>NC_141699.1:1001580606-1001950606 GCF_964263255.1 Lissotriton vulgaris
AGAATGTGGTGGTGTCAGGTGCAGGATTGACAGATCTGTGGCAATGTGCATGAATCTCTTCACGCCCAGTACAGATGCTGTAGCCTCCGGTGTGGGTCTGAAGGTTACAGCCATTCAGGTGCCCAATGCTGTCGTTCATGTGCCTCAGCCCACCTGATCAACAGTGTCTTCATGTGGCGGTTGAAGCATGGAGCGTGAAGAAGGACAATGAGGTGGTCAGCTACCCCAGAGGGCGAAACGGTTCGAGGTTCTGGACCATAAATGAATGATGTTCTGGAAGTCGGCTTAGGTCAGGTGCAATAAGCATTGAAGCAGGCAAATGGATTGGCATTACAGGCCTTATATTTTGTGCTGTTTTGCATATCATTGAGAAATAAATTTATTTCAATTTCTGGTACACATTTTGCTCAGGTGGTAGCTTGTCAGAGGAATGCGTTAGCTCCTTTATAAACGTATCTAAACAACACATCAGTTTTTCCCCACTGCACATCTCCTGCCCCTAAGAAATACATTTCAAGCAATTCCTAATGCACATTTGCTCTCATGCAGGGTTCTGAATATGTCAATGTTGGTAGCTGTGTATCTCATGACGCACTATCAAGAGCAATCAAGGTCTGAATGCCCAGGCACTTTCTAACCCCATTGCCTTTTGGTTAAGGTTTCATCAATTCTCTATTTTAACCAACTTTGGAGCCCTTTCCACACTCTAATGATGGGACTAATTGAATCCAAGGATATATTGTCAGAGGTGGATGCTATTTTGACTAAAATCGTCACTGGACTGGGGAAAGTTGAACGCTTAATGTTTCTAAAACAGAAGCTATCCTACTTGAACTAAAACATCTTCTTCAGACTCCATCACTGTGCCCTATCCTCCAGTTATGTTTGGAACTTCAATGTGCAAGAAAGTTAAACAGCTTCACTTTTTTTGAAAGCACCTGCCGCGCAGTGTGGTGCACCATATTTAAAGGCCACATAGAGCCACCCTGCATGACAATTTCATGGCCTTGTAAATGAAGCCCTTTTACCTTTTTCATGCAGCATTTTTTGCGAAAAGGGCGTGCCATGGGTGTTGCTGTGGGTGTTTCAACGCGACACCCATGGATTCTGCCACATTCCCAGATTCAGTAACGCAGCATGGCACAGCCAAATGGCTTACGGCATCGCCCGCATTACTTTCCTATAAATAAGGCCCCTTATTTACAAGAAAGTATCTTAGGGCGGTGCCGTAAGCCATTTCGTTGCACTATGCTGTGTTACTGTCAAAGCACAGAGATTCGTCATATTTACAACAATATGACGAATCCCTGTATTCTCCCTTGCGCTGGCGCATACTTGGCTGCCATGCGCCAATGCAGACTATGGTGCAAGGGTGCCTATGTTGTGGGGATGACTGTTTTTGTGCAGGTAGGTGGCTCTATGTGGCCTTGTAAATATGGAGCACCACACTGCGCCGCCAGTGTGTCAAAAAAAGTGACGCACTGGTGGCGCGAGGGAATTTTAAATATGCCTCAAGGCCCCTAGACATCTGGTGGAATTCAGATCTTATTATGATCTCCAAATCAATAATGTAACTAAATATAGCTATTTAAGCATGGCATAACCTTTAAGTGGTACTTATGCCTTCCAAACTCTATCACGTAGTGGGCCGTTCTGTAACTTTTTTCAAATAGAACTAAGGCAAATCCCTCTATGGGGCTTTGCCAGAATCTCAATTGCAGGGATTGCAATGTATACAAAATGCTGCAGTGTGGGGCCTTCAGAAAGATATCTGGTTAGTGTTATTAGAACTGTCCACTGGCATAATGTTTAAAACTCTGAATTTCGAATGCCTGCATCACATGGTACTTTCCCCCCAGATCTTTGAGATTTACTACTTAAGTGAGGTTATGTTATCAATTTAGTCAAATAGCAAAATTTGTGTAGCTTATGTCCAGTTCTGTTTATATTTCCTAAAACTGCAGTGCTGGTGCAATGTAACAGTGCAAGCTTGGAGAATAAAAACAAGAGCACGCACGGAGAAGGCAAAGAGAAAAGCATGTTGCACAGGGCTTACGCATAAAATCTTTATGCATGTTTGTGCATACCAAATGACCATGGACTCCAAGCTGTCGATGAATGCCCAAGTGGACAAACTAGCAAGATCAAGCTTTGTCACTATAAAAACGCGGCAACAAATTTTCTCTCATTTAGGATTTCCACACAAAGTCCAAGCTACCATCTCCTTTGTTCTGTCCAAACTCGATTACGCCAATAGCCTCTACCATGGATCACCTTTAACAACCATGAAAATACTACAACGGATTCAGAACTCGACTGCCAGACTACTCTTGCATATCAAACCGCAAGACCACATCTCACCTGCCTTGAAAGCCCTTAAGCATTTGTTACCAGTTGCCAGAAGATCCATGTTCAAGCTACTTTGTATCACCCACAAAGCAATAAATGGAATAGGACCACTCTTCATCAGGAATAAAATCAACAAACACATTCAACAAAGGAACCTCCGCTCTAAAGTGGCATCTCGCCTCAAAATCCCAAAATACAAGAAAAAACCATGGGTGGCACATCCTTCTCTGTTCAAGCAGCCAATCTATTGAACTCTTTACCCCCAACATAAGATCCACCGACAACCGCCTTATCTTCAGAAAACTACTCAAGAATTGGCTCTTCCCCACATAAGCACCATACGCAAACAGAAATTTACAGCATATACCTCTGTTTATAAGCATTTATTTTCACTGTAGATATGTACCTATCTTTGTGTATTTCTTTGCCTAAACATGTAGAATAAATATGTTGTTGAAAAAAGAATATCATCTTTGGTCTACATGTACTTGCTTCCATTGTGCATCCATGTGCATCCATGTACTTGGATCTGTGTGTCTGTTACTTTTCTCCTGAAAACGCATATCCAATGCATTACCCTATTTCTCATCCTGTACATCAATCAATATCTTTAATCTACATATACTTACCTCCTTTATGCATCTATATACTTTCAATGTACTTATGGATGAATATATTTATCACTGTCTTTCCAATGCACTACCCTATTTCTCAGCCTACACTTCTCTCAATATATCTTCCAGCCCGACTTTCTGACTCATCCCAACCTTCTTTCTACTACTCTTTCCAATGCACTACCCTATCTCTCACACTACACATCTTTCAAAATATCCTCTACATCCACTCTCTCATTTATACCAAACCCCATACCACTACTAAGATCCCCAAAATAACCCTTTCTAGACTCTCTCCTACTCTACCCCTCCTTGCATCATCTGACACCTCTTTTACTATACTGATACCCCAAAACAAACCTTTCTAAACTCTTCCCTTTTACTCTTCCCCTCCAAAACCTCTTTTTTACTCATCTAAAAGCCTCCTCCTACTGCTATGACCTAAACAAAGAAAGAAAACAACAACAAAAAACCCAAATCCATCACTCTTCTATCCCTCCACTATACTTTTCAATCAAAATAACACACTAACATGTTCACTTCTCAAATTCCATATTCCCCTATACTAATTGACCACTAATCCTTTATGGGTTCCAGAGTAGCGTGCTACTTGCCAATAAAGCGTTTCAACACCCCATCAGGGTTACAAGCGCTATATAAATGCAAACCTTTTTCCCTTTTCTACCCCTCCCCAACCCTTCTCAATCCAAATAACTGACTAACATATCCACCACTCAAATTACTTTTATGTTTCACCATACTAATTCAACACTAATCCTTATGGGGTCCAGAGTAGTGTGCTACTCACCAAAAAAGCGCTTCAAAACCCCATCAGGGGTAGCAAGGGCTATATAAATACAAACCTCTTTCCCTCTTCTATCCTGCCACCTACCCTTCACTATGCAAATAACTGAATAACTTATCCACCACTCAAATTACTTCATATTTCACTATACTAATTTTCAACGCTAATCCTTTATAGGTTCCGGAGTAGCGTGCTACTCGCCAGAAAAACGCTTCAACACCCATTAGGGGTAACAGGTGCTATATGAATGCCCCTTTCTTCCCCTTCTATCCCTCTGCTATACTTCTCATTCCAAATAACTGACTAATATCCACCACTCAAATTACTTTTATATTTAACAATACTAATTCAACACTAATCCTTTATGGGTTTCCGGAGTAACGTGCTTCAACACCGATCAGGGGTAACAAGCGCTATATCAATACAAACCTTTTTTCCTCTTCTATCCTTCTGCTATCCTTCCGAATCCAAATAAGTGACTAACCTATCCATTAATTAAAATTTACTTGCATGTTTCACTACAAAAATTCAACACTAATCCTCTATGGGTCCCGGAGTAGCGTGCTACTCGCTGAAAAAGTGCTTCGATGCCTCGTCAGGGGTAGTAAGCGCTATACAAATGCATTTACAATACAATACAATACCAGTGTTTGTAGGCTATGTTATCACATTAAAGTCCGACCTATTGGCAGTACTAATGCTTGTTTCCCTTAATTCTATCTACGTTTTTACTAGCTAGGCAGTGGAGCACTGAGGCCTTTTTTTATTTAGGAAATTACCAAATATGAGCATTATACCACCACAGAGACAGCAACTCTAAAGGCAGGAACCAAGAAAAGCAGGACCTGGGATAGAATATTTTTGTTGCAGAATCAGCAAGAATAAAACTGTATTCCTAGTAAGGATCCCCAAAACTAATGGCAAGGGAATATCCTATAAGCAAAGATACAGGGGTTTGTTTTGTAATAGAGAAACCAGTGGCTGTACTGTGTAAGTAGGAGGGATTGTGTATTAGCTGAGCACTATGACTGAGATGGAGAAGTGTCCAAGGTGTAACCAGCATTGGACGTTGTTCACCATGTGTGATACTAGAGTAGCAGGAACCCTGTGCCATTTGGATTGGATATCAAAAATGAACACGAGGGGTTTAGGATGCTAATCTCATATTTCATATTTCCAGTCATCACCAACATACCCATTTGTGAAAGAATTTCGAACTGGACTACCGGCCACAAGATTGTGCTGATTGGTGCAAGAATTTTGGATGCAAAGTTTGGGGTTTGTAACTTTCTAGCAGAATGCCTCTTTTCCACGATCACCCGCAAATTTCTGGACTGGTGCTTCTGTTTTTTTTCGACTCTGAAACCATCCAACAGGCCTCAGGGCCTGTACTCTGACCCTTGAAAAGGTATATTACTAATTGACTTACCAACAATTGGCATGTTATTTACTTATATTGAACCATATCCTATAAAGTACCATCAATACGTAGAGCCTGTTTGTTAACTGTCTCACTTGGACTGCAGCACTTATTGTGCCACCATGAGTGTCGCAAAGAAAAGCAGAGAGAGGATGTGGCGGCTAGGGTTGTCGACCTCAAAGCTAGGGAACCATGTACGAGTCTCGACATGGACGCTCAACATCCTGCGTTTCTGGGTATATCGCTTAATCTCCCTGTGCCTAACAAAAATTAATATGTCAGTCGGTGCTCATGTAAAGCTCTCTGATACCTTCGGGTCTGGTTCGCAGTATATAAAACTCGCACCTGCGACGCATCGCAAAGCGATGTCGCAGCGAGACCTATAGTCGGCGAGTCTGCTTTCAAGAAGACAGGAGATGGGCACGTGCAGCATGCCGGAATCGTATCAGGTTGCGCGCACGTTCACCATCTCCTGTCTCCCTTGAAAGCCTCATGCACTTCCCGCATACACACACAGACACCCCCCTGCTTTCGATTCGCACACGTACGCACACACACACATGAGCGCACACACAGAGAGACACACATATGCACACACACGAGCGCACACACAGAGAGACACACGCACACACATGAGCGCACACACAGAGAGATGCACGCATGCACACACACAAGCGCACACACAGAGACACACGCACGCACACACACGAGCGCATATACACGCACACACACACACACACACAAGCGCACACATACAGAGACACACACCACACCCCCGCCACCCCCAGTACAACTAAGCCCCACTCACCGCATCGGCGCCACTCCAGACTTCGGCAGCCTCCGCGGGGCTCTCCCTTGGGCATGGGCTTCAGAAGACGGAAGTTCCGCCCCACAACAGGTTTCGGTTTCGGCAGTGCATGCTCACATCTTGTTTTGTGTGTAGTTGTATCTGTGTGCAAATGTGTGACAAACAACGGAATGTTGAACTGACTCCAGCAGGGCTCAGAACTAAGGACAGTTATGTGGCAACCGCGCCATATTTACCACAGAACTTATTTATTTCAGAGTATGGCACCAAAATCCGTGGTGATAATCCATTCCTGATGCTCTCATGATGTTATGTTCAGATGTGCAGCGCTGTTTCGGTCTCAGCGTTTATGTAACAGTTATATATCACTGCGGTCCATAAGGTATTATTACACTTACATTAAATTGCAAACTCTAAACAACTGTAAACAAACATTGGCAAAGTCGACCGGTTGGGCGTTGGTTGCCATCATTTTAGCTTTGTCAGTACTTGTTACATTTGCTGTGGTCCTCTACGGCCAAGTTAGGTTCCTGCGAGTTCGTACTTTGCATCCAATTGCAATAAACTTTGAGGTTAATGAGACTGACCGCACGTCTCCTCATCTACCGCCGTCTTTAAAGCACATGCCTGAGAACTAGTGCTTTAAAAAACGTAAATTAGGATGGTGCTTTTAAATAATGTTATTTGCAACTTGTGTTACAGTTAAATTGATTTAAGGTACGGTACTTCTCTGTCTCCCGTGCAAAAGGCGTGTTTAATGGGCACACATTTTCCTGCATTAAATACCACCGTTTACAAAATACAAATAACACAATGGGTTGTAGCCGCAGGCTGCACTTCATGGCTCCATAAAAGCCAGTCTTCTGTTTCTTTCAAATACTGTTTATTGCAAACCGATTACACCACTTGGAGGCAGTTTTATGGTTGCTCCAGGAAGGAGAGAGCCCTATAAAGATAAGGAATATCTGTTTTTGCAGTTTTATGTAGCACAAACTCGACCTGAAGGAATTAGAACGGTTTACATAAACACCAGTTGCATGGTTGTGCCAACAAAATGTGCTTTTTTCTGCACCCACTGGAGTGCATTATAATGTCCATATTAGTAGATTGGCGGTAATGGCAGCACTGAGACGCACGCTTCGCCCGATAGTCCAGAGTCGCCTCTGCAAGGAGCTAATAGATGTGCTATTTATGAGAACATACACAGTGATAGGGGGGCCTGTGTATGTTGCATGGGTGATTTAGTTTAAAAATGAAAGCATTGCAAGTGTCTGCTGGTCTAGTTATTCAATGCCACTCAACATCTACATATACAGATCTAAAACAGTCAATTCTCCATGGGTCCATGTTATATCAATTGCTCCTAAGAAGAAAAAAAGGACATAATGTGAACAGACTGTACTTATTTCCACACAATATTGAATATGTGTTAATAATGCCCGCTAGAGTGGCTGCATTGTTATTTCTGGTGATTGATCGATCTTTCATGCACATGACCCCTGTGTACAGAGGAAGCAACCCCAGAAGGTTATTTGATGCCACATGTGTTTAATAGGAGAAAGGTTATAAAGCATGCAGAGTCTTATCTGACTGTGGTGCTGCAGACAAGGAGATGTTTTGCCAACCTTTATATTTCACGGTTTTCTCAAATGGAAGTGCAAGCAAGTCAAGTCAAGTCAAGTCAATAGATTTATATAGCGCGCTACATACCCAGAGGGTCTCAAGGCGCTTGAAGAAGGGTGGGGAATTACTTGTCAAATATCCACGTTTTAAGTTGCTTTCTGAATGCTAGGTGGTTCTGAGTAAGGCGAAGGTGAGTGGGAAGTGAGTTCCAGGTTTTAGCTGCCAGGTAGGAGAAGGATCTACCTCCCATGGTGGTTTTGTTGATGCGAGGTACAGTGGCAAGGGCTTGGTTGGAGGATCGTAGCTGGCGGGAGGGGGTGTAGAAGGACAGTCGTGTGTTGAGGCATTCGGGTCCGATTTCGTAGAGTGCTTTGTGTGCGTGGGTTAGGAGGCGGAAAGTAATCCTCTTATTGACGGGGAGCCAGTGGAGGTTTTTCAGGTGACCAGAGATGTGTTCTTTACGCGGGATGTCTAATATGAGCCTGGCTGAAGCGTTCTGGATGCGTTGGAGTTTTTTCTGGAGTTTTGCGGTGGTACCAGCGTAGAGGGTGTTTCCGTAGTCCAGTCGGCTCGTGACCAGTGCGTGGGTGACCGTTTTTCTAGTTTCGGTGGGGATCCAGCGAAAAATTTTTTTGAGCATGCGAAGAATGTTGAAGCAAGATGAAGAAACGGCGTTGACTTGTCTGTTCATCGAGAGTGAGGAATCCAGGATGACGCCCAGGTTCCGTGCGTGGTCCGTCGGGATGGGTGCTTTTCCAAGGGCCTCTGGCCACCAAGAGTCATCCCAGGCGGAGGGGGAGGTGCCCAGGATGAGGACTTCTGTTTTGTCTGAGTTCAGTTTCAGACGGCTGTGCTTCATCCATTCGGCTACTTCTTTCATTCCTTCATGCAGGTTGGTTTTGGCAGTGTTAGGGTCTCTGGTGAGTGATAGGATCAGTTGAGTGTCATCGGCGTAGGAGATGATGTTGAGGTTGTGTTGGCGTGCGATGACCGCGAGGGGGCTCATGTATACGTTGAAGAGGGTGGGGCTGAGTGAAGATCCTTGTGGTACGCCGCAGATGACTTCAGTGGCCTCTGACTTGAATGGTGGAAGGCGGACTCTCTGGGTTCTTCCGGTGAGGAACGAGGTGATCCATTCCAGTTCTTTTCCTTGGATTCCGACATTTCTGAGGCGCTGTAAAAGGGTGCTATGACAGACCGTGTCGAAGGCTGCGGAGAGGTCGAGGAGGATGAGGGCGACTGTGTCTCCATTGTCCAGTAGAGTTCGAATGTCGTCTGTTGCTGCGATGAGGGCGGTTTCAGTGCTGTGCTTGGCTCGGAAGCCGGACTGTGAGGAGTCGAGGGATTTGTTGGTTTCGAGGAAGGCGGCGAGCTGGTTGTTGACCGCTTTCTCGATGACTTTGGCCGGGAATGGAAGGAGTGAGATAGGGCGGTAGTTTTTGAGTTTGGTGGGGTCAGCTGTGGGTTTCTTCAGGAGGGCGCTGAGTTCGGCATGTTTCCAGCTTTCCGGGAAGGTTGTGGAGTTGAGGGAGCAGTTGATGACGTCTCGGAGGTGCGGTGCTATAATGGAGTCTGCTTTGTTAAAGATGTGGTGAGGGCATGGGTCTGTGGGGGATCCTGAGTGGATAGAGTTCATCAGACGGATGGTGTCCTCAGTGGAGATTGGGTTCCAGTCATTGAGGATGTTCAAGGGGGGTGGGGGTCCTGCAGAGGGTTGGGTGGGTTGGTCTTCGGGTCGGTTGTCGAAGCTGTTGTGGATGTCTACAATTTTGTTGTGGAAGAATGAGGCTAGGGAGTCGCAGAGGGCTTGAGAGGGGGTGATGTTGTTGGAGTTGGCTGAGGGGTTGGTAAATTCCTTGACGATGTTGAATAATTCCTTGCTGTTGTGGGCGTTGCTATCTAGTCGGTCCTTGAAAGCGGCTTTCTTGGCATTCCGGATCAGTTGGTGGTGTATGCGGGTGGCGTTTTTGAAGGCGTCCTTGGTGCTGGTGGTTGGGTCTTTTTTCCAGGCCTTCTCAATGGAGCGACAGAGTTTCTTGGATTTCTTAAGATCATCGTTGAACCAGGAGGCCTTCTTGCTGCCTAGTTTGATTTGTCGTTTTTTCAGTGGTGCTAGGATGTCGGCGCTGTTGGATAACCATTGGGTGAGGTTGGTGGCTGCTTGGTCGGGGTTTGAGGAGTGGGCGGGGGGGTTTTGAAGAAGCGATGAGGAGATCTGGTCGATGGTGCCCCAGCTCACAAGGCGTTCATGGAGCCCTGAGCACAGTGCTTGCCCAGGTCTGAACCCGGGGTCGGCAGCCATCACAACATGCCGTCCTTGAATTATTCTATGGGAGCCACAAAAACTCTGCGAATTATTGGACTTTGGCACAGCCAGTGACTATTGCCGAAATAGCATTCCCTGTATTCAGCAGCCCGCGATGCAGCGATTCCGGTAAATTAACTGTGCATACAAACTACTTACACACACACACACACACATCCATACCTGACTTCTGTACATTGACTGTGTCTACAAACAATTTACACATGCATAGATCCATAGCTAACTTCTGTACATTGACTGCGCCTACAAACTACTTACAAACATCCATACCTGACTTCTGTACATTGACTGTGTATACAATTTACACACACATAGATCCATAGCTAACTTCTGTACATTGACTACGCCTACAAACTACTTACACACATCCATTCCTGACTTCTGTACATTGACTGTGTCTACAATTTACACACGCATAGATCCATAGCTAACTTCTGTACATTGACTGCGCCTACAAACTACTTACACACATCCATACCTGACTTCTGTACATTATATGTGTCTACAAACTACTTTCACACTCATCCATACCTGACTTCTGTACATTGTCTGTGTCTACAAACTACTTACGCACACACACATCCAAACCTGACTTCTGTACATTGACTGTGTCTACAATTTACACACGCATAGATCCATAGCTAACTTCTGTACATTGACTGCACCTACAAACTACTTACACACACATCCATACCTGACTTCTGTACAATGACTGTGCCTAACATGAGCTAAAAATCTATGCGTGGCATAGTGGGCTGGCTGACTGGCATTTTGCTGTTTGTCATTGCATTGATAATTCAGGACACAATGAAATACTATTTCTTTTTATCAGAATCGGCCACTTAGTAATAGGGTGTCTTAAGTTGTGGCAGAGTATTTTGTTGTGTGGTGCAATGTCAATAGTCAATAGCAAATGCCTTTTATTTATGTTTTACACAAAAAAACAATGTCATTTACAATGTGAATAGCTCAAAACAATGTCACCGCGAGACCTATTGCATTGTAAATGCTTGTTAACTTATGCATATGTCTTCATTGGCCTTTGTTGGTGGTGGACTCCATTTTCTTTCTTTCATTCGCCCAGGCTCATCTCACCATTGTATTGGGTTCTCTTATCTTGAAGAGTTCAAGCGTTGTCTGTCCTGTAGTTGAATGAAGTACAAGTCTGCACACCTTGGCTCTCACACTACGAGCGGCTCAATTAATTCCTATATATGCAGTAATTGGTGTTACCACAAAGCGCAATTATTACTTCTGTGATTACTTTTATCAGGATTGGCCTTTGAGAATAGTGGTTTACCCAGCACACGCTAATATCAACATGTATTACAGAACTAACAGATATCAACAATTTTTGTCTTTCTTTGACTTTGTTAAGTTTATTCTCATCGTTTCTTGTTTAGTTCTTTTTTTAGCCTCTTTTTAGCCAACACGTATTTCGCCGCCCATGGCAGGTAACCGTGGCTTCCTCAGGGCAGTTACTTCATTATGGTTAGTGTTATCTTTTAACAGGCGTACTCGCTGGGATGACGGAAGGCAGCACGAGCAAACACTCGGAAGGCGGTAAAACGGATGACAACAAATAATAAGGGCTAATACTGACATGATTTAGAGAGAAAAAGTAACAAAGACAAGGAACTATTTGGGGAAACCGGGACGGAATTACAACCGGTTAAAAGATAATACTAACCATAACGACAAAATAGCCCTGAGGAAGTCGCGGCCACCTGCCATGGACGACGAAACATGTGTTGGCTAAAAAGGGGCTAAAAAAAAGAACTAAACAAGAAACGATGAGAATAAACCTAACAAATACAAAGAAAGACAGCATTGGTTATCTGTTACTTATGCGGACATTAGTGTGTGCTGGGGAAAACTATTTTTTGTATAAACTGGGTGATTTTGGTCATCCCACTGGGACTGGGTGATCTCTCCACCTCAAAGCACCGCACACAAATAAGTACACGGCAACTTTTAAGTGTAATTCTGTAGAGAGCCACAGAACCTTCAGAAAATCTCATCTGCGCTAGCATATCTTTTTAGAAAAGTGCCAGGCATTTATTGGCACATGCAGATTTTTGTAAGCACCAAAATCTGAATATCACCCCTCTAAAACTCAATCCCTAAACATTCCAACTCAGTTTGTCAGACTCTATTAGGTGTGATTAATATCACACCAATTACCGGGCCACTCGTAATGAGAGCCCCTAACTTTTCTCTTTAACACCTTCTCTCCAATCCTCTTTGATTTTCTTTGCTTCCTGGATAGTTTCTTTCAACACTTTATTCAGCCTCTCAACCATCCCATTAGCCTCAAAATGATACAGACCTGCCTTTCCGTGTTCTGTCACGACCAAGTAGTTTAACATTGTTCTTGAATGGGGCTCGATATGCCTAAAATGCCAACAATGAGCTTTAGTGTATAATAACAACATGAATAAGTAACACGTTTGGCTAAGCACCATAAACAGCAGTATTTAAGAAGTGTGGAATAAAATATTTTGCTCTTGTGCACCTAGGTATTCATTAAGCCACCTTTAATAACACTGGGGCATATTATCAAGCAATAGCGATAATTATCGCTATTGCTTGGTTAGAGACAAAAATTTACCGCAGCGCTGCGGCGATTTTTACCGCAAATAAACCTTGGTATTACCAAGGTTTAACGCAAATGCGGTAAAAATCGCCGCAAAGCATGAATATCGCTGAAAAGTCAGCGATATTCATGCATTAGCGAGCTAATGCTCTTAGCCATGTTATCCACCTCCCATTGGATAACATGGCTAAGAACTGCTCAGGGCAGGTGTTAGCTTTTGGAGATATTCCCGCTTAGCGCGAAAATCTCCAAAAGTTGGTAATAGGAGATAGCGATGTTAGCGACTGTTTTCAGTCTCTAACATCTTGGCACGCCCACTTTGCATCTCATTAGTGATAAATATCACTGACATGCAAAGTGGGGCCCAAGATGGTCGCTATCTCCTACTAGCTGTCGCTAACTGGTGTTAGCAGCAGCTAGGTAATAGGGAGATAATTTTATCTCCGCTTTCTTGGCTTTTAAAGCCAAAAAAGCGGAGATAAACCCCCTTGATAATATGCCCCACTGTTCTTGTGGACACACCGCCCTACTCTTTTAGCTTAGGAAAGAGTTGAAAAATCCCCTCATTAAAGAACAGCTCATCATAATTAAGGCTCCCTGTTTCGGGTTTTTACAGATTTTTACAGATAAATACAGACAAAAAACATTCATTTTCTTGTCTGTATTTATTTTTAAATGTGGATAAAAACAGAAATTACTGTCTGCCATGAGTGCCAGGCCAATAGATGTGTTGGCTGTTAGATAAGGGGGTTAAACTAGAAAGGAATTTTAGTAAAGAGGCTTTAACAGCATTAGATATGCATATGGTTGATATTGAAATGTGCATATTTTCATATAAGTGCTTTGATTCATCTTCTGCGGGTGTTCACAGCTCTGAAACCTGGCAGACATTAAAGCATGAGTGCATATTTATTGGTTAAATAAATGTGGAAATATACTAATTTCAGCTTAACTTTTACACAAAACCCAAAATAAGCATGGATAAATACAGGTAAAATTAGCAAAAAATAAATATGGATGAATACAGACAGAAATGGCAAAAAAATAACTACCATAAAACCGGGAGCCTCAATCATAATGCATTAACCATCCACTACTATACGTACACGCTATAGAAATGCCACACACACACACACATAAACACAAACATATGAACAAAAAAGTTGTCTTGTCTGGTTATTTCTGCGACATGCATGTTACGGGGAGCGGGCTGGTGAGTGGGCCGATATTGGCACTATGCAGGCCGACCGACACGTCCCCGCAGTAAGAGGGCGGCCACCGTAGTGCCACAAGATGGCACACGGGGCAGCCCAGCTCTGTGGGACCCTGGAGGGTCCTCCCGCGCGTCACTCCTTCTGGGGGTGGGCAGGGGAGAGTATATATTCCTCCCCCGCCCACCGAGCGGCCTCTTTGTCCGCTGTCCCCTCACCCTAACCCGGCTCAACCTGCCAAAACCAAGATCTGGAAGAGGGACATGAAGAATCTTAACCCAAACTCCTTGCCTGCCCACACAGGCAATCTCCTTCTTCCCCCGACGGGTGTCTCTGATGTGCATTCACTGACCGACCACTATCTAGACACTATGTCTAGAATAATCAATGAAGCCGCACCCCTGCAAATGAAGAGAGTCGCCACCAAGAACTCGAACCCATGGTATGATGGTAGACTCAATGAGGACAGACGTGCTATGCGCATGGCAGAGCGCACGTGGAGATCTGACCCCTCAGCACTGCACCTTAGAGCACTTAAGAGTAAGAGAAACGATTACTTCAGAAAAATCAAACGATCGAAATCAGGCTTCTTTAGCCAACAGCTGGACCAAGCAAAAAACCGACCAAGAAAACTGTTCGAGCTAGTCAAAACCCAAACCAAGACGCAGCCTCCACAACCTAACAGCTCAGCAACTCAGCAACTCCTGCTCCATAGGCATAACTAACACTCAACCTAAAAACAACGCTTCATGGACGTCCTTCGACACCTACACTGAAGAATCAATTCACAAGCTGCTCGGCAACTTGAAACCCGCCAATCACCTCACAGACCCCCTACCTGCCAACGCTGTTAAAGCCTTCACCCCCATGCTCCTCCCACTCTGGACTAAAATCATCAACTGTTCCTTGCAACAAGGACTCATCCCAGACTCCCTCAAAATAGGGCAGGTCACGCCTATACTCAAGAAACCCACAGCTGACCCGGCCGACCTAAACAATTACCGACCTATCACCAATATCCCCACTCTGGCCAAATTGCTAGAAAAATGCGTACAACTCCAACTGACAAAACACATTGAGCAGTTTGACCTCCTCAACCCTCACCAATCAGGATTCAGAGCAAAACATAGCACGGAAACGGCTATGACACACATAATTGATGACGCCCTCCAAATCCTTGATCACAACGAGTCCTGCCTCCTCATCCTCCTTGACCTCTCCTCCGCATTTGATACGGTCAAACACGAGAATCTACTGGAGCTGTTAAACAACAGAATGGGCATATCTGGGACGGTTCTCAAATGGTTCACTTCCTTTCTGCACAACCGGTCTCAGAAGGTCAAGATCAACAACGCATTGTCATAGCCTGTGCCTGTAACACTAGGCGTCCCACAAGGCTCCTCCCTATCCCCCACACTGTTCAACCTCGTCATGGAACCACTCACCACCTTGCTTCAAGCATCAAATGTACACTTCCATATGTACGCAGATGACACTCAGCTCTACCTCAAACTTCAATCCCCTGAAGACATCAAACTTTTGAATGCCACACTAAGAAACACTCAAGCATGGCTGGCCGACAATCACCTTAAACTAAATGCTCTGAAAACTGAGTTCCTTCTGATCTCACCTCCTGCGAAAAAGGCCATCACCCAAACCTGTCTCAATCATCTAACCGCACTAAATGTCCAGCCCACCATCGTGGACTCGGCGAAATCCCTTGGCATCACACTTGACTCCAATCTCGACATGCAGCAGCATATTAGCAAAGCAACCAAGGGTGCCAACTTCCAAATCAACACGCTGAGAAAACTCAAACCCTTCCTACCACCCAAGGACTTTCGAACTGTTGTACAAGCCCTAGTCATTCCTCGCATAGACTACGGAATTGTGGCTCTCAGCGGGCTCCCCCTAACAACAACGGCGCCGCTACGAGCCTCCTTGAACGCGGCCGCAAGGCTCATCACTGGTTCAAGAAAACACTCGCACATATCCCCTGACCTAAAAGCCTTGAACTGGCTGCCGTTTGAAGCCAGAGTTCAGCTGAAAATTGCCTGTATGACACATTCGGCCGTACACCACAAGTCACCCAACTACCTCACTCACAAACTGACTATATCAGGAGGCTCGAGATCCAACAGAAGCACAAAGAATCTCCTCCTGAAACCTCGCAGATTCCGGAAGGAAAAAACATACAAACGCTCCTTCTCAGGAATGGCACCCAGGATCTGGAATGCACTCCCGCCAGAAACTAGGCTTATCCCCTCCTCTGTACTTTTCAAGAAAGAGGTAAAAGCCACCCTTATGGCTAAGTTCACCTGAACCCTATTGCTACTGGATCAATGACAGTACAGGGCTCCTAGTCTACCGGCTACCTGATTGCTTATCTATATTAGTCTCTTCTACGACTGCTACTGGACCAAAATCATAGCACGGATGCCTTAATATTTGGTTTCCAGATTGTTTACTAGGGCTGTACACTGTGACCTGAGTGCCTTACTAACTTGCAATCCATTCACTACTGCCTATTATTCTGTTCTCAACAGTGTGTTTACTCACCCTCTGGGGTGCTATAATCTTACTCGAATCGTCATTGCACGGCTTCAATATTATTGCTTCTTGATTGTTATTAGTGTGCATACTCTTGTGCGAGTACTACCCTACTTTGCAACTCACTCCCTACCGAATATTACACTGTTTTCAAAAGTTTGTTCTCCTACCTACTGTTTCTGTAAAGCGCTCTGATATCTGCAAAGATCTTGTTCGCGCTATATAAAACTTTAAAAATAAAATAAATAAAATAAATACTATATTTTGTAACCATATTGTTAGACGTGGCTTCCCCTGTCTTTTTTGCTTCTGCCTCCTGTATCTTTGACTGTTTACTGGGCTTCGTTTTTGCTGGTGTTTGAACTCTGGGCACTTTGCCACTGCTGATCAGTGCTAAAGAGCAAGTGGCTCCCTGTGTAAAATATGATTGAGAATGGTTATCTGTGATTGGCAGGTTTTTTTTTCCAACTCGAGGGTGATAGCAAACATGGAGAGCCTGATTGGGACCCGTCTCAGCACCTGTTTTTTAGAACTGCTGATGCTGAGCACCAGCAGGACCTGGCCCACTTAAAGCCCTAGAGCCAGCCCAAACACAGACACCAGACTGACTACTCACCCTGTTTATGCAGGAGACTCACGTTTTTTTAACGAATGAACGAAGTTTGATATGTGAACCCGACTCTCTCCTAAAGTGTCCCTAAAGCCAAGGCAAGGTGATGGCTAAAGGGAGTGCCCCCTCGCTTCTCCCCAAAAATACGAGCCCCTGGTGTTAGCTAATAGAGTTACATAGATAACGGCACGTTTCAGAAATATTTTGTTGCAGAAATAATATTGGGGCATATTATCAAGGACAGGCTATACATTATCGCCGTTTTTATCTGCAGGAAACTGCCGATAAAGCGGCGATAATGGCCTTGATAATATGCTCTATGAATTCCAATCGAAGCCCATGTTAGATGCGAAAACATCTAACATGGCCTTCGATTGGAATTCATAGGGCATATTATCAAGGCCATTATCGCCGCTTTATCTGCAGTTTCCTGCCGATAAAAACGACGATAATGTATTGCCTGTCCTTGATAATATGCCCCATTAACCTTTCTCCTGATGAGGATGTTTTAACTTCAGAAAGTAAAAAAAAACAAGTATCAACATTTTGCCTAACACAGGTGATTTCTATGTCCAACACAGCAAGAGTTAACATATTTGATAAACGTGAATATACACAGATAAATACATTACACAATAGACACAGTCATGCCAACACACAACGTACCAGAACACACACAACCACGTATATGGGCTCACAAGCTTGCACAGGAGAACGCAGGCACACACAGAATGGCACTAGAACACAGGTAAGCACACACACATGCTATCAGGTTTACAGTATGAGCATATAAATATTCCCTGCTTCTCTCTTTAGCACCAGCGTGCACACCACCCGGGCCAGTGCACTGTGTCTACCTGCCCAATGCTCTGGGGGCACCAGGACTCCCACCATCCTTGCCAGCGCAGTGTCTCCCTGCCCAGTGCTCTGGGGGCACCAGGACTCGCAACACGCCCGCCCGTGCAGGGTCTCTCTGTCCAGCACTCTGGGTGCACCAGGATGCACGCCATCCGTAGTGCACTGTGTCTCCGTGCCCAGTGTTCTGGGGGCACTAGGACTCCCACCACCCTTGCCCGTGCAGTACCTCCCTACCCGCCTCTCTGGGTGCACCAGGAATCGCACCACGCCCGCCTGTGCAGTGTCTCTCTGTTGGGCACTCTGGGTGCACCAGGATGCACGCCATCCATAGTGCACTGTGTCTCCATGCCCAGTGTTCTGGAGGCACCAGGACTCCCACCACCCTTGCCCATGCAGTATCTCCCTGCCCGGCTCTCTGGGTGCACCAGGACTCGCACCACCCATGCCTATGCAGTTTCTCTCTGTCCGGCGCTCTGGCGGAACCATTATGCATGCCATCCGTAGTGCACTGTGTCTCCGTGCCCAGTGATCTGGGGCACCAGGACTCCCACCACCCTTGCCCGTGCAGTACCTCCCTTCCCGCCTCTCTGGGTGCACCAGGACTCGCACCACGCACGCCCATGCAGTGTCTCTCTGTCCGGCACTCTGGGTGCACCAGGATGCACGCCATCCGTAGTGCACTGTGTCTCCATGCCCAGTGCTCTGGGGGCACCAGGACTCCCACCACCCTTGCCCGTGCAGTACCTCCCTTCCCGCCTCTCTGGGTGCACCAGGACTCGCACCACGCACACCTGTGCAGTGTCTCTCTGTCCAGCACTCTGGGTGCACCAGGATGCACGCCATCCGTAGTGCACTGTGTCTCCGTGCCCAGGGGTCTGGGGGCACCAGGACGCCCACCACCCTTGCCCGTGCAGTACCTCCCTACCCGCCTCTCTGGGTGCACCAGGACTCGCACCACACACGCCCGTGCAGTGTCTCTCTGTCCTGCACACTGGGTGCACCAGGGTGCACGCCATCCGTAGTGCACTGTGTCTCCGTGCCCAGTGTTCTGGGGGCACTAGGGCTTCCACCACCTTTGCCCGTGCAGTACCTCCCTGCCCGGCTCTCAGGGTGCACCAAGACTCGCACCACCCATGCCCGTGCAGGGTCTCTCTGTCCAGCACTCTGGGTGCACCAGGATGCACGCCATCCGTAGTGCACTGTGTCTCCGTGCCCAGTGTTCTGGGGGCACTAGGACTCCCACCACCCTTGCCCGTGCAGTACCTCCCTACCCGCCTCTCTGGGTGCACCAGGAATCGCACCACGCCCGCCTGTGCAGTGTCTCTCTGTTGGGCACTCTGGGTGCACCAGGATGCACGCCATCCATAGTGCACTGTGTCTCCATGCCCAGTGTTCTGGAGGCACCAGGACTCCCACCACCCTTGCCCATGCAGTATCTCCCTACCCGCCTCTCTGGGTGCACCAGGACTCGCATCACGCACGCCCGCCCAGTGTCTCTCTGTCCGGCACTCTGGGTGCACCAGGATGCACGCCATCCGTAGTGCACTGTATCTCCCTGCCCAGTGCTCTGGGGGCACCAGGACTCCCACCACCCTTGCCCGTGCAGTACCTCCCTACCCGCCTCTCTGGGTGCACCAGGACTCGCACCACACACGCCTGTGCAGTGTCTCTATGTCCGGCACACTGGGTGCACCAGGATGCACGCCATCCGTAGTGCACTGTGTCTCCGTGCACAGTGCTCTGGAGGCACCAGGACTCCCACCACCCTTGCCCGTGCAGTACCTCCCTTCCCGCCTCTCTGGGTGCACCAGGACTCGTACCACGCACGCCCATGCAGTGTCTCTCTGTCCGGCACTCTGGGTGCACCAGGATGCACGCCATCCGTAGTGCACTGTGTCTCCGTGCCCAGTGTTCTGGGGGCACTAGGGCTTCCACCACCTTTGCCCGTGCAGTACCTCCCTACCGCCTCTCTGGGTGCACCAGGAATCGCACCACGCCCGCCTGTGCAGTGTCTCTCTGTCCGGCACTCTGGGTGCACCAGGATGCACGCCATCCGTAGTGCACTGTGTCTCCATGCCCAGTGCTCTGGGGGCACCAGGACTCCCGCCATCCTTGCCAGTGCAGTGTCTCCCTGCCCAGTGCTCTGGGGGCACCAGGACTCGCACCACCCATGCCCGTGCAGTGTCCCTCTGTCCAGCACTCTGGGTGCACCAGGATGCACGCCATCCATAGTGCACTGTGTCTCCGTGCCCAGTGCTCTGGGGGCACCAGGACTCCCACCACCCTTGCCCATGCAGTACCTCCCTTCCCGCCTCTCTGGGTGCACCAGGACTCGCACCACGCACGCCTGTGCAGTGTCTCTTTGTCCAGCACTCTGGGTGCACCAGGATGCACGCCATCCATAGTGCACTGTGTCTCTGTGCCTAGTGCTCTGGGGGCACCAGGACTCCCACCACCCCTGCCCATGCAGTACCTCCCTACCCGCCTCTCTGGGTGCACCAGGACTCGCACCACGCACGTCCGTGCAGTGTCTCTCTGTCCGGCACTCTGGGTGCACCAGGATGCACGCCATCCGTAGTGAACTGTGTCTCCATGCCCAGTGCTCTGGGGGCACCAGGACTCCCACACCCTTGCCCGCAGCAGTATCTCCCTACCCGCCTCTCTGGGTGCACCAGGACTTGCACCACACACGCCCGTGCAGTGTCTCTCTGTCCGGCACACTGGGTGCACCAGGATGCACGCCATCCGTAGTGCACGTGTCTCCGTGCCCAGGGCTATGGGGGCACCAGGACTCCCACCACCCTTGCCCGTGCAGTACCTCCCTTCCCGCCTCTCTGGGTGCACCAGGACTCGCACCACGCACGCCTGTGCAGTGTCTCTCTGTCCAGCACTCTGGGTGCACCAGGATGCCCGCCATCCGTAGTGCACTGTGTCTCCATGCCCAGTGCTCTGGGGGCACCAGGACTCCCACCACCCTTGCCCGTGCAGTACCTCCCTTCCCGCCTCTCTGGGTGCACCAGGACTCGCACCACGCACACCTGTGCAGTGTCTCTCTGTCCAGCACTCTGGGTGCACCAGGATGCACGCCATCCGTAGTGCACTGTGTCTCCGTGCCCAGTGGTCTGGGGGCACCAGGACTCCCACCACCCTTGCCCGTGCAGTACCTCCCTACCCGCCTCTCTGGGTGCACCAGGACTCGCACCACGCACGCCCATTCAGTGTCTCTCTGTCCGGCACTCTGGGTGCACAAGGATGCACGCCATCCATAGTGCACTGTGTCTCCGTGCCCAGTGCTCTGGGGGCTCCAGGACTCCCACCACCCTTGCCTGTGCAGTACCTCCCTACCCGCCTCTCTGGGTGCACCAGGACTCGCACCACGCCCGCCCGTGCAGTGTCTCTCTGTCCGGCACACTGGGTGCACCAGGATGCACGCCATCCATAGTGCACTGTGTCTCCGTGCCCAGGGGTCTGGGGCACCAGGACTCGCACCACCCATGCCTGTGCAGTGTCTCTCTGTCCGGCGCTCTGGGGGAACCAGTATACATGCCATCCGTAGTGCACTGTGCTTCCTTTCCCAGTGCTCTGGGGGCACCAGGACTCCCACCACCCTTGCCTGTGCAGTACCTCCCTACCCACCTCTCTGGGTGCACCAGGACTCGCACCCCGCATGCCTGTGCAGTGTCTCTCTGTCCGGCACACTGGGTGCACCAGGGTGCACGCCATCCGTAGTGCACTGTGTCTCCGTGCCCAGTGCCCTGGGTGCACCAGGACTCCCACCACCCTTGCCCATGCAGTATCTCCCTACCCGCCTCTCTGGGTGCACCAGGACTCTCACCACGCACGCCCGTGCAGTGTCTCTCTGTCCGGCACACTGGGTGCACCAGGATGCACGCCATCCATAGTGCACTGTGTCTCCATGCCCAGTGTTCTGGAGGCACCAGGACTCCCACCACCCTTGCCCGCAGCAGTATCTCCCTGCCCGGCTCTCTGGGTGCACCAGGACTCGCACCACGCACGCCCATTCAGTGTCTCTCTGTCCGGCACTCTGGGTGCACAAGGATGCACGCCATCCATAGTGCACTGTGTCTCCGTGCCCAGGGGTCTGGGGGCACCAGGACTCCCACCACCCTTGCCCGTGCAGTACCTCCCTACCCGCCTCTCTGGGTGCACCAGGACTTGCACCACGCACACCTGTGCAGTGTCTCTCTGTCCGGCGCTCTGGGTGCACCAAGATGCACGCCATCCGTAGTGCACTGTGTCTCCGTTCCCAGTGCTCTTGGGGCACCAGGACTCCCACCACCCTTGCCCGCAGAAGTATCTCCCTGCCCGGCTCTCTGGGTGCACCAAGACTCGCACCACCCATGCCTGTGCAGTGTCTCTCTGTCCGGCGCTCTGGGGGAACCAGTATACATGCCATCCGTTGTGCACTGTGCTTCCTTTCCCAGTGCTCTGGGTGCACCAGGAAGCGCACCACCCAAGCAGCATCTGTAGTAAGTTTATGAACCTACTACCATTCTCATGTGAGTTTATAATTCATCTGTTTGTATCTTTTATGTTATTCGTGTACTCTGAAGTCCTTATGTAATATAACTGGTTCTATTGTAAAGCGCTCTGACACCTTCGGGTAAAGTTTGCACTAGAAAAAAACGCATAATAAATAAATAAAATAAATAAATCCCTGTGAGGCCCCAACCCGCCCTCCTCCTCCCTGCTGTACACTGTATTTTCATTTACTGTTGCCTGCGTATATTTCCGTCACTCTGTCTGCTTACATTCACATACCAAGCATTTACAATGCAATAGGTCTCGCATTTGTGAGAGTTTCAGCTATTGGCATTGTAAATGACAATGCTTTTATTTATGTGTTGTTTTTTAAGCAGATAAATAAATGCAAAGACCTCTTGCATTGCAAATGCTTGTTGGAGGATGGTATTCGCCTTTACAAGAAGCGCTTCACAATCACAGATCCGCCAGGAACCTGGCTGGATTATACAGTCTCTTTTTTAAAAAACTATAGCATGCAATATTTAAAACGTCTGCTTGGGGCTGTTACTGCTTCTCAGCATAAGGCTGGAGATAGTCCTTGGACCCGGTATTTAAAGCAATGTTTAATTAAACTGAAGGTAACTGCAATTTTTGTTAATTAAAACTATACTACTAGCACCTAAAATCAGACACGGCAAGTTACAGACATGTTGCGCCAAGATTTGAATGATTACACCAAAGAAACAAACATTTGCAAAGCCAATAGGTTTGGCCCTGTTAAGCATGCAATGATTTATATTGCTTTCAAGTTTGTTTACAAACATATGCAATATAAAAACAGGAAAAATATTAAAATAAAGAAGAGGCAGTGCAACCCATGCACACCAGATACATGGAAAGAAGCTCGGAAAGCCACTGCCTATTAACAGATATGTTAACTGCAGCAGTTATTAATCATTTTCTTTAATTACACAAGAAACCAGGGGGCATATTACCAAGCAATAGCGATAATTATCGCTATTGCTTGGTTAGAGACAAAAATTTACCGCAGCGCTGCGGCGATTTTTACCGCAAATAAACCTTGGTATTACCAAGGTTTAACGCAAATGCGGTAAAAATCTCCGCTTTTTGGGCTTTAAAAGCCAAGAAAGCGGAGATAAAATGATCTCCCTATTACCTAGCTGTCGCTAACACCAGTTAGCGACAGCTAGTAGGAGATAGCGACCATCTTGGGCCCCACTTTGCATGTCAGTGATATTTATCACTAATGACATGCAAAGTGGGCGTGCCAAGATGTTAGCGACTGGAAACAGTCGCTAACATCGCTATCTCCTATTAATAACTTTTGGAGATATTCGCGCTAAGCGCAAATATCACCAAAAGCTAACACCTGCCCTGAGCAGTTCTTAGCCATGTTATTCAATGGGAGGTGGATAACATGGCTAAGAGCAATAGCTCGGTAATGCATTAATATCGCGGACTTTTCAGCGATATTCATGCATTGCGGCCGATTTTTATCGCATTTGCGATAAACATTGGTAATTCCAAGGTTTATCTGCGATAAAAATCGCTGCAGGTCGGCGATACATTTTTGTCTCTAACCAAGCAATAGCAATAATTATCGCTATTGCTTGGTAATATGCCCCTTTACGTGGCTTTGAGCTGCTTCATAAATTCGGAGTAATGCAACGCAGCGCAAGGGGTGCGTTCTGTGGCCGTTGCATGGGGGTTCCCACGCAACTTTCATGGTTTTTGATGCATTTTCAGATTTACCAAACCTGGTAAACCTGGGAATGCTCCAAAAAGATACTCCTCCCCAGGAGCGGCATAACAAGGAAAAATATCTACATTTCTCCTCGTTTCTTACTCTTGGTCTGTGTGCTGCATTCTGCATCACACGTAGATAGAGGAATGTGCATATATAACAACAAAATGAGAGGCAATATGATCACAAATGAAGAGTCCAGGTTCCAACAGTTTCAATCCACAATTCCCAATGTGAACAGGAAAATTCTTTATTCAAAGTTCTTCTTTATCAGGCATGCAGGCGCAGCCAACGCATTTCGCCCAACAACAAGGGCTTCTTCAGGGCACTATAAAGCAGTATCAATAAATGTTGATCATGATAAAACACGCCAGATTCTGGTGTGAACCTGGGCTTCTATGGGAATTCACAAGGGCCTATTATCAAGCCCATTATCGCCGCTTTAGCCGCAGTTTCCTGCCACTAAAGCGCCGATAATTTTAACGCCGTTCCTGGTAATATGGCCCTTGGACTCTTCATTTGTGATCATATTGCCTCTCATTTTGTTGTTATATTTGTATCTGATTTATGGCCAAGTGGTAGATGGTCATTTGAGGTGGGCGATATAAAATTTGTGACTTAGGAGAGACTATACTGGGTGGTGCAGTAATTTTGGCCTTGCTGCCATTCTTTGTTCTAAGTATAGAGGAATATGCGTCTGAGGAATTTATTTTTGTGCAGTGGGGTGTGACTTAGTCCTTAAAAACAATCCTGATTACAATGCAGGCACAATTGTACCATTGTGCATGGGTGCCTATGTTGGCGCTAGGCTGCCAAAACTGCGCTAGCGCAGGAAGAAACGACAGGAATGTGCCATATGCCTTAAATACGGCCAGTGGTTAATTTGTAAAAGAATAACTGCCGGGGCTCTCGTCAGGAGGCAGCTGCACCAGCCTATTTCTCCTGTTAGTGCCGCCTGAAACACAACCAACCACTAACCATGAAAGTGGGGAGAGGATGTGGTGTAATGGCCAAAGCTACTGACTTGGGAGCCGGGTACCAGGTTTGAGTCTCGGCATCGGCTCTAGTCCTTAGCTGAAAAGCGCCGGTGTTGATGAATAAGTGCCAGTGCTGAGCATTGGAAATCACTGGCTCAAATTAAGCACTGAATATGGCATGTTGCTGCCTTTTCCTTGTGACGCAGGTCAGCACACCAAGATCTCACAGCTGCGTTTGACACCCTGTCTCCCCTCGTTTTAACATCTCGTTTGAGGGAGATAGGAGTGGAGGGGCACGCTCTAAGCTTGTTGGCCTCCTTCCTGGACCAGAGGGAACAGAGAGTGAAGCTGGGAGAGTTCCTATCTCCATCCCTGCCACTTAAGTGGGGGGTCCCACAGGGGTCGGCGTTAAGCCCGACCCTGTTCAATATCTATGTGACCCCCCTGGCCAGGCTCATTAGATCTTTTGGGATGGAGGTAGTGTTGTATGCCGATGACACGCAGATCTTGCTGTCCCTCGCCCAGCTTGTCAGCTCTTCTGCCTCCAAGTTTAGACTCTGTATGGAGGCAGTTGCCCTTTGGATGATCAACAATTCACTACGGCTAAATGGCGAAAAGACAGAGATCCTCGTGTTCGGCGAGAAGGAAGACATCTGGTCTGCGGAATGGTGGCCCGAATCCTTGGGGACGTGTCCGGCTCCAACTCGGGCAGCACGAAATCTGGGGGTTATGATTGACCCTTCCCTAGACATGGCTCTTCAAGTAAGGCGGACTATCTCCACCTGCTGGGGCATCATTGCAATCTTGCGCAAAATCAAGCACTACCTGTCTGTACAAGCTCGGAAACAAACTGTCGTAGCTCTGATAACATCCTGGCTCGATTATTGCAATGCCTTATATGCCGGAGCCAATAAAGGTCTGTTGCAAGGCCTTCAATCGGTGTAAAATGCAGCAGCGAAGTTTGTTCTGGACCTTCCGAAAAGGTCGCCAGCGGCCGCCGCCAGGAAATCTTTGCACTGGCTTCCCATTGACGCCAGGATTTCATTCAAAGTGTTATGCCTGGTGTTTGGTGCCTTAAACAAGAAAGAGACTGGAGGCGTAAAAGATCTCCTCATTCCTTATTCTCCTGCTAGGAACCTTTGTTCCTCGGCGAAATTGCTCCTTACCGCGCCTCGAGTGCGAAGAGCTAAATGGGGAGGCAGAGCCTTCTCCAACCTGGCTCCAAGATGGTGGAACACTGTTCCCATAGAGATCAGGATCTCACCTTCAACACAATCATTCAGAAAAGCTCTAAAAACATGGCTTTTTGGTAAGGCATACCCTTAGCTTTTGGTTCTGCCTTTTCTTTTCTGATTTCCTTTTGTAGGCGCCTTGATGCCTTTGGGCAAAGTTGCTCGTTTATAAGTTTAATTTAATTTTAATTTCATTCATTCAAGCTGACTTGCTGCAATGGCTTCGCCACAATCTTCATAAATATGCTGCGGGATATTTAATGCAGTGGATGCACACGTGTTCTCTAGCAAAACGCTGCCACTCACAGTGAAGAGAGTCCATGCATGAAGTGGGCTGACCCAAAATGCTGAAGTGGGTGGATGTAGAATGTGAATGACACAACAGCAGACCAATGGATGAAAAGGGCTGGCTGAAAGGTTCTATTAGTAAGTACAGTATATACGATTTCTGTAAAATCGAAAGGTCTTGGCTAATGCCAGACCTACAAAAGAAATATAGCTACTATTAGTGTGAAAGAAAGCGATTGGGGCACCTAGCCTCTTCTCAGGTGAAAGAGGCATCAGGCCCTGAAGACTTTTCTGAAGCAGAACAAATAGGGGGATTCGAACCCTGTATGAGGCATGGCAGAGGATTCTTGATTGACAAGCTGCTACCTATAGAGCAGAAGAAAGAGGTCCTGGGACATCCAGCTACATCTGAGGCAAAAAAGCCATCAGAATCCACAAATGTCTATTGATGGAAGAAAGATTTAAGTTAGCACATGCAGAGAACTCTGGGATGAATGAAAAGGGGGGAATCGGACATGCGGCTGTTGCTATGGTGACCAGATACAGGACTGGGACATGCAGCCACCAACATGGCGAAAGAAGGGGTGGGACTGGAAAACACAGCCATCTGTGGGGTGCAGGAAGGGAGGAGTGAAAATGCACCCAATTGTGCAGTGAGAAGTGGGGAATGGAGCATGCCGGCCTCACCGGGGGAATGAAAAAGAGGGGAGCTGAAACATTCAGTGGAAGAAGGGCTTGTCTGATACCCAGCCACTTTTAAGTGGAAGAAAATACTTTTGGGACATGCAGAGCCAAAGAAAAGTGAAATGTGAACACAGAAAAGTGAGAGGAAAGAGGATTTTGACATGCAGGGTTTGAAAATATGGGGGCATATTACCAAGCAATAGCGATAATTATCGCTATTGATTGGTTAGCGTGAAAAAATTATCGCCGAGCTGCGGCGATTTTTATCGCAGATAAACCTTGGTATTACCAAGGTTTATCGCAAATGTGATAAAAATCGGCCGTAATGCATGAATATCGCTGAAAAGTCCGCGATATTCATGCATTGCCGAGCTAATGCTCTTAGCCATGTTATCCACCTCCCATTGGATAACATGGCTAAGAACTGCTATGGGCAGGTGTTCGCTTTTGGAGATATTCGCGCTTAGCGCGAATATCTCCAAAAGTTGGTAATAGGAGATAGCGATGTTAGCAACTGTTTCCAGTCGCTAACATCTTGGCACGCCCACTTTGCATGTCATTAGTGATAAATATCACTGACATGCGAAGTGGGACCCAAGATGGTCGCTATATCCTACTAGCTGTCGCTAACTGGTGTTAGCGACAGCTAGGTAATAGGGAGATAATTTTATCTCCGCTTTCTTGGCTTTTAAAGCCAAAAAAGCGACGATAAACCCCCTTGATAATATGCCCCTCAGATCCACTGAGGTGAAACAAGAGAAAGTAAAACGCAGCCCTCGGTTGGGAGAAAGAAAGGCATCACACTGCATACGCCTGCGTGATGAAACAAAAAACATCACAACCGGGGGTGCATGAATGAGAGACTGGGGGCATGCAGGCACTTGCTGCAAACAGAAGGGACGAGTGGAACACGTAGAAGGAATGACTCTTCTCCCAGATGAATAAAAGACAGAAAATATGTACATGGCTGCCTCAGCGTGGAGACGTGTGCACACCTACGCGCAACCAGAAGAGAAGGAGACCCTAGACCACCTGTACAGGTAAAGTAAGTAAGTGATCAGCAGGTGCAGTCAGTTCTGGGGTGAAATAAGGTAAAAACAAAACATCTGGTAAATGCAAACACATCTTGAGCAAATCAAACAGGTGGTAAGTGCAATGCTAATATATACATTACATAAGCAAAGGTTGGGCATGCCGACAGGTGTGGAGTGAAATGAGGACAAGTAAAAACATGGTTTGCACTTTTCCTTGAATGTCCATGGTGTAGCTGTCTATTGAGACAGCACTAGCTAGAACCTGAACCTCCATCAACCCTCCTCCTCTGACCCCAAATCCTCCCCGCGCCTGCCCTCCTGCTGCATTCTGGGCCAGATTTTTCAAAAAATACACGCAGCGCAGCACACTAAGAGGAAGCGCTGCGTGGCAGGGAGGGAGCAGGGGACCGCCATATCTACAACGATACGGCTCCCTCTCCCTAGCGCCGGCACTGATTTCAACAACCAAGCGCCACGAACACACCTTTAGCGTCATAGCGCTAGGGTGTGTGCGTGAGTCTAGCATAGGTTTTGTACTGGAAGGTCCCTTTGTGTACAAAATACCATGTCTAGACAAGTTTAATAGCTTTTCCCACTTTGTATGTGTGCTGCACGCATGCAAAGTCAGAAAAGGAAGGAGAAATAAAAACATTTCTCCGGTTGGCACCTCCTTTGAAGTGGCTTAAACCTTTGGTGCTAAACCCCATTCTTTGTAGATAGGGTTTTGCGTCAAAAGGCATGGGTGGTTGTGTGGGAACATCCATGTACCATCCATGTAAGGCCCCCTTGGCGCCAACTAACACGAAGCTGTGCTTCGCGCTACTTTTAGGGTACTTTCCAGGGCAAAACAAATTTTGCCCTGGAAAGTAAAGTCTAAAAATAACATTTTGTGCTGTTTTTTTTTTTACTTTATTTTTTATTTTCAAGCGTATAACGTACACTGTAAAGATCCCCCCCAAGGCATCATAAAAACATTTGTATACAGCTCGACAGACTCATTATGGCACATTACGGACAAGGCTTACACTCGGAATACAGAAGTTCGTGAGGTACAGTAAAATAACAAGCAACTGTCAGGTGTCCTCGTGAGGGAGCATACAGGCCACGCTCCGTGCACCTAACTCGCAACCCCTCCATGATCCCCACCCACCGCCCCCTCAGACCCTGATTCATGTGCTGAAAATATTTTGCCACTAGTCCCCTCGGAGTCACTGTGTGACTCCTGCCCCTCTGTAGCCAGTCCTGCCATACACATGGTGCGCCATGCCAGCAGGTCCTCCTGCAACTTCTCATCTCTCCTAGAATTCTGCATGTGTGTTTCCTCTGCGAGTGTCCATTCCCTCACATCTTTGAGCCATGTGCCTATCTCTGGGGCCCTCTGTCCCATCCACGGGATAGCGACCCTGCGCCTAGCCAGCACTAACATCAGTTGCAACAATTTATATGAGAGTTTCCGTTTCCTCAGCTTCGGGACCAACGCCAGCAGGCAATGTAAGGGTGTTAGCTCGATCTGGAGTCCAGTGGTGGCAGTTATGTGACCCACAACCCCTGCCCAGAAGCACCCCACTAACGGGCACTCCCAGGCCAGATGGAGGAATCCCACCCCTTCAGTGCTGCATCTGGGGCAGCTGTCCCTTCTATCAATCGCGTAGCGGCTCACCATCTTCGGGGTGAGGTAAGTGCGGTGAAGGAAGTTAAAATGAATGAGCTTAAAACACGCATTACAGGAAACCCGCCGTGTCAAGGCCCCTATACGCGTCCGCTGTCCCTGGTTCAGCGGTGATCCAAGGTCCGCCTCCCAGGCCGCCCATGCCGGTGGCACTGGTGGGGCGTCATGGCTGCATACAACAATGATATCAGCCTGCGTCCCCTACCGCAGGACAGGATGAGATGTAAGGTATGTGTCATCGGGGGTACCTCCGGGCATTGTGGCCACACCTCGCTCACTATGGCACGCAATCCGAAGGGTACAGATCAGCCAGGACCTTACAACCCCCCTTTCTCCACTGACGTAAAGACATATGGTGTTCTATTTCTACCATAGGAGCCAATATCCAGATCGGCAGGTCTCTATAGAATGGCGCCAATCGTAGGACTCGCTCTATAAATCGCTGCCATACGGACGCTGTGTGCCTTACTACGTAAGGTAACGCACCTCCGGCCACCTTCCTATGCATTAACGCCATCTGAAGCTCCTGGACCGACGCTCTCCCTGCTAGTAATCGCGTTTTCCAGACATCCGCATCTGCAAACGATCTGGCAGCTGGTAGTAGCTGCGCTGCGTAATAGTAAAGATCGAAGCGCGGGGCATCTAAACCCCCCTACTCATAGGAGCGACGGTTTTGAGTGCCACTCTGCTGCATGGCGCCTGCATGGGAAACAGGTAAGTGCGCATGACTGGTTTAGGCGGCCCGAGAGGGCCAACCAAACAGCCAATATGCACTTTAGGAATGGGCAAACCAGTCCTCCCTGCAGCCCCGCCCACCCACCTGCCGCAAAGCAGCAGGACAAGCAATATAAAATGACAATAACTCTAAAGGTATAGTCATTTTACGTTTCTCACTGCTCAAAAGCAGTGAGGAGGCGCTCCTCCGCCACAACGGAGGAGCCGCCCCTGAGTCATACAACTTTATTTCCATTGCAGCAGTGTCTTTGAAATCCTTATCCATCTGTGCACGATCAACCCGAAATATTTCAACTCTTATTAAAAATGAAACCAGAATCTATCTGCAGCAGACAAGAGTTTCACAGCACCAAGATGCCACGTGGGAGAAACGTGGGAGATGAGTTACAGTCTGGCATGAAGTCATGAGCCGAAGCAGAAATGGCTGAGCATCAGCGGCTGGGAGTGGGCTGGCCCATGCCCCCTACACTGGGCCGAGAATAAAGGCTTCTATTATTAGAGCTGTGCACACACTAGTCAAAATAGAGCTGAACTGTTAACAGAAGCAGGAGCCACAACAGGCTCTCACTGTTCGGGGCTGGGACCCCGGCGCTTCCAGGAATCTCCATGCAGGGTTACTGCTGGTTTCACGGCTATTTTGTACCAAGGCCCGTCCAGTTAGCTTCCCTCCTTTACCCCCCTCTTCATTTTGTCTACAGTTATTTTTAGTTAATCATTTCTGAACAGATTTAAAACTGGGTATGTAACAAAGTTCCCTATTCATACTTTATGCGCCTCAGATTTTTAAAATTCCTTAAATTAGCTCACATTATGGCATGCAACTTTTAATAGATTTCTCTGGGGAAAATACAGTCCCCTGATTTTATTTTCAAAATCTCTCTCTTCCTTGGTTCAAAATGTTGGCGTGTGTGCTTCTGGTGTGTGTACATAGATACATACCACATGGGCAAAGGTACAAATTTACACAGCACAGGTGCATACCTTCCATATTATAACGCACAAATAGAGGCTCCTGCACTCGTGGACATTTAAAAATAAAATAAAAAAAACACACACTCTCTCTCTACCTCTCTTTCTCTTGCTGTAGTGCTGGCAAATTCCTTGAGAGTGATAGGCCACTGGCCAGTGAGGTAGATGAGGCACAGACAGCCTGATTCATCAAGCCGAAATCGGCTTGCAAAGGGCCAGATTCTGAGAATCTGGCCCTTTGCGAGCTCTATTTTTGCATTTGGGATTCATCATCCCAAATGCAAAAATCGGTAATAGCGATGTCACAATTTTGCGAGGAATTACATTTAAGGAATCTCTATTTGCGATTCCTTAAATGCAATTCATCATCCATTTTTAAATTGCGAAATCGCAATTTCGGCCCGCTATTTACCGCGAGGTCAAACCTCGTGGTAAATAGCAAAATCTTAGAGAAATGCTTTTAAAAGCATTTTTCTAAGTTGCATGTTGCACACACACATGTCCTTTGGACATGTGTGTGCGCAACACCTGTTTCAATTTGCATTTAAGGGGTGCTACAGGGTGTCCTTTGGACACCCCTGGCACCCTTTAAATCGCTATCTTATTTGCGATTAGCTAATTGCTAATCGCAAATAAGGAATACTCCCCATTCATTCCTATGGGCCTTTTGGCCCATAGGAATAAATGGGGAGTTATTCCTTATTTGCGATTAGCAATTTGCTAATCGCAAATAAGGATTGTGTAGGAATCGCAAATCTTTTTGCGATTCCTACATGAATCCCGTTTTGCGAGTCTGTAATAGCGATTCCTTATGAATGTGTTTTGAGTATCTACCATTTAGTGCAGTATTATACCTCTATTTGTACTTTGTACACTTTTGTAACACACACATATGTCACTTTTTCTCCTCTTGTAACGTATCGTTTGCTACCCCTTGAATTTTGTTTGCTCTTGATACATGCACAATTGTCACTATTGCCTTATGTAATGTAACGTTTGCTTTTGTAACATGCTGACTTGCAATTTTTCCTCATGTTTCACTACTGTTCCTATTGTGAAGCACTCTGACACCTTCGGGTAAAGTCTGCGCTATATAAAAACGCATAAAATAAATAAATAAATAAAGTTGTACCCGGATTTCGTTCTTGGACAAAAGGGATTTTGTCCTTTGCAAGTGGATGTTAAGTTTGCATCTTGAGATTTAGGTGGCTCTGTATAGAACCACAAGTTTTGAGAGGGGAAAACTTGTTTTAATATAGACCTGTCCTGGCTTTTTGCAATTTAATAAATGGGGTTATAATGCCCTATTACCACAAATGTACATTGTCCTGAAAAAGATCAATACATTAATATCTCTCCAATCTTATGTCAAGCTCTTTACTATGCCACAATACATTTTCAAAGTAAGCAGAGTCCTATGAAAGTTGACACCACATATACATGTTTACATCATTGTGAGTGTAAATTAACTTTTTTTGTCCACTTCTTGATTCGTTCTGAAAGGCAGGCTTCTCTTTTGCAGGTAACAGCTGTGTTGTGGTTCACAGGGACACACCTGCATAGAGATAATTAGTTTACAAACACCTTTTCCCTGAAGGGCCTTTCTTAGTAGAATGAAATTATTACAGCTTTGAAAGCAGTCAACATGTATAGAAAATGAACGCTCGAGGACACATTTTTAGGCTTGTACATTTATGAAGATTTATGCTTTCTTGTGTTCTTGATTACACAATAATAAAGGAAGTGCATAGTGTGATTCATTCACCAACTGAGGAAATTACTAAACAGATTAAACTGAACGTGCGCAAGTAGGTAGGGACAGATTATTCCTTACTTGTTTAAGATTATAAAATAGTGCTTTTACAGAGATGATAGGATGTGTGATATACAGGCGCTAGGAAGTAACTGGAGACCATAGATGGCCAGTGATTTTTAATTGGTAAGAACCTCATACACATGTGAGCGAGCTACTATTTTAAATACCTTTAATCCCAGGACTATCATCAGGTTATGAAGTGGAAATGCATGTTGGTTATAAAACACTGTTGGCGTATTTATGAGAGCTTTACGTCATGCTTGCACCACGCACATGATACATGCGTGACTCAAACCTCAAAGCCAGATTTTTTAAGCCATGCTAAGACACTTTGCATGGATTTGAATCGCTTCAAAAAATGGAAAAGGGCAACACAGCGCAAATTGTTGTGTTGCCTTACTCTGCGAAAGGGAGGTGTTCCATGGGCGTTGTGGTGGGTGTTTCCACGCAACTCCTGTGGTTTTTGACCAGCAGCGGCCCGTGCAAGGAAGAGTGGTGGGGGCAGGTTGGGAGGGGGGGGGGATTTGACAGACTACCACAAGAGAAAATTAATTAATTTTCCCTCGTTGTCTGTCGAAATCCCCCCCCTCCCCCCCCCCCCGTTCTTACCTGCATGGGCCGCTGCTGTTTTTCACACTTCCCAGACTTACAAGAACTTGTAAACTTGGGATTACACCAACATTTTGCAACTCGCAGGAGAGGCTTAACGAGGAGAAGTATCTTTATTTCTCCTTGTTTCTTCCTCTTTCTATGAGTACAGCATCCTGCGTGCACATAGAAAAAGAAAAACACCTCCCAGGATTGATTTTGTGTGGGAAGGTGCCTCTACTCAGTGATTGTCTCTTCTCAATAGGAATCAGGGAAAGCGCTCTCTCTCTTCTGAAATCTTTTCTTGTGGATTGAGAGCAAGTTGTGGCTTTAGAGGCTTGTACATCGCCCTCATCTTCATTGCCATATGGGGTTCCACAGGGCTCATCATTAAGCCCTGCTCTTTTTAGTCAAAATTGTACTCCACTGGCAAATTTTATCAAATCATTTGGCTTCTCATTGGTGTCCTGTGCCAACGACACCAGTGACCCAAATGGTGGTGTCAATTACAAGCAGGCCAGAGACCACCACTACTAGATACCATAATTGCATGTTTCACATTGGAAGATGTATGAGTGATAATTGCTTGAAACTGAAGCGAGGTGCTGCTGTTTGGCAGAAACACTTCTTTCTGGTCTCCAAGTTAGTGGCCCGAGGCACCTTCCCAGTCCGATTAATAAAGTGAAAAACGTGGGTGTGCTGTAAGTTATCTTTCGAAAGTCAGATTAATTCTATCACCGCTTCCTCTTTTTTCATGCTTAAATGCCTTCCTTTTATCCTGTGGGAACTGCAGAAAACATTTGCTCTCCGTTTTGATACCTTTTAAATTGGACAACTTTAATGCGCTGTTTACAAATATATATAAGAAAGGTTCTTAGGTAAATTACAGATTCTTTAGAACGCAGCAGCACATCTGCTCCTGGGAATCCCCAGACATAAGTCTGTTTCGCAGACTATGACTCCGCTTCACTGGCTTTCTATCAAGAAGCGCAAAGACTTTAAGGCCCTAGGCATTATTTTTAAAGCCTTGCATAACTCTGGACCTGAATATCTAACACAGCGCTTTCAGTGCTATATAGCATCCTGACCTCTTCGCTCCTGCTCTAACTTTAATCTAGTTGTTCCCAAATTTAAACAATCTAATTGAGGTGGCAGAAGCTTTGTGACTAATACATCTAAGTTGTGGAACTGTCTGCCCCTCAGTCTCAAAAAGAAGTATAAGGGCCAGATGTATCAAGATTCCGTTTTGCGAATCCTAAATAGCGATTTTTTGCGAATCGCTATTTAGAATTCGCAAAATGGAATGCATGTACAAAATCGCTATTTTTTAGCGATTCCTTATTATTCTTTATTTGCGAATTCGCATTTTGCGAATTCGCAAATAAAGAATAATTTCCAATGCATTCCTATGGGCCAGGAGGCAATAATTCTCAAATTGCGAATTCGCAATTTGCTAATCGCAATTTGAGAATTATTTCAAGGGTGCAGGGGTGTCTCAAAGACACCCTGCTGCACCCCTGAAATTTACATGTGTGTGCATGTGGCACACATACATTACCTATGGGCATGTATGTGTGTCACATGCCACCCTCACAAATGCCAAATAGGGCATTTTTAAAAGAAATCGCAAATTACCAACTACAAGTTGGTAGTAATTTGCGATTTCTTAATACAAATTCGCAATTCCTAAAAGTTACATACATATCATTTAAGGAATCGCAAAAATTGTGATTCCTTAAATGCTATGGCAAAATAAGGAATCGCAATTTTTTGCGATTCCTTAAATTGCGATTTTTTGATACATAGCAAATCATGCTAAAAGGCCGTTTGCGAGTCGCAAAAGCCGAAATTCTGCGAATTTCGGCCTTTGCGAGTCGCAAAAGCCTTGATACATCTGGCCCTTAGTTACTGGCCTTCATAAATGCCCTCAAAACGTGGCTTTTAACCAGTTACGTTTTTGTATGTTGTTCACTTCCATTCTGCTGGGCTGCTTTCCTTTACTAAGCCAGCGCTTAGGCACCCAATGCTAATAGAGCGCTTTATAAACATTTTTTTATTTTCATGTAATATCACTTCCTGAACAAAAACTATCCTACATGCAATGAAGGCATGCTTGCACCATGCTCCAAGAGTGTCTGTGGTGGCGCTAGGCTGCTACAACAGCGCCGACGCAAGAGAAAAGGACAGGAATGCGCCCCATTGGATAAATATGGCACATTACTGCTCTGTCTCTGTGACGCAGGGTTAAGTGACTTGCCGTGTTGCCCTGCACCACAAAGGACTTAAATATGCCTAGTCATGTGAAATTCTAGAGTCTATTTTTCACCTGCATTGCATCAATCTTCCCATACAAGAGTGCTACTGCCAAAGCAGCAAGAGTGTTGTAAGCCATGGGAAATATCAATAGCAGCCATCATTACAGCTGGGTGGAAAGGTGTTCTCCAGCCATTAAAACAAAATGGTGGCTGTTCTGCTTTACATTGCACTAGCGCAGCGTACACCTCCTCACTGTGAGGCAAACATTTGAAACAGCGGAGGTCAGACTGGCCAACCCAGACATATGTAATGAGTGTCCCAGTTTACTGGATGGGCTAAATAAGGTGTTGCAGAAATGATCACCTGGTTTGGAGTTTGTGAGTATCAGGCTTTAGCCTCCCTTGGGAATGAGGCTTCCTAGCAGCCTGAACACAGAATCACACTTATTAGCCTTCTATGTGAATAAAGCTACCGCTCAATTTCACATGACAGGATAGGTATCTGGAACAATGGTGAGTCTGGCTGCTAACTCAGGGGCATATTAGCAAGAACCTCGGTGAAATTATTGCCATTTTAGCAGCAGGAAACTGCAGCTAAAATGGCGATAACGGGCTTGCTAATATGCGTTATAGAATTCCAATAGAAGCCCAGGTTAGTTGTCCTACACATTTAACCTGGCCTTCTATTGGAATTCTATAACGCATATTAGCAAGCCCATTATCGCCGATTTAGCTGCAGTTTCCTGCTGCTAAAACGACGATAATTTTAACGAGGTTCTTGCTAATATGCCCCTCAGTTTCTAGGGCAAACATGCACACCATAGAAGGAACGAGATGGGGTGGAATACCCAGGGTGGCATGAGCTTGAGGAAGGTGTTGATTACTGGTGTGCGAGCCAAGCCAAAGCGGACTTATGGGGCTGGCTGGCCTCTAAGAGCCCATGCAAACAAAGCCCCGAAAATAGTTGCCATTTAAGACATACAACAACTATCATTTAAAAAATATGATAATCTGATACTCTTTAAAATAAAAAAGGTATGTGTTTAACATGCAGAAGCGTGTCACCATAATAAATCCGATTGTTTCTTTCACAGCGCAAACCTTGAACTCATGTATTGAAAAGAACTCTATGTGTTATTTAAAAAAGGAACTGTAAAATGAAATATATGCAGAGGATCACAAAATGTGGTCAAGTGAAGAAACCAAGATGGGTCCTGGTTTTCTGGTGTTTTCACATTATGCAATTCACCCACTAGATGGCTACCTCATTCTCTCCTTTTTAACACCAAATATTTATGCTTTGATTTAAATTGTTGTGCATAACAGCCTATCTCAAGCTTTAAGTGACTCACCCACTTCTAGTGCTTATACTGCTGGGGGTTCGTTCCCACACACAGCTGCCCAAGTACAGCAGAAAATGGTGGCACAGGAAATCCCAGGAACTCCCCAGGACTTTTCCATCCAGGCATAGTTGGGGGAAAGGTGCACCCGCCAAAGGAAGCTGATCTCAACCCCAAGTTCAGCAGCTGCCTGGTGGAACTGAGAAGCAACACTACAGTACCTCTGCAATTGCCTAACTCACCACATTCGGCCTCCGTGGCAAGGACAAAAGGAGTTTCAGTCTTCAGTAGCAAAGTAAGTAAAAGGCAGAGTAACCCCTCCATCCTTTCATTAGTCAATCGAACCAAAATAGTGATTTAGGTATGTATTGAAGAACCAGGAAATGTATGTATCGACAGGAACCGCTTTGAGAGCAGTTACTGCCAATGCATTATAAAATTACCACTAGCTTGGCAGTCATTTATAAATTTGCCAGGCGGTCCCTCTACAATGGGAATGGGATAATGTATTCCATCCCCATGGTGGACCGACAGGCCGCCAGTCAAAATATAAATCAGGCCCTATGTCTAAAACTTTGGATAACAGAGATCAAAGAACTGGATATCAGGCCCTGGATGAAATAATAGTGGATGTATATTAGGCGTACTGTTTTTTTCTGACAAACAGTGGCCAAAAAAACCCATTATGGTACTTTATACCTAATGACCATTACTTAAGTTCATTGGTTAGGATAACTTATGGGCTCTCCGCTTGAAAAAAAGGAGTAGCGCATGCACCATGACTGCTGAGGAACCCTCATGATCCACGAGTAAAATCTCCTTAGTAACTGAAGCAGGAAACTCCTAAGTCTTATATCTGTATTACTCCTAGTTGCTCGTAATTTTACCATATTTATTGTGTCCCATGTTTGATTGAAAAAAGTTAAAAATGGAGAGAAGCTTTGAAAATATGAATTTGTAGGAATTACATGCAAGGTAAGACAGTGGAAAAACCTTAAGAAACTCCACATTTCAACAAAACTGACTGACGTGACAGGTAAATCCAGTGCCACATAGACAATTGATGGCGGAATGAATGCAGGAAGTAAATAGCAGATTACAATAAAGCATTGACTGTAACCAGGAGTAAAGATCCTACAAATAACTAAGGTGGTCACTGACGAAGCCTACACATTTGTAGACGTTATTCTACATCAACAAAGCAAAATATCTTTAGGGTGGCAATATTCTATACCATACAGAATAGGGCATTAGCAGTCTATGGTAAGCATTCAGAAACAATACAAGAATGCACAGTTCAGTTCTTAAGTAGGTACAATCAATAAACAGTGGATTAAATCAACCTAAGTTGGTTGCACCAGAAGAGTTTATAGCTGATGTATTACTCAGCACGATAAATCTGGCTTAGCCGGAGAGTTGGGGAAGGTTTGTTGGCATGGGTCCTAGTTGTAGGATCCATCTAGTTAATGAGGTATGCCTGGAAGTCTGTATATTGCACTGTTTTAAGAAATTTAACTCATTAACTTAGTCACAGTCAATTTATTTTTCCTTTCTTCCCCATAGATCTTTTGAGCTAACACCCTCTCTACTGCAATGCACACCTGAATATCATATGTTCTGTATACCATTTCTCAGTTACATTTACTATGTACATTCTAGATTTGTATCTATACACCATCAGTTCACCGATAGTCAATAATAAAAGACTGATGTTTATTCTTTTAAATTCTCAGATATCATGTAAACATTTTCATTACTTACCTAATTTTCTATTCTAAACCTAAATGGGTCAGCAAGAGAAGAATAACAGCAGAATAGGGCTCGTCAATGATTTGTTTAGTAAAGAGGTTGCAATGCCAAGAGGGATGAACAAGAAGCATTGTTTAACAGTACCGGCTCACTCCTGAATGTCAGCAATATTGACATCCCTCTGCAGTATCTATGGGTGCCAGGAAGAATGCAACATGTGTAAGGGTTCCATGCATAATGCGATCTGTGTCTGTTTGCCATGCAGAATATCATGTATGTGGTTGCCATGAGGAATGGGACCGGCCCATTAAGTAATTCCACAAAAGTTTAAGATACCATGGGGCAGCCAATGTAGGGGCAGGGAGCGTTTAGTCAGTGGGACCATATGCCTCAGACCGTCTGGGTTGCTAAGGGTCTTCAGGGAAAATAAAGGCTTATTTGTTTTCCTCTGAACTTCATCACAGCATGGTGGAGGAAGAAGGATGATTTCATAAGGTATTATTTAGCAGCATTTTCTTCAACCAAGCATTAATAGAAGACGGCACACTTGTGATGCTAGATAAATCTGGAAAAGAGGCCTGAAGGTTTTCTTTTTAGTTCAATTCAAATAATTCCACTAATGAATTCAAGTGTTTTTTTCTTTACCACTTGCCATACATTTTTTAGAATCTTTTACTTTCTGGTGTTCGAAGTTTGGTGTTACTATGAAAAACCCAGGACCAAATGCCCCAGAATGCAAATGTCCTGAAGGAGTGTAATGTGGCAGGATGACACCGTCTGTTTCCTTGTGCTTCCAAAATAGTCTGAAATGAACAAAGTGTACAGCCTCTAAAATACATTTTTAGGTCTCAGCTCCAGATGGCACGCCTGCGCGGTCTCGAAAAGAGACTGTTGTATGTACTTTGTGGGCTTCAGCCCACTTATAGGTTTCCCATTTGCTGGCACCATCATCACTCTTCAATTCTTCATTCCCTTTTTCCATGGCATGCATGCGTCATGCCTCTTCCTGTGTTGAGCCCTCGCCAAGAGCAGGGACCAATTACTAATCTCCATACACATTGGCAATTTTATTAAATGTTTATGGGACTGCTTTTTTCTTTAGTTAAAAGTACTTTTCACAAGCACTGGTGTTTACATGTGCTCCTAGTGTAGATTTGCTAAAAAAAAAAAGGCACACAATGCTCTTGTGAGATTGCCCATCTTCTCCCCCAGCATTGATCTGCTAAGAACTCGCAACTAGTTATGTTATGTTATCTTTTTGATTAAGCGCAACAGCTGCCCCAGCAACGAGGCGTCCATTCCATTCCAACCATTCCATCTGTGTTGAACTGTTACAATAACTAATACACCCAACTGTAGCGATACTCCTGACAACTCTTGCCATACATTACTCCCTAAGGACTCGAGCTGGCAGTAGGAAAGGTTTTATTAAACGCATAGACTACGAACAGCCTGCACTTGAACTGACAATACAAGAGAAAGAATTAGACTAGAAATAATAGTGCACAGCAATGCACGTGAATAATTTACAGCAGGAACAATATGCTGAGCATAAGCTGGAGACAGAGACAGGCACTCTGTTTACATGGGACAAAAATTTGATGCAGGCACAGTGGTCCAAACCAAACATTTGCCAGTCTACCTACAGAACGACATTGACAGTCATCTGCAGGGACCACTCAACAGTTGCATCCCTGATCAAGGGCGAGGCAGTCCTAGTAGGGATGGTCTTTTTCACCAAGCCCCCGGGTCAAGAGACACCTTTTCAACTAGCTGGGGTCAGTCTTAATCACGATTACCCCCTGCTTCAAACAACGACTTGCTGGCTTGGCTTGTGCTCAGGCATCTAGTGGTTACGTAATTGCCTTGTACTGCCAGCCACCCCAGTACAGCCTATCTGGGGCCTTTGAGCTGCAGCATTGACGGCCTTTGCCGGCGCTTGAGCGATAACACTGTATATCGTCTCGGAAACAAGCAGTGTGCCAGCTCCTTTTCTTTGAGGCTGTTCGATGCTCTCAACCAAACCTGCCCTGCAACCCTCCCATGCCACCATGGACGACTTCTTCAAGGTAATCATGGCCACTGACACCCGCCTTACCACAATGGACGCAGAAGTGACTGATCTCGTGTCAAAGGTTAAATCCATACAGCAAGAGATGTCCTTCATCCATACACGCTTGGACAAGTAGATCACAAGATGGATGAGGTGGAATCTCAATATGCCTGTTTACCCGACTACGGGTGAGATAAACAATTCCTGCAAAGTAACAGACCTGGAAAACAGAGTGTGAAGGGACAACTTTCGAATCTACGGGGTCCCAGAAGGAGCTGAACAGACAGACAAGCGGGGGTACTTGACCACCCTGCTCCTTGATCTCTAGCTACATGACCCTTTAGAATTCCAGAGGACTTGCAGTCCGGTCCCAGCAGGCTAACCAATCGAAGTCCCCACGACCAATTATAGCCTTAGGGCTCTTCCGCCAACATACTAAGGCAATTCTCACACCGGCTAGGAACCTGTGAACCCGTCAGATCGATAGAAACAGCATACGTTTCTCAGTGGACTTTTACGCAGTCACCAACACTAAGCACAAGTGCTTCCTGGCCTTCTGCAGCCACCTGAAGTGAAAGCATATCAAATTTGGCCTACTGGAACCTGGATGGTAGCTACGTTCGATGGGAAGCCGCAGGAGTTCAATATACTGGGGGAACCTGAACTGTTTCTGGATTCCCTGACAGACTACAATGGACACGCCCGTTGGTGCAACAATTATACTCCATCACTGGAGGACCCTCTCACTCCCTGGAAGCCAGCAAGTTACCAACCCGACGTGCGTCTGGAAGGCAAGCTGAGAATATTCTGGCCAAGCAGATTTGCACCAGGTTGTGGAAGCATTAACCAAAACAGGATTGGGAGACAAACCAAGGCTCTGGTGGGGAGACCTCAACATATCCTTTGTACAACACCCTCTAGTTGCTTACAATGTGGTGCTTACTGTCTCTTGCATCTTGTTTTTTATCCTCTTTGCGTGATGCTTTTGCCAGGTGGCTTTCTTGTTCTGCGCTCGTCTGTTTGGGGGTCGTTTGGCTTTACTGTTCACCTTGATTACAGCTTGCCTGCCCTGTTGACAGATCACGCATGGGGGCAGGAGGCAGGTATGTGCAATTCTAGGTCCATCCTGTGACCCTGCACAAGGCCTCCATGTCAGTGGTTGTCCTCATCTTTCTCTACCCTTCCCCTATACCCATCTCCCCTCGCTCAGCATCCCACCGGCCCCTCCTCCTGGAGGGGGGGCAGGGGGGGTGTTACACAGCCTCTTCTCTCCCAACCCTTCTCCTGTCAGCTTCCACGTTGGCCACAGATTTTCATGCCAGCCAAACTCTGGACAATTGTCTCCATGAACGTCATCAGCAAGACCCACTACATTAAACAAAAGAAGACCCTTGAGGAAAGTGGGAGGTAGACCTGGGCTAAAGATATTGGGCTAAAATAGTGGAAAGGGCATAGAAGGGCACGCCGAATGCTAGATTCCTACTTATTCATTTCTATATCATGCACAGGGCGTACTTAACCCCAGAACTGATAAATACATATTTTAATATGGATTCAGCATGTTGCCCCAGGTGCCAATTGAATGCAGCACACTTCCAAAATATGTTGTGGAGTTGCCCGCAGCTCGGAACATATTGGGAGGAGGTGGTTGATGTGCTGTGCGGAGTGACAGACAGGCAGAGAGCCAGACATGGGAGCATGTATACTGCACTGGTTTCCTCATACAGCACGAACTAAGGTCACAAGCAAATTCATAGATCTGGGGTTGCTATTAGCTAAGCGAGAACTAACGAGGCAATGGAAATCCAAGCAGGGTCCTAGCATGGAGCAATGGAGGGCGGAGTTCACAATCTGGGCGGCCAGTGAGAGTATGGTTAGGTTCCAACAGGGCAGAAGAGCGAAAAACGAAAAAGCGATGGAAACTGCACAGGCGTGGGAAGCCTTGGTAATACTACTGAAGTTGCCAGAACCGGACTTGGGCACCAACTCTTTAGAGACTTCTCAGGGGGTCACCTGAACACATGGAGTATAAACAGGCTTGAGCTGGCTGTGGGGTAACGGAAGCGGCCGGAAATGGCATAAGTTGAGCGTTGCCCTAATAAACTGGGAGATCTGCACACCCTAGCACAATGATGGTAATTGATAATCCTTGTTTAGATTAACTGGAGCACACCGGTGGGAGGAGTTAGCGGGGGAGAGGGAAGGAGAGGCAGGCAAATAAGGGGGCACCAATCTTGGACGCCACACTGTTGCGGGATGTTATTGAATGCATGTAATGATGAAGATATTAATGGAAGGCAGGGAAGTTGGAAAATTTAACCCCTTCGATGCTGATGACGAACCCCAGCCGTCATGCACTACGGTGCTCGTGTGCTGATGACGGCTGGGGTTCGTCACGGCCCGCCCCTGTTCGTGTTGTTTACAGCACAGCAGGGGAATCGCGGCCGCATGGAAGGGGTTAATGCGATACTGATTAAGATGCGAATACAAGCACAACAGGAAAAAGTAAATATACATGCAATGTACCAAGAAATGTGCCCCTATCGATAATGTGCCTTATATATGGGGATTTTGTGTGTGTTGAAAATCAACAAAAATATTTAAAAATTAAAATATTAAACAAAAGAAGACCCTAATGTATATCTGCACGAAAAATACTGATATAGCCCTGCTGCAGGAGACACACTTGTCGCAGGTGAATTGTCCAAGCTCAAATGGAAATGGGTGGGTACAGTTATCAGCAGCAGCAGATCGGTTGACGACAAAGGCAAGCATACCTCTTTGAACTGTTGCTTGAAGAAATGCAGACGATCCTTATAGGGAAAGGCCTTCTGTGTAAAACTATCAAAACATGATTGGATGTGGAGGGCCACTGGATGCTTATCCTGGGATACTGATCCCGGGCACAATGCTGATCATGGGATTCTACATGCCCACCTATGACAATTCCTGCTTTCTTGCATGACTTTCCAGACTGTGGTCCCCCCACCATAAGATGGCTGTTCTATTGGGCAGTTACTGGAAATTGGCATCTGATCCGATCCTGGACAGGACTGGAAGCGGAGATGCGCATAATTGCCCTACTCGGTGATCTGATGCCACCGCGCAATGGTGGAGGACTGGAGCCTCCTGATTTATCACTCAAATATTTGCTTTAAATATTTTTTACATTATGAGGTTTCAAAATGCACACATTTTTGTCTTGAATACACACTTTAAAATTTTAGTTAACATAGACTAATTAAACCAACCAGAAGAGTCTAATTTAGTAGGCGGGCTACACACAGGAGAGCTACTTACAGGTGGTTGGAGAGCTTCCAGTGGCTCACAAGCTACTTGTCGGAAAAGCCAGATTTAAAAATGTTTCTACATAGCAAAAATCATGTTTACTACACCTGTAGCAAACGTTAAGTGTTTTCCAGAACCGTGCCTTACACATTCCAGGGGTTTTCTTTATTTCAAGAACTTGTACTCCTTATTTTATTATAAGAAGACCAGGACTATAAGTCTTAAAACCTTAAAAGAAATCCATGGGCCGAAATATCAATTCACACATAGAACAGGGAAACGAAAGACCTCTGAAGTAAAAAACTGTATTAAATAAGGTCCAAGTTTCATGTATCAGTCCATCGTTCATGTAACTAGAGGCGACTAGGAATGAACAAGAATACAGGTCCCTGGTGGAACATGGTAAAAATTCATATAAACAGCCAGACGACATATATCCCGAGGCATAAGTGGGAAAATCACATTAAAGTTCTATATAAATCAATTGTAACCTGTAATTATACGTGTCAAAAGTTGATGGAACATTTGCAGATATAACAGAAGAAGAACTATTTGAACTAATAATGAGAGCATGCTATCCAAGGCAGCAGGACCAAATGGTGTGCCTATAGACTTGATAAAGTTAAACATAACCTTTTGGAGTGCGTTGCTAAAACAGCTGTTTTCGCAGGTAATCAAATATGGAAGGATATCATCTTCCTGGAAAGGGGAGTGTTGAAATGACAAGTTGTTCTTGTCTCTTGAAGAACAACTTGTCTTCCCCATGCACCTGTCCTCGGGCGCTGTGTTCATTTAATGTCCACTTCGCATTCTGGCGTTCTTGTCTGCCCAGCTCAAACTGTTTACTTTGGCAGTTACGACGAGAGCACAAGAATGAGCGGTTGTGGGTTGTTTCTTCTCCCACGCTCATTACCTGAATAAACACTTTAAAAGTGCAACGCTTCTTAGATTTACTCATTTCAACAGAGCGATTGCCCAACTAATTTATAAACAAAGCCCAAAAGATGATCAGTCCAGCTACAGATTAATAGCATTGTTGGACTTTGAAGGGAAAGTGTTTGCAAAACACCTTCAAAATAAATTAAAGATCGTGGGCAGAGGAAAAGTCATTAATCCCAATAACACAGACCGGATTTCGCTCAGGGTGTTCGACAATTGAAAACATCATTTCAATGTCCGTTAGAAAGAAGAAAAAAAAGCAAGTGGAAAATAATGATATACACCTGTTTTGTGTATTATTCCACAGTGTTTGATAAGGTTAACCAACAAAGGCTATGGAGTAAATTAACAACATGGGAAGTTGAAGCAAATCTTTAGAATGTTATTATCGGCCAGCATTTGGAAACATGGCTTCAGGTGAAATTGGCTCGTGACAATACGCTAACGCCAAAACTGGATACCACAAATTGTCTCAAGCAAGGCTGTGTCCTTGCACCGCTGTTCTCTTCTCTCTATATTGCTGACAAAGATATGGCGTTAAGTTCCGATATGGGTGTGGCACCAAAACCATGAAGCAAAAAAATACCATATTTAGCATATGCGGATGACATAGTGATCTTGTCTCTAACTCTGAAAGGACTCCGGTAGCAACTGAATCAAGTATATACCTACAGTACAGTGAACAGACTGATAGCCAATTCATCAAAAACAAAAATTGTGACATTTGGACAGTCTATAAAACCTAAAATGTGGACATTAGGAGAAACTTCAATTGAGGTAGTGGAACAATACAACTATCTCGGAGTAATCTTGGACAATACCTTATCATGGTCAAGCCATGATTTAGTAATAGTAGTTTATTTTGCATTTGTAGTGGCCCTAAGGCCAGTAAAAAATCAAAATCAACAACTATTACTAAATCAATCTCGAGGTTCATTAAATGTTTGGAGGAAATACAATTAATCCATCACTTAAAGCATTAGAAATTAAATTGATTCCACACTTATATATGCATCTCTAGTAATGAGTAAGAAAGTCATTCTTGAACTGGAGAAATGCTTTATGAAATGTGTACGCCCCATACTTCAGGCAACCCCATATTGTATCATAACACTGGAATTTGGACTAAAATCCCTGAAACTGCTGCATAAGAGAAGTTGTGTGAATTACATTATTGAATGTGCCAAGGCTGATCCATGCACATTAAAACACCTTATATTTGAAGAGCTCTGGAGTGACAAAGTCAGAGATTTAGAACTGTTAAGTATAATGATGGAATAAGGATTTTATGATCTGCCTGACATACAGGAGATGGGGCGAATGACCGTAGCTGTGCGAAAAAATCTAATATGTAATATGTTAACTGCAAAGCATTGGAATTCAGATCTTCTACAAGCTGGAAGATATAATTATATGAATTTAGTAATCGATACATATACCATACAAGCTCAAGAATATTTAGGATGTAATCTACATAGTTACATAAAAAGGAAATATTTGAGATTTAGGCAAGTTTTACATACCAATTGGAGAGTTTGAAGGGAAATGGAACCAGGCACTTAAAGGTATACAAGCATGTCGGCTTTGTGGAACTTGTAATGAAACTCTTGAACATTTAATATGCAGCTGCCCACCATACAGAGTTTATATGTACGCCCCTTGTTTAATAATGCTAAAATAAGAACTGCAGAGGCCGTACGATACTATTTCAGGCTCAGAGAAGACAGTGCAATAACAGACGGTACTGTTTTTAGAGCATGCCTATAACGCATTGTTTAGACTGCTTTTATTATATATATGGTATTATGAAATTTGTATCTTTTATACGAAGTTTTTATTGAAATCATTTCATCCCCTAAATGCTTGCACTTTTTTTATTGTAAACAAATGATTAATACAATTAAGCATTTTACTACATTTAGAGGCTGTAGGTCAATGAAAAGTTCCTCACTGGGTTAAACTCGCACTGCTGAGGTCCACCACCTGCAAATATAGAGAACGAATCCTAAAAAGGTTAAATCAGAACACTCATTTTTCCTTTTTCTGTAAATCGACAGTCAGTAATTTGGGTAACACCGTCAACTTACCTAGACTACTATATCCGAGTTGTCTCCTCTCTCCCTGGGCATTCAAGGATAGTGGGTGACCGGACTATGTCATTCTCACCCGTTTCTTTTTTATTGCTCTCTCCCCCTCCACTGCACTGCATATTTATTTCCCATGCTGTATTTTTTTCTTTGGTTTGCTTCCTTACTGCCGGCATATGTTTTGTAATGTAATGTCCTTCTGCTGTTTACTGTGTGTATCTAAAGCGCTCTGACACCTACAAGTTAAGCTAGCGCTATATAAAACTTTATAAATATAATAAAAATAAACACTCGTTACTAACATAACTGCTTGCAAGAAATCCATTTCTTAAGCAGAGATGAAACGATCCCTGCAGACGAATGCTAAAATGAACAAAAACGTTGCATTACAATCCTGACATTTAGTTTCTAAAATTGAACACGTTTGATCTTTTTAGGTCTCGCCTGTCGATGCGCATGCGCATCGAGCAAGGCGAGAGTATTGGGACTTATCTACTCTTTATCCACACTGCAAGGAATCGTGGCGATTCCTTGCAGTGCCCGTGACTTTTAAGCTCAATGCGCATGCGCATTGAGCTTAAAAGCGCGTGCACGTCCGTCTTTGTTTACCCGCTCCGCTCCGCCCCCTCCCCTTCCCGCCGTGTCGCATTTCTCCTCCCCTCTCCTCCCTCCGTCTTGTTTATTTTACCCGCTCCGCCCCCTCCCCTTCCCGCCGTGTCGCATTTCTCCTCCCCCCTCCCCTCTCTTCCCTCCGTCTTGTTCTCCCCTGGCATATATTTGCTACTCACGGGCTGTGTTATCCTCTTCCGGTCTGCCTCTCCCCACCTCACCCCCCACCCCACCCCAATCCCCCGCTCGCCTTCACAGCCCATGCCGTCTTCTTCCAGCCCACAGTCGCCCCTTCAAGGCCGTGTTTCGAAGCTGTGGCCGCCTCTCTCCCGGTGAACGCACTTGGATGTTACGGTGTGACTAGAGCGCCATGAACACATCCCCTCTCTGGCCCATGACGTAAGCTGGATTCCTTGGACCACAGTGTGCTCGTGCTGCTGTCTCCATGTGGCTGTTGCTTAGCGACATGGCAGATTTCGCTTCTCAGCAGACAAGAGCAATGGACGTTTGCAGCACCACAGGCAACTTGCAGGGAGGCTCGCGCACTTCAAGGGGTCTCTTTGATGGTTCAAGGTAGGTTTTTATCTGAAACCTCCCGTGTATCTGCTCCCCTAGCATTAGATTGCTTTACTAACCTCTCTCTTGTGGGAAGCTGCACACCGCTTCCAATTCATCACTTTCTTCCTTCCCCCTCCCCCCTCCCCTCTCTTCCCTCCGTCTTGTTCTCCCCTGGCATATATTTGCTACTCACGGGCTGTGTTATCCTTTTCCGGTCTGCCTCTCCCCACCTCACCCCCCACCCCACCCCAATCCCCCGCCCCCGCTCGCCTTCCCAGCCCATGCCGTCTTCTTCCAGCCCACAGTCGCCCCTTCAAGGCCGTGTTTCGAAGCTGTGGCCGCCTCTCTCCCGGTGAACGCACTTGGATGTTACGGTGTGACTAGAGCGCCATGAACACATCCCCTCTCTGGCCCATGACGTAAGCTGGATTCCTTGGACCACAGTGTGCTCGTGCTGCTGTCTCCATGTGGCTGTTGCTTAGCGACATGGCAGATTTCGCTTCTCAGCAGACAAGAGCAATGGACGTTTGCAGCACCACAGGCAACTTGCAGGGAGGCTCGCGCACTTCAAGGGGTCTCTTTGATGGTTCAAGGTAGGTTTTTATCTGAAACCTCCCGTGTATCTGCTCCCCTAGCATTAGATTGCTTTACTAACCTCTCTCTTGTGGGAAGCTGCACACTGCTTCCAATTCATCACTTTCTTCCTTCCCCAACCTGCATCACGACTCGCAGTGACCACAGTCCCCCAGCACTTGTCTCCATCCCCACACTCTGCACCACCTCTCCTGATCTTCCCACAATGCACTGCCTCTTCTGACCACCCCCACTATGTAACACATTTTCCAATTACCAGTTTCCTACCACCCTCTCTCAGATAAACCTCTCCCAGTCTTCCCACTCTAGTCTCCACCACCTCTCCCATTCTCCCCTCCCACCCATTGTCACCTGTCCTGGTGCATGCCCCTCTCTGCTGAATCCCCCACCCCCCCTCCCTTTTTTGATCACCTCCCACCCAGGCCCACCTCTTCTGATCTCACCTGCATTCTTCAATGCCTCCCTATCATGCCCACCCAGTACCCATTTTCTCTTCGCCCACGCACCACCCAAACCTGCACCGTCTCACAATCATGCCCACCCTGCAGTGTAGCTCCTAGCTTCCCCCGTCCACAGCGCTTTGCTGGCTGAAGAGACCAACCTCTCGGAGGCCAGATAAGTATGTCAAAGTATGGATGTAGCGCGGTTGTTTTAAAATTTCGTGATAGGTAATTACCACTGGCTCACCCTCAACCCCTCACTCACCCTCAACCCCTCACTCACACTCACCCTCAACCCCTCACTCACCCTCAACCCCTCACCCACCCTCAACCCCTCACTCACCCTCAACCCCTCACTCTCACTCACCCTCAACCCCTCAGCCTCACCCTCACTCACCCTCAACCCCTCACCCTCACTCACCCTCAACGCCTCACCCTCACTCACCCTCAACACCTCACCCTCACCATCACTCACCCTCAACACCTCACCCTCACTCACCCTCAACCTCACTCACCCTCAACCCCTCACCCTCAACCCCTCACCCTCACTCACTCACCCTCACTCACTCACCCTCACCCACCCTCACCCTCACTCACCCTCACTCAGCGCAACCACAGCATCTTCACTAAATATATGTAATAAACTTTAAGCTATTGGCAATATAAAATAAAATCCATTTTATTTACTTATTAATTATTGATTGTTTTTTAAAGCCATTGATTTTTTTAATATCAATACATATAAGTCACATATAAGTCCTGTTAATACAAAACATGTTGCTTTACAAATGCTAGAGGTGTCACATTTACAAAAATTATAACTATTGGCTTTGTAAAGAAGAAAGCTATTAATTTAGCTATTTAGAAAAAACAACACATAAATAAAAAACAAAAAAATAAATAACACCTATAGCTCAAACTTTCCTACTGCGAGACCTATTGCATTTCCAATGCAATAGGTCTCGGAGCATTTGAGTTAGAGCTTTTAGAAATGTTTATGGCTTTTTTTTTTTAATTCTTTAGCATTGGCTACAGGAAACAAAAATGCTAAAGATTTACAAAAAAACCCATAAACAATTCTAAAAGCACTAACTCTAATGCTGCGAGACCTATTGCATTTCTAATGCTTGTTTTATAAATGAAACTTAAGGCAGGCTCCCCTACTAGAGTCGCAAAACATATTGAATATTTGTGCAGTGAACCATGCCAGCACTGGTGTACAAATAAAGAAACAAAAGCAATTTGTAACTGAAAAATAAACAAAGGAAGCACGGTTGTCAGTCTGGAAATCTCAAGTGTCTTCCATTAGGTAGGTGCGGTTTAATGTAAACCACCAGGTACTGCAATATATGGGAATACAACGAGATCTGCTTTTGGTACTGTCCCGAAAACGCTTTCTTGTTAACCGATGTCACACACTAGGACGAAGCCGCGCCCCTTGTTGCAGATACCGGCCCAACCGGAGCACAACAAAGTGGGCAGCAGCCAGCATGCTCTGCCCATTCAGCCAGCAATGGGCCGGCTCAGTCATCCGACTTGTCGCCGCGGACGAACCGTGACCAGGTCCACCCAGTCATCACTCTGACCACCCTGAGGAAGCGATACTCAGCGACGTTATTCCCTCTTCCCCTTCAGAAGCGCTGGCAACGACAACCAGGCCAGCCGGGCGTGGGTGCGTTCCTCAATAAGCGACTCACGCGCCCCAGAGGGACTTCCACGAAATGCCCACGAGCTCCGAAACGAGCAGTGTGCACCGAAGCGTCCGCGGGCGTATTGGACAAAGGCGCGTGCGGAAAGCTCGTCCAATCAGTACTTCCGAATCATGTGTGGTGCGCCAGGATTGGCTAAAATGGCTCCAATCCTAGCTCACCTTACACAGTAGCCGAACCCTTACCCCCCCTTAGTACTCCCAGACGACTCAGTCTCGCAGTATGTTTAGTTGTGGGATTGGTGGTATGCGACCCGGAAGTGCTGAAATTACGTTAAAAGATCAATAACGGACATTAGGCTGAATTCACGGACCGACCGTGTAAATACCGTACAGGTGGACAGTTGACACGTGGTAGCAGTAAAGGCGGTAACTGGTGAGTAGAATTGACACTTGAGCATGGCTGACATCCCTCCCTAAGCAACGTAACCCGCCAACAGCATGCTTGTGTACGTTTTGGAGGCTTCTCGGACATTCCTTCCTGTTAGCACCACAACGTGCTGATAATGAAATTGACAGTAGTCTAATTTCCCTCGAATGTAACGGGCCCAGTTCTTAACATTTGCGCGCACTCGGTATTATACCCACCACAATCCTGCTGTCAGTACTTGGGGTCAAGGTACGTTGTTTAGACTCGCCAAGGCACATATCCAGCCCTGTGGTTTCATTTGACAAATTAATGTGTTTTGGAGGTTGTCATCGTGGATTGTTACCACTGATCCAGATACCATACGATTCTAATGATTTTTATCAGGACAGAAGCGCGGGTCTAGAAACGGCAGTGGCGCCGAAGGAGACGGAAGCTTTAATGGCAGAGTATCCGGTGATACTGCAAACGTTTGAGGTGTATCTTGACGGTGATTTTATTGAGCCAAGAATATTCTGATGGCATGAACATGATCTGGTTTTTGCATAATGGTGTTGGTGTATATCATGAGTTTACCTGTCACTGTCAGCCCCCTTTCACCCATCCACTCCGAACAGGTTAACCTTACCGGTGAGTCCCCATTTGGCAATCTTGAAACTGGGCTGTCATGGGTGCCCTGTGGTGGCGTTGGAGAAGGCACTTGCGTAATATCATTTTGCAGTATTGGTGACAGTCAGTCTCTGATGTCTACCTATGTTCTAGTATTGATTTTTTTATTTATTTAAAGAGTTTTATATAGTGCTGGCTAGACCCGGAGGTATCAGAGCGCTTTTGTTACATTAGTTACTAGAGCATAGCATAAAGAAAGACAATGTTACATAAATACATCCGTTGCTAGAGCATAAGATAACATAGAAAACAAGTCCTGAGGAGCATAGATGGTAGAGGGAGAAAAGTAAAGGGTTAGGAATACATATCAAGTCAGGTAGACCGGTCATGGAGAAGAGTACTTCAGTGGATACCTTTGTGATCTAATGTAGCCACAGGGGCAGTCCCAAGCCAAGGACTGTGATATCCAGTAATGCAAATACTTCAGATACTAAATGATATTTCCATTGATGTTACTGTAAAGATGACCACCCGAGGCACAGATGCTCCTCTGCCCTGTGAGGGCCAGTGTAACTCAAGAAGGAACGTCCCTTAGTGCACTTTCCTAAAGCTTCTGTGTGTGCCGATGTAAGCACACCCAGCAGCAAGGGTAGATACCAGTCTTATGGTACCACTTATCTTCCCAGGGACTAGGTGTTCTGATGAGTGCCCACGGTTGTTTTTTGTGAGTGCATGTAGTGTTCCAGCACAGTGACATTGAGCTGTTTGTGGTAAAGGAAAATGCACAGCTGGATTGTCTATGTACGTCATGCCGTGCAGCAGTGTACTCCGAAATACGCTCCCTATTGATACAGGAGACCCTCGCAGCAAGGTATAGCATGTAATACACAGAGACTTTTAGATTGTATACCTATGTACTGCAAATCTTCTCTTTTGTCTTCAGTCGCACTGGCAGAGGAACGTCTGTACTATAGACCGCTTCCAGCTCATCACGCTTAATATGGCGCCTTGCCAATGACGCATCAGGACCTGGCATATAACTTGGACACGTGCTCTTCACTCCCGGCTACTTTACAACACTGACATTTCGTAGAGGAAGTGAATGCACGTATATACCTCTGTTCTGTATTCCTTGAAAGTAACAGTCCCGTAGCCATTGTATAGGAGGCTTTAATATATATGTTGTGTGTCATTAAGCCCAATAACACCTTGCGCTAGTGTAATGCAGTTTTTAGTCAGACAGCGAAAACATAAGCTTTTCTTTAGTTTTCCTTACAGTCGTTAATTTTTTTTTAAAGATGGTTTTGATGCCATCGTTTCTGTCACCTCGATATCACTTCCATTTATTATGTTTACTTGTACATCCAACAGCAACTTAACAGCTTGTTTTCCTGTCCCCAAACCAGCCATCGTCTTTCTCGTTGTCCTGGGAGGTCATGACTACCTATATGTCTGTGCATACAATTAGCTGTTTACTTAAAAATTTCTTTTGCATTGCACGTTGTTTGTTCAGTCATTGAGTTACTTTTATTGATCCTGGATTCTCTTTTGTAAGCATTGTCTATTTGGAATACTTATTTTGAGCTAAGTGTAGAGTTGGGCATAAGTAAAAAAGCACAAAATGCAAAGGTGGACTGCAAAACAAGTTACCATCTTAATGCAATATAATTTCTTAACTGTCGTTTTACATGTTTGCTGTAGGTGTGTAGTGTTAAATCTGTGAGCGTAATCTGTATAATGTGTCACACAATCTAATCCTGCCACCCTCTTTTGTTCCGATTGGCCTTTTGGGTTCCGTTTTCATTTAATTTCTTTCAGAATTGTAAAAATGTTTTTTTATTTTACCTGTGTGATTTCTTTTTAGTCTGAGAACGTTGCTTTCGCCTGGAAAGTGTGGCTCATACTTTGGAGCGGTGGGCTGTTGTAAAATGTGAACAAGTAGGACGTGAAAAAACAATTTCAGATTTCACTAGTAACGTTGCAGTATTGTAGTAGAAATTTTATTTTTGCCTCATGGAAGAATCAAAGTTTTAAGGATGAGAGATGCAAGCGACATTGTCATCTCTTCTAACTCAGTTGCTTGGCAGTGGCCATAAAGTTGTACATAGGCTTAGCATGTTGTTGGCGGCGTTCCAAACCTACTATTGAGAACAAGGCAGCTGGGGGGGATTGAGTGGGGGGGGGGGGTGAATTCACCTGTACACTAATGCAGTGGAAAACATGCATTTAATCGTTACATAAGTTAGAGATCAAAATGCCTTTTTGGGATGCAAGCACAGTTTTGCTTTGGAATTTTTTGAAGCAGTGTCAGCTTTTTTTTTGGGGGGGGGGGTGGGGTGGGTGGTTTAACTCATGCTGCATCTCTTTGCCTCAAAAGTATACAGACAGAAACGCCTTCATATATGTGCTATTCATACATACTCATCATCAGTTGATCGAAACAATCTAAAGAAACACAAACCTTATCAAACCAATATCCAAGCCTGAATCTTTCCAGAGAAAACTGAAACATCCTCTTATTTTTGTCTACCCACAATCCCGCCATCTTGTTTACGAAGCTCTTGGGGTCCGTGTCCTGGTTCTTCCATCTTGCGGTTTCGACTGTCCCCCTGATTGATCCTTGCCACTGGTCAGCGCCCTCTGCCGCCGGAGTGACCATTGCCCTTTGTCGACCCACTCTGAGGCAACTACCCCCCTCTCTTCTTGTTTGTCCACTGTGAGACACCCTTTTGCTCCCTCCTTCACACCCCTTCCATTTCTAATTTTCTACCCGACCCAGTAAAGAAGTCTGGCACTGGTTGTTGTTGGTCCCTGGACCCTCTCCGATTTTGTTCAACTTGCTTGCTCTGACTTTTGGTATCTACTGAAGTACTCTTCTACATGACCGGTCTACCTGACTTGATATGTATTCCAACCTTTTACTTTTCCTCCTCTATCATCTATGCTCCTTAGGACTTGTTTTCTATGTTATCTTATGCTCTAGCAACATATGTATTTACGTAACATTGTCTTTCTCTATGCTATGTTATGCTCTAGAAACTAATGTAACGCTGTTCTGTTGTAACCATATCCTCATGTAAAGCACTGTGATACCTCCGGGTCTAGCTAGCGCTATATGAAACTCTTCAAATAAATGAACCACAAAACAAATATCAAATGATGAAGTGTCTCATAGAGTACCTGAAAATATTTAAGGACGCTCCAGACAACAATGCACTTGGCATCAGGGGTGTATAATGCAGACCCCTGCGGCGCAGAGGGGCCCAACCCTACTGGGTCCCTATCAGTCTAAGGACTATGAATATCTGTCAGACATACAAGTCTCAGGGGCCCCTTATAACCTTCTTCAGCGGAGTCTCACCATTTTACATTCCGCCACGTCACTGCTCGGCATTGTACATTATAAGTTTGTTACGCAAGATCATCATTGATTTTTTTTTTTCCAATAGCATTTGTCAGTTTAAGTTTACTTTCAAATATTTTAAAAGAACTTTGATAGAAATATGTCACATTTGTGGATGTACTTGAGGTGATAAACACTTTTTTAAGTGTTTTAGGAGCAACCATTAAACGCTTGATTGTTATCTAAAGAGTGCTTCTTGTTTGTACTTTTGATGGCTTGTTTGATGACAGGTTGGCAACATTGACTTTAAATCGGGGAGTGAATCAAGCAGGACGTCGATGTTAAGTCACAATTTTATAGCCTACAGGTTGGATGCGTTCCATAGGACACTTTGAGCTCGGTTGTATCCAACGAGATGATGATTAACTAGAAAAACAAATCAAATGTTCTCTCTAGATTCATAAGTTATTTTCTAGCAGGAAACTGACCGCATATTTCCGTGGTGCAATGTAAACCGTTGCTTAACAGAAACCACCTTACCTCCATTCATTGTCTGCTTCGTAGGAAGTTTTGAGTAAGTTTACTATTCATTTTATTATCAACTTTTCTTTGTTCCTTCATTAAAGCAACTATTTGGATACTGGTATTCACTTCTATGGCATCTTTCTGCAGCCTCCAAAGTTCACATCAAACAAAATTCCCATGAACGTCTGTGGCACAAACCTATTCTATCGACTGCTGTCAGTGGGTTACATAACTTCATAATGGCAGTTTTCTGATTGCTAGTGCTTTCAGAAACACAAACACATTATCATTAATTCAGCAGGTTCACAGTCTCTTAGGACACATGCAGCATAATACACACCTGCTCATTCATAGACCGCTTACTCCGCTTTATCCAGGCGATTGGTTTTCTCGCTCCTTCTTACAGTTGTATGTGATGTTCAAATAATAAAAACATATAAGGGAACCTAGAGTGGAGAATCTTTCTCTACTAACCTGTTTCCACGAATTTTCCAAATGAATGGCATTTCAAGGAATTTCAATCCTTCATGGCAAATTTCCTTTATTTTGGTAAAGTACGTGTGCATGTTTGTGTGTGTATGTATGCATGCATATATGGGTGTATGTATATGTATATTGTGATGACTATGGGAACACCACTTGCTGAATAAATCACCAACTTGCACTAAAATTTGGGTTCGAGTCTGTTTTTGCAGCTGTTCGAAAAGTTCTGCGCTACATCGGATTATTCCTGGAATATATATATATATATATATATATATATATATGTGTGTGTATATGTATATATATATATATATAATATGAACAAGCAAAATCCCAAACCGCTCCTGGTAGCGGTTCGAATGGGCGCAGACCTCCACTCCACAGGATGAATTTCACGATGTTAAATCATCGAGCCATCACGCCGAATAAGGTGTCAGCAGTGCATTTTTTATTAAGCAGAAAATGAAAGAGCAAGTGCCCTCCCTGACGCGTTTCGCTCCGCAGACGGAGCTTGGTCACATGACGCGTCAGGAATAAGCAGTGAAATAAATGGTGATTAAAAGCCCAAGCGCCTAAAGAAACAGGCCGCATGGGTTTTGCAAAGAAGCAAACAAGCATTAGATTGAATGTCGTATCAACCATTGATACATACATACACAAAATACATAAAGACAAAATTAAAGCATTGTGCTCTAATATTATGAAAAAGGCCAAGTGGTCAAAAATGCAAAGTAACCAATGACAAAATGAGTCCATTAAGATATAAATAAAACCAAACCGACTCGTCATTAGCACTAGGAAACCCCAACATCAATCCATTCCATCTTCACATAATAACAGAAGGACTATAGCAAAGAAAAAATATAAGTGTCAGTTGCTAGTGCAAATGAGGTTCCTAAAACAAATGCAAAAAACATTGGCCTAGTACATAATTTCTTGTCCCAGAAATGCTTGAATGCTAAAGTGCAAATGCTTAGATAGACCATAAAATAGAATGTTAAATACATGGAATATAATAAGCGACAGGACACTCATATGAAAATCTACACCAACAGTCATTAAAAAAATAATAATATATATATACCCAAATGTATACCAATCAGCAATAATTCATCATCAAAATCAGAATTAAAATAACACATGGGAACAAAAACCAAACATGTGTATAAATGAATGATCATAATCAGAGGGAGCACATTTCATTGATCAAAGGTTAGGAAAAACAACATCCATTACAAATAGTGGTGTAATTCATCAAACGCGTTTAACCCATTGGGGGATCTGGTATCAAGCAGTAAAATGAAGAAAGCTTCTCTTTGGCGAAGAAGTTTCTCGCGATCACCACCCCTGCCTGGATTAGCTATAGAGCACAACAAAGTATACTTCAGATCTTTCAGTTTTTTGTCATGCACTGCTTTAAAGTGGCGTGCCACAGGAAAATTCATATCTGAATTGACTATGGCCCGGATGTGTTGCAAAATTCGTTGATGTGCTTACAACTTGGTGCTCCCGATGTAAGAAAGAGAACATGTGCAGGTTAGTTGGTAAACTACAAAATCACTGCGACATGTAAGATGTTCCTTTAACGGAATGACTCTGTCATTGAAAGCAGATGTATAATGCGTGCAGTTGACTGCAAAAGTGCAGGCACGGCACGAAGTACATCTATAAAAGCCAGGTTTGTTAAGCCAAGTAGTTTTAGGTTGAAGCTCTGGCTGGGTTCGATCTAAGGAATCTTTCATAGAGGGAGCCCTCCTAAAAGTGATGGCCGGTGTTTTGGGCAAAAATGGACCTAGAATAACATCCGTTAGTACTATAGGCCACTCAGATCTGATGATCTTACTCAGCTTGGAAGTTTGGGAGCAGTATGTGGTGATGAATCGGGCTGTCCCCGGACTGGTCACATCAGAATTCATTTTGATTTTAGGATTCAAAAGTGCCTCTCGGGGACGGGCTAGTGCTTTATTCAGAGCCCGATCTAACACAGCTCTATTATAGCCCCGTCGGAGGAATCTTTCCCTAGATTCCAAAAGGCATTGTTGGGTGACGTCTGGGCTACTGCAAATGCGCTTGATCCTGATAAACTCACCCAAGGGTATGCTGTTAATAGTATGAGGGGGGTGGGCACTGCGGGCATGCAAGATGGAATTACCCGCAGTGCTTTTCCTGTAAAGTTTTGTCTGGATGGTGTTGCTATCAATGTAAACCAGGACATCCAAAAATTCAGCAGAAGTAGATGAAATATTCGTCTGGGCTACTGCAAATGCGCTTGATCCTGATAAACTCACCCAAGGGTATGCTGTTAATAGTATGAGGGGGGTGGGCACTGCGGGCATGCAAGATGGAATTACCCGCAGTGCTTTTCCTGTAAAGTTTTGTCTGGATGGTGTTGCTATCAATGTAAACCAGGACATCCAAAAATTCAGCAGAAGTAGATGAAATATTCGCAGTGAACTTAAGGTTCCTATTGTTTACATTAATTTCATTGACAAACGCAGCTGCCAGTTCTTGTGATCCCCTCCAGACGATAAAAATGTCGTCAATAAATCTCCAATAAGACACAAGGTGAGGAAGCCAACGTGCATGAGTGACCCCCAGAACATGCTCCTCCCACCAGCCAACATGTAAACATGAATAGCTGGGGGAGAAGCATGAACCCATGGCCACCCCGCGTTCCTGATGGTAAAAATCCTTGTCGAATTGGAAATAATTGTTGAAAAGGCAGATACGAATCATATCTAGTAACATGAGATTGTGGTCCCTCATGGTAGCCTCTCGAGAATCTAAGAAAAACTGGACAGCTTCCAGACCCTGTAGATGGTTGATGCTGGTGTAAAGTGCTTCGATGTCCATCACCAGGAAACACAAATCAGGACCCCACGGGATGTGACTAATCTTAACCAAAAAATCAGTGGTATCCTTAAGAAAAGAAGGGAGAGAAATCATATGGGGCTGTAAGAAAAAATCCACATATTTTGAAATGTTCTCATTCATGCTACCTTGGGCTGAAATAATAGGACGACCTGGGACTGGGACAGTGCACTTGTGAATCTTGGGTAACAAATAAAACAAAGGTGTAATAGGATGCAATACATTTAGAAATTTTGTTTCTTCTTTTGTAAGTAAGCCACGTCTATACCAGGCATTGTCTTTCCTGGTTTTCTCGTGGCTATTAAGCATTGCAAATTTAGTAGTCTTTGAATAACAAAGGGGATCACCTAGTTGGCGGGCTGCCTCAGAAACATAGTCAATTTTTGCCCACAATACCGTGTTTCCCCCCTTGTCCGCACTTTTCACTACTACTTGATTGTTACCCTGGATTTTTTTAACAAGTTTAACGTATTGCACATTGTTCAAATCACATTGTTTTTTCTTTCCCAGTACCGACCTATTAAGTGTCTTCAGTTCTGCAATAACCCTGTCACTAAAGACATCAACTGCGTCTTTAGGCATCAATGGTAGAAATGTGGATTTGCCTCAAAGTCGTGGTTGGTGATTGATTGACAGTGACAACTTGACTGACTGTCGGTTCTGTTTGTGAACTTTCTTCATTAGCTAAGGAAATCAAAGTTTGTAGACCTTTTAAATTCCTAACTTGTAGACCTTTTAAATATATATATATAATTTTTTTTAGGGATCTGGCGGCCTCATTTACAAGAGAAAATATATTTGTTTCCCCCTTCTTTCTGCTCCTCCTCTAGTCCCTCTTAGTCTCTTACGGTGTGGAGAGTGATCTCTATTGTTGAGGATAGGTCGTGGGGCCGCAGCCGCTCCCATATTGTATCTTCTCATTCCACTTCCTACCCCTGGCCGATTCGGCAATTCCACCATTTTATTTCTTTACCCATCCCCTATAGCCCTGGTAGAGACAGTTGCATAAAGCCATTCCACCAATTTAGTACCTCAACACCTCCCAGTACTTAATACTTCGACCCTAGTTCCTTTGCCTTTACCTAAACCATATTTAAAAACCCCAGTTGAGACCTGTAGCCCCTTTTGAGACTTGAGTGAGTACAGTATCATACACCAAGGTCTTGATGAAAGCCAACGAGGCGATACAATTTAGAAAGTAATTCTAAAGAAGAAAAACCACGTAATCCAAACTTTTTTGCGTAGTTGTATTAACGGCAAAGGCATAGAATTATGCTTTTCTAGGGTTATATTGTAGCATCAACCGTGCTTTTTAAGTTGTGTTCTAAGTGCAAGGTGAACACATTGTGCTTGTGAAAAAATATTCAAACAGCACAAGTGAAACGCGTGAGAAAAGTAAAACAGCGTCTTTGGAATATGTTGAAAATAATATTTTGCATGAATGTTTTCTTTATAATACAAATAGTGGAAAATCATGTCATAATTAACAATCCCAATTTAGCTGATACAAGTCGATAGCATTTCGACCTTCATGACTCCAGGTCATCATCAGGCCGAGGGAAACATTAGGAAGATGATTGCTGCCTAATGGTGGGACAATTTGGAATTAACCCTCATAAATTGACTTGAACCAATGCAAGGAGGCATGAGTTACATGTATTAAGGTACCTGAACACATTTCAAGGCACCTAGGCAAGAAGGAGAAAAGAGAAGAAGGGCTAACGTTAGCCCCCATAACATAACTAGGAGGAAGCAGCCTCTTCCAATTCAATCAGAGGTTGGTAAATACACTCAGGTGGAGAAAACAGCCTGAGCGAATATGCCCGGTACTAGGCCAGCGCAGCGGGTCACCAGGGAGGTAACTGAAAGATCTGCAGCTTTCCTTCAGGGATTACAAGTAATTATGGCAAGAGGAAGCAGTTCCAAGGACTGTTGGTTAAAAATTGAACAACCCGGTCAGTGTATGACATGGGAAGGAGAAATTATTTAATCAGGAATGCATGGATATCATCATGTGATGACTACAGCCATCAAGAGGATTAGTGCTAGTCTTGGCTTCGCAGGTGTGGCAAATAAGTGAACTTTAATAGGGCCTACAAGCAGTCAGGAATTAATCTACAGCGGTAGATGGTGAATAATAAGAGTGCGCATGCTGTTAACTAAATAGCAGCTGTGCATAAGTGCTCCTACTAACCTGGAACAGTAAGGCAATGGCTTGGGGAGCGGGGTGTAAAGGAACGTCTGACTCGAGGTACCGATAGTTAATAAGAGGCACGCGTCAGCAAGATGCAGGGAATTAGAAAGTGTTGCCAATGTTAGGGTAAAATAATCTAAGAGAAGTAGAGTGGCAGTTAGTCAATTTTAATCTGAGTGCAAGGCAAGAGGGGCTAGAAATTGCAGCAGCCAAGTGTAGGCAGGTGCGGGTCTTCTCAACCAAAGCGCATCTTGAATGAATCTGGTGCTACGCGTCTGACCGGTTACTAGTGCAGATGTATGCTAGAAATGGAAAGTACAAGACCGCAGAGAGATTCAGAGGGGGTAGGGTGCTCAGTGCCCTGGGGCACTAAATGGAGATGGAGTCTGCTGGGAAAGTATCTACTCTTGAAGGGGTACAATCTCTTAGTTTGTACCACAAAAGGAAATAATTATTAAACACAATACATTTTTCAAAACTGAAGCAAACGCTCATAATGTATAAAAAAACTTTGTATAGATTCTCATGTACATTTGTGGAAACATCAGGGAGAAGTGTCCTATAAGTACAGGCATTATTGAGCACCTAAACAGGGTTCCTAAGGTGGAGAGGAATTTAAGTTGAAACCATGCTGTTCCATTCATTTAAAGTATTTAGGCCATTGTCAACGGATTTGCAGTGGGAAATCTAGTGGTATTCACATCATAACAGTAGTTGGGCAAGATCACCCCGTGCACTGGGAGGGTAGGTTGGTCTATTACTTGCCACATAAAATTATTTTCAGTGTGGTTGTGTGCTTTGAAGTGGGAGACCAGTGAGGCATTTTCCACTTGACCCAGGTGATTCTGGTTTTGTTTTGAATAATGTGACCTTTGACCATCTGAGTTGTTTGCCCGATACAGATCAAGTTACAAGGGCAGCGAACCGCGTATATCTCATTGGAAGAACGACAATTACTCGGTTGTCTCAGGGTGTGTTTATGGGTACCTGGTTCAAAAGTTTTGGTATTTGTAGTTTGTGTGCATACCATGCAATTTTAGCATTTGAAACTGCCAATAACAGATGGGTAAACCGCATGTTGTGGTAATAGGTTGGCTGGTTTTGGTTTTAGGTGTCACGTAATGGCCTGGGCTAAGTGGTCACCTAAGGTGTTTCCTCTCTTGTAGGAAAATAGAGGTTGGTCTACAAAACTAGTTTGGGAGTGTAAAACACTCTAATTCGTTTTGATTATTTTGCTGATCTTGTTGCTGGCCTGCCAAAAGGTAGAAACAAAAGGTATCCGTTTGTTCCTACTTCACGTCGTAGGTGTAAGGAGTGTCTCTCTAGGGCAGTACCATGCACGTTTAAGTAAGCCTGATCCCAGACATCCCGGGTAACCTTGGGTCACTAGGTTTTCTTGCAGTACAGCTGCCTCTCTGAAGTAATTTGTCTTCCACTTACAATTTCTGTGAATGCGCAGGAATTGTCCATATGATAGCACATCCCTGAGTCCCCCTGGATGATTGCTGGTATAGAGATGCAAAGTTTTGTGTTCCATTTGTTTTCTAAACAATGTGCCTATTTTGCCATATTAAATTTGTAAAGAAAGGTTCTAGAAGGGAAGAACCTTATTGCCTTTTCTTCAAGGGTAAACCTGAGATTGGTCGGGGTTGAGCTTCATTGAGTCCTCCCTACCCTTCCAGATGAGCAGGATGTCATCTATGTGGAGTCGGCAGAAAGAAATCTGGTCATAGAATAGATTTTTTTGTGAGAGAATGATGTTCTCCAAATTGACCACATACAGAAAGGCAAAATTAGGGGCAAAGCAAACGCACATAGACGCACCTGTCTTCTGAAGATAGAAGGCATCTTTGTATAGAAAATAGCTATGTTGCAAGGCTATTTGTAGTAGTTGCATAATGAAGTCTGTAGGGATATGTGTGAGTTGTGGTGTAGTGTCCAATAAGTCCCTTGTGATTTGCATGCCCTCTATTTGGGGAATGTTGGTGTATTTAGACTTTAAGTTTAAGTCGACGTAGAGGTCTTTGGTAGGGTCAAACTCCCTGTCTTTAATTTGAGAAATCAGGTCCATGCAGTCACGAATAAAAGTACTTGTGAGAGGGACAAACGCCTTAATTATTGAGTTGATTTATTTGCTTAATGGCTCGAGAGCGATCCACACTCAAACAATGTGCCTACCAGGATGGTTGTGTTGGCTCTTGTGTATTTTGGAGAGGACGAACAGGACTGGGATGTGTGGATACTTGTTGTTCAGGAACAGGTGCTTTTTGGGGGGGATGATATCCGGTTCCATGGCCCGATTGGTCACCAGGGCGATTTGATTTTGAATATCTAGTGAAAGTTCTGAAGGTGACTGACAATAATGGTCGTTGTTGGTCAGTTGTCTCACAATTTCCATAGTGTATTAAGTCGAGTACATAATTAGTATAACACCCCCTTTGTCAGTTGACTGTTGCATACCTTACCTATACCATGGCTCCGAATTTCTACACCTGTAACCTAGTATCAATACTCTTTGTCTTCCTACACCTCTGCATGTATTCTAATACCTGTTCCCTTACCTACATGCTGGGTCTTCTGCCTCCCCTCCGGTCCATTTCTCTAGCGCCTTTCCTGATTGCTACCCTGATACTTAACCCCTTAAGTGCTGCCTCGGTGCGTTGGCCGACGGCAGCACTACCTCCCCAGTGCTGCGCACGACCATTGGACGTCCATTCAGCACTAGTTCCAATGGACAGCGCAGCACTGGGGAGGGATGTTTAATAGCAGCTATGAGGTTATACTCCTGTCTAAATGGTACTCCTATCTGTACCTTCTATACCTTTCCCCGGTTTTCCTTCCCTTTTCTCCTTAGCTGTTTTTTTACCTGTTCTGGTGGGTGTTGTTTTCTTACAAAAACTTTCAAGGATAAAACTTTTTCCTTATTTTGGGTATTTACCAACATAGAGCTTCTTCAAACGTTTGTCTGTCAGGCCGGTGCTTGCCGTTTTGATTATTTTTCTCCAAAATAAGTTGGTGCCTTACCCAGCAAGATGCATTTTTTTTTAGTGCTGTCTCGCATTTCTTTTAAACATATTGGTTCTGAAAATGACTGTCTCGGTAGATAGTGGAATGTCCATCAATGCATTTTTTAAGGATGGCCATCCAGGGTGCTTGATTGTTCTCAATCCAGTGCCCATTGAAAGTGGCCGGTCATTAGCAGTATTTCATCATTAGCAAGCAAAAGTTCCTGGATGCTTCATAGTCGTGTGCATCAGGGCATCTCTTTTCCCAATGTGGTTTGTGATCCAATTTTTGATGCTTCCGCTTTCTTTCACTGACCTTTACACAGGGGAGGTGCCCCTTTTGATTCCAAATTCTTCTCTTAGAAGCTTGTGGGTTGGGTTGCATTTCATTTCCATAGCTTCCTGCATCGAAAACCTAATTGAGAGTACTCTTACTGTGGAAAAATGAAGCTATTTAAGAAAATAAAATTGAGGTGCCAAATCATCTATGCAGTATTGAACTTGTACTTACCTAAACATTTCGTGTACACCAGAACTCCTCATAAACCATTACCCATTTAACTTTTCTCTTTTACATCGGTAAAAGAGAAAAGTTACGTCCCTTTTACGCCGGTACCACCGCAAAACTTCAGAAAAAACTCCAACGCATCCAGAACGCATCAGCCAGACTCATACTAGACATCCCGCGTAAAGACCACATTTCTAGTCACCTGAAAAACCTCCACTGGCTTCCCGTCAATAAGAGGATAACATTCCGCCTCCTAACCCACGCACACAAAGCACTTTACGAACTTGGACCCGAATGCCTCAACACACAACTTTCCTTCTACACCCCCTCCCGCCAGCTACGCTCCTCCAACCAAGCCCTTGCTGCTGTACCTCGCATCAACAAAACCACCATGGGAGGAAGATCCTTCTCCTACCTGGCAGCTAAAACCTGGAACTCACTTCCCACTCACCTTCGCCTCACTCAGAACCACCTAGCATTCAGAAAGCAACTTAAAACTTGGATATTCGACAAGTAATCCCCCACCCTTCTTCAAGCGCCTTGAGACCCTCTGGGTATGTAGCGCGCTATATAAATTATTTGACTTGACTTGACTGTTTGCAAGATAGAAGTGTCCATGCACTCGGTTCCACAATATTTTTATTGGAGTTAGGTGGTGCCATAACTCAAATCTCACTGAATACGGAGCAGAATTCTGGCCATTTCCCTTAAATAGAGGTTATTTGATGGGCCTCTAGAATTGGAGATATCTGCAATACCCCGAGAGACCTGTTTGGCAGTTGGAACTGTACCGAAATGGACATCCTCCTTAGAGGTCACAATTTTTTTCTGGTTAGGAATAATTAGATTTTGGTCATTTGCTTCGTATAGCATATTGAATAGAAGCCAAATAAAAAGCCCTGGAGTTAAAAGATATGCTCACAGACTGTAAAGGAAGGTGTTGACGGAATCCAGGCACATAAAATGGACCTTCCCAGGGTTGTCCTGTCATAGGAGTTATATCAATGTGCATTCATGACTTGAACATCAACAGTGGACAGCTAATGGAGATATATACAGCATGCATATCAGACTAGGGCAAATTTCAGTGTCCACGTGCTACCTCTCTCAGGCATGCATCATGCCAGTCTGCACACCTCTGTGACGCATGCTTCACATAGGCACAACACAGGTTTTTATGCACAGCAGACATCGACCCTATGGATCCTTGCATGCACCTTTCAACACTGCACATATTTGTTAAGCGGGCACACCTCAAACATGCACGCAGTTTGCATTCCTCTCCCAGACGCATGCCTTTGTACTGTCCTTCAGGGTGATAATCAGCATGCCCGTTTTACAAAGGCTGAGCATGCGTCGTCGGTCACTCTCAGAAGTCTGTTGGAGGCTTTGAAAGTCAACCCATGACATTTAATAACATAAAAAGCCTAAATGTAGGCACTATATAAATCAGCAGTTTCACAAACACACCTTCCACAGGCGATGCACCTCACGCCGCCCATCATATGCTAGCATATCAAGCCACAGTGAATACCATTACCTATATGTAATCCTGAGGCATAGAGACGAACCATGCAAACTTAATACAGATAGCAAGAGTGCATTTAGCGTTCAACCAGTTTGCCAACACTGGAAGTATTGAGGTTTTGTCATCCATGCATAAAGAGATTTAATTCTAGCTTTAAAAGTATCTAAAATTCCGAAAGACTCCTCTGGTAAAAAATGAAGCTGCTGAGAGTACATGGAATTTAACTATTTTTATATAATTTTACACAAAAACACCTGAAGTGAAATTGTGGTCATGGTCCCCGAATAGAGTTTGGTCAAGGACAAATGTGACTGCAAATCTGTTTTAGCTTCCTTAATTGGTCACAAAGAGGATGAATTTTAAAATATATTCCAGATTAAGATCTCTGCTGCAGAGATTTGTGTGTGCCCAGCAATTTTGAGGGGATTATATTAGCAGTAAGATATTTGTGGTGGTTAATGCAGTTCTGGGGGAGTTCTGTCTTTTGTCCAGTCACAGTTTTGACTCGCAAAGTAGCACAGAGGGTTAATGTGCCTGCTGCAAAGCACATCGTGTTAGTGCAGATCACAGATTTTAATTTTATGTGGATAGGTAAGTGGGCTACTGCTTCTGACTAAGGTCACTTTGTTACTTCCAGTTTAAGTTGCAATCCTTCAAATATATCCTAGTGATATATTTATGGGCATCAAGGAACTGCATGCAAACTGTAGGTCATGAGCTTAGATCCTTATTGTTTTTTTCTCAATCTATTGTTCTAAGATTAAAAAGGAGGGCTCCCCTGGGGATTAATAAAGACCACCCCAATCAATGTGTTATTTTTTAAATCCTGATTTTGTTTTTCTCCTGACCGTTAACTCAACATATAATGTTTCCAAGTATGGCCATGTAGGATTCCTACACCTTCTAACCCTCATTGTCTTAAGTAACATTTCCTGAACATTAATTTACAAACGTATGATTTATTGTTTCTGTGTGTGATGTAAATCGCTTTGTTACCCTACACTGAGATGAGTAGTGCTATAAAAGGACTAAATTAAAAAAAAATAGTATGTGCCATTTAACTCCTTATTAGAGTAATTGCTCATACACACAGATAATTCTCATTCTTACAGTGCATGCACATCTCTTACATACTGGAGTTGAATAAAGTAAAAAACCTGCCACTTAGCTTAGCACTTCACAAGAACGTTAAAGAAATTCAGGCTATGTTCCTTTGTTTCCTTCCATTGCATTGGCATCTAGGTGTTAGGCTCCAGATGGCTCCCAGCCAGGACGAGACTTGAAGAAAAGAAGGGCTGATGGGCTTTTAAATCAAGTCTTTGTTTGGGGTCCGGCTGGAAGTGAAAATAAGAAAGCCTCATCGCTGCCTGCTGGTTGCTGCAACATTGGAATGCAGACAGCTTGCAAGCGCTGATGAGTTGTGTCCTGGTGCTGGAAAATAACACCAGAACAAATTCCGAGTATTTTACTTGGGCAGCTGGATCCCAGATCCGGCCCAAAAATAGTTGCCAAAACCGGAATTGGGTGCAATGCCCCTACTTTCCAAAACTTCTAACAATAGAGGCGTTGGGGGGGAAGCAATCGGGTGATTAGCGCTGGCCGCAGTTTTTAAAGCAGTTGTCGGGGCCTTATTCATTTATAAAAGAGTAATATTATGGCAACTCTGATATATATTGAGCTCAGTTAAGTGCAGTGACACCGGAGCCCAGTTAATCCTAATTATTGGCAATTTTTCTTTTTAAAGCTTAAAATGAGGAGGTGGGAAGGAGCACACATTCATGTTCTGTAAAACGTCCCTGTACACGCTGATGTACTCTTCAGTATTGCCGTCCCATGTATTTTAAACCTAGTTTGTCTTCCTAGACTACACTGGGTGAACTACAGCATACTGCAGTTGCATGGCTGTGCTCAGCTACCTTCCTTATGAATAAAATGAGTTTCAAGCTGGAAGTGTGGAGGGGATGTGGTGTTGCTGCCAGAGCTGCAGACTTTGACCTTGGAACTCGAATCATGACATCCGCTCAACATATGTGAGTGTGGGCAAATCAGTTGATCTCTGTGTGTACAAAAAAATAAATATGACCCTGTGTAATGTAACTGGTGGTCCTGTAAAGTGCCCTCATACCTTCAGGTTGAGTTCCTACTATATTAAACTGCAAAAAAGTGGAGTGACATGAGCACAGCGCTAACGTTAATGAGGCATTCACAGATCTTTGAGGAGTGGCCTCAGCTACTTAGCCATGTGCCCTTTGGTCAGTCTGTCTGTTAATGCCAGCGCAGTCACGGGCGAGGATGGAATAGACTAACTCTAGGATCCGTCTTGAGGTAGGTGCAGCCTGTCCTACATCAATACTAGTCTAACTGAGAAGATGAACTGCCTGGTGCTTCTTATTCATCTTTATTATTCCATAGAATAAGAAAACACAGAGGCCCTTTTAAAATGCCGATCTGTTTAGATTAAAAGATGAAAAGGAAGCCCCAACTGTCACACTGGTTTCTTTACACCATTCGTGATAAATGTATATAATACAACTTTTATTCTGTAGCGTAAACTAAAAGTCTGACAGGATAGCAAGACGGGTTATTGTTTTCACTAGGGAATTCCATTCCCATCCTTTCAAATATCAAATCTTTTGAAAATTGCACTAGCACAGTCGAATAAGCAGGCGATAAAAGGCCGCTAAATGAAGCATATCCTACCAGAAGTCCAGCCAGACTCTTCGTTCTTCCATGATTTAGCACTTTAGAGAGCAGCCCAAGACCACATATTCAGCTTTTGACTTGCTGTTTGCCGATGCATGCCGTAATAATGATGGCTGACACGTAGGCAGACCCAGAACTTTTAAAATGGAAATTATTTTTTTAAGCTCTCCTTTTCTCGAACCCTCCCATTGCGGAAACTTTGCTGACATTTTTTAAAAAAGTGCTATGTTGTGGGTGCTTTTTAAAATTGCGGGTGGGAGACTAGTCTAGGAGCAACAAAGTAGGAGGGCGTGTGGTCGGATGGCAACATTAACTACTTAGGCGGTGGGGAAAAACCTCTGACTTGTCCAGGACTGGACGAGCCCTAGCATGTTTTTCTTTTTTAGGTTTTGCCTGGCGAAAGCTGCGCTCTGCGCAGCTTATTCGCGCAGGCGAAAACCTAATGAGTATTGTAGTGGAGTTAGGAACGGCCCCCGTCATTTATTGGCTAGCTCCATAAATGGAGCCTAGCCATTGGACGATGGGCATGTCCGTCAATGCCGGACCAGATTCGGGGGCGTTCCCGAGATTTTTTGACGTCATGCGACGTCAGCCAAAAGCTGGGAACGCCCCCGAATCTGGTCCGGCATTGCCGGCACCTGATTTTCAAGTATTTCGTTCCCTCTGTGTAGTCATGCGGCGGTGGGCGGGGTTATTTCGGCGGTGGGCGGAGTTTCGTTTTTCGACAACGGCCGCCGGAGGAAGCCCTGGTGAGTGCGTGTTAAATCTTGCCTTCCCGCCCCCTCCTCCCCCTCCCCGTGTGTCCGTTCCGCCCCCTCCCCGTGTGAAAGTGATTAGTTTCTGGAGCTCGGCTCGGGTCCATTCCCGCCCCCTCCCGCTTCCCGCCCCCCCCCTCCCGCTCGGAAGTGCGTGTGCAGTTGCTCATCTTGCCTTCCCGCCCCCTCCTCCCCGTGTGCCCGTTCCGCCCCCCTCCCCGTGTGAAAGTGATTTGTTTCTGGAGCTCGGCTCGGGTCCATTCCCGCCCCCTCCCGCTTCCCGCCCCCCCCCCCCCGTCCTGTGCCCGTTCCCGCCCCCCCTCCTTCCCTGTGCTCGTGGTGCTTGTTATATCCATGAAAGACGTGCCTGCAGTAGCTTCACTAGCGTCTTACTATCCAATTGTACGAGTTTCTGGGTTGATTGACGGCAACACACTGGGCCTTCGTGCTGTGACTCCCCCTCCTGGGACTTCCGAGGCAGAGAGATGCAGGTAAGTGCGAATCGATTCTTTTTATGTTTGGTGCATGCGTGTATATTTGAATTTTTGGGAAGGAGTGTTGTGAATGATGTGTGTGTGCGCACGTGTGTAAATGTATGGGTGTGAATGAGTGTATGTGTGCGTGTGTGTCCCGTCCACCCTTCTCTCTGCTAAAATTACCGGCCACCACTGGCTTTCCCTAATATGCTGAGAGGCTGAAGTCTGTGGACTTTGTGTTTCAATTTAGCATCGCACCAGTGGCATGACGGGTAAAATTAGAGATATGGTTGCATTTTGCCCCAGTAATGTGCACGTTGTATTGACATTGGTAACCGGATATGTCTTTGAATCAAGATTCTTAACATAGGAAGAGAATCCCAACAGTAGCAAACGAGAGGGAAGAGCAGTGGCTGGAGGGATGGGGCAAGGGGGTAGCATCAACCAGGCAGGCGGGTTGGTCTGAAGGTGGTGTCAGGAACTAGGCATCTATCCTTCCAAGCCCAAATGGCTGGAGGCGAGGGTCAATGGAAAAAGCCAAGTTTGCGCTGGAAAAGGCCAGAAATGCGCTTGGAGCAGCTTATGTAGTTGCAGTAGGGAGAGGGTCCCGTAACCACTGTGTCATCATTTTAATATTTAGCAGAGAGCTCTGTCAAAGAGAGACGCAATGAGACCCCACCCTGACACAAATCCCCACTCCAGTAAAGTAGAGGACACCAACATGTTTATTCACACACTTACATGGAATGACGATTAACAGGCAGACCTTCAAACCTCTTTCTCCGACACAAGCCCCTCTCTTGCCGGCTTTGGGGCACTCACCCTAAAGCTGCGCTTCGAACCCACTCTTACCAACCACAGGGTGATGCATATTGTTTCCCTCCCACGTATATGCGAGCAAGTGAGCCGACCCATCAAAACACAACTTCAGTAAAGCCTCTGCTGGATACAATGAACGGACCCCTCCCAGCGTCATCAACCCGACAGACCCGGGGGGGGGGGGGGGGGGGGGGGGGGAAGACCCTCCCTGGTCCCTGATCTAAATACTGGCTAGGGAGTGTAGTAGGGAAGACTGTTGCCCTAGGATGTTGTAGAATCCTATTTGGACCTGAAAGCAAGCGGTGTGCTTGACACTTCAAGGCACTAGTCCATAACTGCACGCCTTCGAGCGGAATTCAGGACGGCGCCTGTCTATTGGGATAGGAATTTACATGAATAATTCTGTCTCTCTGACTCCGCCTCTCATCATTCACTACACACCTGCTTACAAGCTGCGACTCAGCCTCTCATCATTCACTACACACCTGCTTACAAGCTGCAGCGACTCAGCCTCTCATCATTCACTACACACCTGCTTACAAGCTGCAGCGACTCCGCCTCTCATCATTCACTACACACCTGCTTACAATTTGCACATCCGACCCGGCATTCGTTCTGCTGGGTAAAAAAGGAGCCAGGTTCCCTCCCCCTCACCCCCTAGGTCACAGCTTTATTGAGGCAAGTTGCCAAGCGTGATCTCCTGGACCCAGAACAATATATTACTTTTGTTTAGTAGGAATCAAACAGCGCTGGACATCCAAGCTGTTCCATCCGCAATGTATAGGGCACAGACAAAGTCCAAATAATTTCAAAGAATAATAGAAATAATAAATAAATTTGATTGATTGACGGCAACGCACTGGGCCTTCGTGCTGTGACTCGCGGCTGCTGACGGCCTGTGATTGGTCACAAGCTCATAGTATATAGTTGCTGGAGGCGGCGCGGCCGCTCTCTTTCTTTCACGCAGTCCTTGTCTGAGGTTAGTTGGGGAGGCACTGAACGGGGCTACACATTAAAAATGTTCTAATGACTATTACCCGGTTTCCGTTCAATCGTGCGGGAGCCTCCCCGGCAGCCGTTCGTGCATGTTTAATGGCTCCCTCGTGGCTCACTTTTAAGTTGCTTTTAAGTGAGGCCTGTTCTGCGTTCTCATGTGGGCTCCTGGCGGGTTTAGTGATACGTTGTTGGTAGATATCGTAGGCAGGTCATTCTTCTTGCTTGAGTTGTGCAGCGGGAGCTGTTATTTTGTGGGTGTCAACTTGCAGTTTATGACTGGCTTCTTTTCCTCAGTGACTGTGTAGGTAACGTTTGGCACGTTGTTTCTGGGCGAGGCTTTCTTTTGACAACCTGGTGAATTCTGGCAATTGTAATGTTACTTTGCTCACATCAAACTAAACCGATCTAACACCATGTAACTTTAATTTGTAACACAAAATTACACGGACGTATACTCTGGCATCTGACGTGGAGAGCAATTAGCAAATTTACACATTTCTAACGCCGGCTTTTGAGGGTATTAGCATCGAGCTGTGTGTAGTTCCATCAACTCACAGCTTTGTCCTCATATCTATATTTTGGGGGAATCACGAGGGCAATCTGACTTTTTAATAAATGTTCAGCTGGTTTTCTACCCAGGTTACTTTGCCTTTCCACCATGAATGCCGCTCATACATGTTGGGGATTGGTTCAGGACCTCCCCATCTCTATATTCGGAGTGGAAACTTTCAATTCCTCTCCACTGAACGTTCCTACAGAACTCTCCATTCAAACAGTCGTAGGTCAATGTGTCTGTTAAAAGCCTACGGTTATTTGTCCACTTGGTTAGTGCCGTTCCTTTTCGAGACCAATGTATGGTGGAGGGTCACGGAGAGTTGGGGGGGGTTCACTGACCTAGCGTTTAGATCCGAATTAGCCATACAATTAGGAGATCCTTAACTATTCTAACATGTTTGGCTGAACTGCAACTTTGATATGTGTGGCTCTGGGTGGGTGTGTGTGGCTCTGGGTGTGTGTGTGTGGCTCTGGGTGTGTGTGTGTGTGTGTGTGGCTCTGGGTGGGTGTGTGTGTGTGGCTCTGGGTGGGTGTGTGTGTGTGTGTGGCTCTGGGTGGGTGTGTGTGTGTGGCTCTGGGTGTGTGTGTGTGTGTGTGTGTGTGTGTGTGGCTGTGGGTGTGTGTGTGTGTGTGGCTGTGTGTGTGTGTGGTGGGTGGGTGTGTGTGTGTGGCTGTGGGTGTGTGTGTGTGGGTGTGTGGGGGGCTCTGGGTGTGTGTGTGTGTGTGGGGGGGGCTCTGGGTGTGTGTGTGTGTGGGGCTCTGGGTGGGTGTGTGTGGGGCTCTGGGTGGGTGTGTGTGGGGCTCTGGGTGGGTGGGTGTGTGTGGGGCTCTGGGTGGGTGTGTGGGGGGCTCTGGGTGTGTGTGTGTGTGTGTGGGGCTCTGGGTGGGTGGGTGTGTGTGGGGCTCTGGGTGGGTGTGTGTGGGGCTCTGGGTGTGTGTGTGTGTGTGTGGGGCTCTGGTGGGTGTGTGTGTGTGTGGGGCTCTGGGTGTGTGTGTGTGTGGGGCTCTGGGTGTGTGTGGGGGGCTCTGGGTGGGTGGGTGTGTGTGTGTGGGGCTCTGGGTGGGTGTGTGTCTGTGTGTGTGTGGGGCTCTGGGTGGGTGTGTGTGTGTGTGTGTGGGGCTCTGGGTGGGTGTGTGTGTGTGTGGGGCTCTGTGTGTGTGGGGGGGGGGCTCTGTGTGTGTGTGTGTGGGGGGGGGGGCTCTGGGTGTGTGTGTGTGTGTGGGGGGGGGCTCTAGGTGGGTGGGTGTGTGTGTGGGGCTCTGGGTGGGTGTGTGGGGCTCTGGGTGGGTGTGTGTGTATGGGGCTCTGGGTGTGTGTGTGTGGCTCTGGGTGTGGTAGTAATTGCTGTCTGTTGAGCTCGTCCGTAGGGTACAATAGGTCTCACATTGCAAGAGATTAAGCTAATGGCAATGTAAATGACAAAACCCAACACATAAATACAAATTTTGTCATTTACAATGCCAATAGCTCAAACATTTCAAAAGGCGAAACCATTGCATTGTAAATGCTTGTTTTTCTGTTTATTATGGAGGGAGAGGGAGTCGGCAGGCAGTGTGGAAGGAGGACGAAGGGTGAGTGGAGGGCAGCATGACAACGGATGGTGCTAGGGAGGGGCTGGGGCAACTTGTACAACAGAGGGTTGCAGTGAGAGAAGTGCTGGAAGCAATCAACAACACATACCTTAATGTAAGAAGGGAGGGCAGTTGAGGGCAACCAGTAATATAGACGTCAACGGAGGGAGAGAGGATGGGACCATAACACAGAGGAGAGATGGACACGAATGGGGAAGAAGTACATGTGGGAGGCTGCTTAAAAAAGCCCCACTGTACCAAAATGCCTAAACCAAAAGATAAAAGTAGCGCCTAAAAGAAGGAACAGTGAAAGGTTACAAGTAATGGGTCCATGCTCCAAGGAAGGGGCAAGCACATGAATTGGAAGGAAGCTTATGGCAGCTGACCCAATAAGAAGCAAGCAAATGAGTGACAGTGAAGCCAACCAATGGTAAGTAATGTGTGGCCTCCAAGCCAGCTGATAGTAAACAAAATGTCTCGGAGAGACAGCACATACGCTGTCCAGGTGATATCTAAAAAGGGCTGTTTATCCACTTAAAATATATACCAACTGGGTAAACATTTATTTACAGCAGAACGTAATATGTATTTGATTTAGTGTAATCTGTAGCCATGAACACCAAAAAAGAATACTTTTCTCCCTGTCTAATCTCACCTCTGCATATCTGGCATGGGCAGGGGAGACTGGAGCAAATGGAACAGAGATAATTGATTTTTGTGAGCGGGGAGCACAGACGCATGTTGCAAAGGTTAAGTGAGCTTCACATCTGTTAAGATTGAGTCCTTTCTAGAATTTATGCCGATACTCAAATATTAGTCTTTACTTGAAACTTCTGAAAGATAAATATACAAGATTTTCTTAAACTAAGTGTCCTTAATGGGACACCAAACACGACCACGGTACCCATGATATTTCTCACAAGACATGTACTGGATAATTGTTTGAAAGTTATGGAATCCTTTTAACCCCTTGCAAACTTTACACCTACAAAAAACACTTTTTTTTCAATTACATATGGGCCAAACCAGGTCTTCTTTATCCAGTTACACTAGTCAGAGCTTCAGTCTTCCCTTCTATCCTGACCTCTATATTAACTTGCTCTCCTCCTTCTCACTGATTTAAACAGCTGTATACGATGGTTTCCTTGAGGCAGATATGAGAAAGCTGCACTTGTACTAGACTAAACTACTGTACTACCTCAAATATTTCTAGCATTAGACGGACATTAACAAAAGCTAAGTTAAATTAGGTTGTACTATTGTGTGAAATATTTTTTTAGATGCCCAAAACGATAATCGCAATGATACTTATTTGACAGTGCCACATCTCGGTCTGTGAGTAAGACGGTAGGAGTGAAGGACATTTGTAACAAACTTGCAATTGATGCCACTGAGGTAGAAAAATACTTAAGGATGCGTGTCTTATACTGCAGAGGAAGGCACTGGATACCGAGCAATTGCTTGCGTTAACTTGGACAATCCAAGTGACAGAAATACAAAGATGACCCAATGTTGGTGAAGAAGCAGGAAAAATTAACTAATAATCACTGAAAGGCCGAAAACGTGGGAGATATGGGGGAAAACAGCTTCAAGGTTGTGAGAATAAATTTAATGCCATACCTATGACTTGGTCATCACACGAGGTGTGGTGTTTATACCACAATCTTGAAGTCTCTGATTATTAGATGAGGCTTCCAACCAGATTTATTCTGGCTTTTTTTTGCCACTTTACTGTTCTTGTGCTATAGTTCTTGTGAGTTTGCGTGGTGATTCATGTTCAGATAGTGTCTTTGCTTCCTTTTCACGGTTAAGGCAGCTGGCGGCTGCCTCATGTATTATTGTAGCAGAAATATTATCTGCTCTTCTGCTCTGATGACAGTTTGATGTGTGATGCGTATCCTCTGCAAATCAAGGACATTGAAGTGAGTGCATGTTTTCCTCATATATCAAAGAATAATTTTTTCCACTCCGCCTCCTGCTGTCCCTTAGGAAAAAGTCCTTTTCCATCGACATCACCAGCTTTCCATTAAAAACATTGTGCATTTTTTGAGTTTACTTTATAATATATAAAAAGGTAAGTGCTCACAAATGTGTGCACGCAGTGTATTCTTAAAAGCTTTGCACATTATTGGAGAAAATTAGCATTTTTAAAAAGAACTTGTTGATCTGCCAGATGGATACGTAGTAATTAAATTACTTATTTCCCCTTAAACTATTGCTTCTGATTACCATATTAGGGCTAATTCCTTTAAGTATTTAAACGATAGTCATGGATATATGAACTCCTAAAAAATAGCAACAGAACTAAATGACATAATTCGGCTCTGTTTGGGCAGAGAAGTGATGATGCTTCCCTTTGCAGTTTTAGGAAGATGATCTCTGCAAATATCTATAAAGGGACTTTGTCTTTAGCTCTGTTGTTTGTTTTTGGTCAAGAACATCTTAACACTGGAATTTTAATTTCCATTTTGTTCCTGGTTCTTCCATAGCAGGACTGATACCATTGGACACTTCTGGATGCTAGATTATTTATTAAAGCTCATGCATGCTTTCAGATGTGTACTGTTTCATATTGTTAGTCTCTTTTATTGTTCAAGGCCAAAACCATTTGAGGTCTGTAAAATAAGGTCTTCAGAAGTAGACCAGTTTGTGTAATAGTTTATTATTTCACATTTGGTCATTGACTAGCGAATGAATGTCATCCACCCTTTTATTGTTTGTTACATCTGAAGTTCTTTTTCCGAGTCATGTAAACTTACGTGTGAGAATGGGACCCTGTCTTCTTCCTATGCAAATGTTCAGTGCACCGCCTGTATGAAGAGTACACAAGGAACATTTCTTCTACAGGACTCCCTTTGAGGTGATTGAAGATATCTGAAATAGCCTCTCTACTTTAAGCAAATACATTCTATTGCAAAGAGACGAGCAATGCTTTTACTCCAGTTACTTCTGAGGCCTCTTACTGCAGTTCATTTGAAATTGTAATCGTCGGGCCCCGATTCGGGGGGCAATAGGGAAAGCAGGGCCTAGTAGGTCACAGCTGTGGTGCTTGGAGTCATTTGCCTCTGGTGTCCCATGGCCCGCCCTACTGACTGGCGAAGTACACTTTTTCCACGCATATCTCTCAAGGTAGCAAGGACAGATGTCAAAGGATTCTCAGGGAGGTAGTGTGGGGGAAGGAGGAGAAGACTCGGAACTCAAATAGTCAAACAACAGGAACAATAACTCGCTGTCCAGTTAGACTTGGAGTTTTAGGAGATGGACAGTGCGATCAGAGGATATCTTTCCTGAGGTGATAATCTAAAGAGCCCTGCCCTTGTACCCCGAAGCAATATGCACACACAATGATTTGTATCATACAGAGTCGGAAAAATATGGGGTTTAACAATGATAGAGTGCACATTTGTTAGCATTGCCATACAAATAATGCAAGGAGTGCAGCCAATACATGTCTGCTGTTTGGCTAAGGTGTATTCCAACTCCATCTTGTGCCATTTCAAACCTGGGGCAATCTAAAATGGATCCTGAAGTTCCGAGCAACCATATTCTCACAACACGTATAGTCCATACCTCACACCCATGCTCTCGACATGCACACGGGATGTTGACGCAATGGTAAGATATTAGCAGAACTTTGCAAACATGGGGCCAGTAGGCATAACACTCAGTCTGTTGTTTGTAAAAACCTCAAAAACTAGGATACTGTCACCATTGCTTTCTTTAAGACTTGGACAGTATTTCCAAATCTCGATAAGAGCGCGCTTGAAACAAGAACGTGTTCTGAGCCTCGGAATCATCATGGACCGACCTAGGCCACAGTGCACACTTGCTTACCTGCGTCCGAGAAAAAGCCAGGACAATAGTTTCACATGCAGCCAGGTCTCCATGAAGGGGACATTTCCCTTCCAATAGCAGTGAAATGTTGGAATAATATAATTTACTATTTCAACTCCAGTATGTGCGGACCTTAGGGAGGGTGTTAGATTTTAAATCCAACACCCCCCACCTCCCTCCGCAAGTCGTTGTAATGACTTGCGGGGTAATGGTATGCGTTGTTAAAACACTGTTGTAACAACCGTGTTGTAACAACATGCGGGGTGACGGATGCATAGTAAGGGGTGTTTACCGACCATGTGTAATGAAACTGGTGCTCATGTAAACGCTCCAATACCTTTGGGTCGAGTTTGCGCTATATATATTAAACAAACTGCCAAAATCATGGGTGTTGGGGAGAAGCATACAAGCAAGAGAGTAACACAAAGCACGCAGAGGAAGCAAAGCACATGGATGAGAGAGTAAGGAACAGGAGGCGCAGAGGTGGGAGACAAGTACACCAATGAGCAAGAACATCACAGATCACGAGAGAAAGGCACATGAGAGAGACAACCGGAAAACACATGCACTTTCATTAAGTGAATAAGCAAAAAGTAAAAAAAAAAAGTGGTTGCCTGAGAGTGAGCAGTGGAAGGACACCGGTTAAAGGCTATGCTCCAGGGGATGGACAAACACAAGCTAAACAAGTCAAGCCATCAAATAAGAAGCAAGCAAACGAGTGTAGCAACCTAGCCAAAGAATGGCCGTGTTTTAAGCCCATGAGAAGTACTTGGCAAGCCAGAAATAGGTATTTTTCAACAAGACAGCTGTGCTGTCATGTAGGCCCAAGGTCAACCATCTGAAATTTCTACCACTTCCCCAATACGCTTCATCACCTGATTTCAGCAGTTATAGCTGTTGCGCAACCAACGATTCTGCTTAAACAAGTGTGCAATGTCTATTCCTCATGCAAACGTAGATAACTGGGCACAGAATGCATCAAGCCTTATGACCCTAGGAATGTTCACTTCGTTGAAATGTAATAGAAAATACTCTGGTTGTGCAAAAACAAGATTTTATTTAGAACTCAGTAATGCTTCCAGCTCACTGTCCTCAACCGAATTTGATAACGGATTACTGAAAAGTCTGTTGACGACATAGCAACAAGCGTTGTAGGTAATAACATACATTTATGAAAGAAACAACGACCAAGTAACCTTTGAACGGACTACTTAACACCTCAATCATTTCGGATCTCTGCTGACGGGAAATTCAACATCTTAAGCCCAATACCTAGAAGTAGCAAAGAAAAAATGCAAAGCCACCCAGCAAACATGCAACAGATCCCGGTTAGAGGATGACTAGAACTATGGCGCCCACATTTCCATCATCATTTCGACAAGCTACAAATATATATGTTTATGCCCAGCTGTGACCACGTAAAAACAGATCACATTGATTCTAAACAGAATCGGGAGATGTGCAGCTAGCTGACCCCGGTGGAGTTTACCTCTTGTTTCTTTTCCTCTTGTGTTATGTCCCTACCACCACCCCCCCCCCCCCTGCTTTTGCACTCTGTCCCCCCACTCTTGTGTTCCACCGATGCTGCCCATCCTATCTTATTACACGAAAAGGCAGTTGCTCATTTTAGAGTCGCATATACATATTGACAGTGACTCGCCGGCGTCATCGCACCCTTCCTTTTGGTCATGCTCTCCAGCATCAGAATTTTGGGCGAAGCTGTTCAGAGTGAACAAAAGGCATTATTAGAGGCAAGGGGTCTGGGAGGCGAGAGCAATGTTTTTCTAACGCCTGTGTTCAGTAGGTCACCTAAGGCAGTGCCAGTAAATTATTGATGTATGTTCCAAATGCCAAAAAGAATCGGCAACCTTTGCGCTTTGGCTTTTTCTCGCCCCGACTGAAAACTTTTTTCTTGTAAAAATGATTTTCTTAAACTGACTTTTCTCAAAATGTATGTTTTTTCACATTTGTTTAGTGTTCCCATCCATGCAGATCGTAAGACTTCATTTCGGTGTTTTATGTTACATTGATCGCTGCTTCGAATGTCAATTTAGTATGAACCATGCTAAAAGAATTCAAGTTGCTCTCTTGGAAAGGAAGCCCTTCGATTGCAGCTTCATTAAGTGCCTGCTAACCTTCATGTGTATGCATGGCTTTTCTGTTATCTCCCATCGCCAGTGGCTTCCCAGAGCACCACCTACGTACACTGTTCAGTTCTGTTCTGCTGAGGTAGGTGGTGCCTGCAGTGCAGCTACTTGTTGATTGCACAAGAGGAACCGTGCATGCCTATGTGGCGCTTTTTCCTTTAAGGTTTTTCGCTCGGGTAAACTTGTATTATTAACCTGACATTTCGGTTCTTTCCCTAAAACACACTATTTGCCAAATCTAGTTCAGTTGTTCACGAAAACCAATATTAAACTTGTATGAGATGCCATTTTTAGGTTTCGGCCTCACGATACATTGCGTAGCAGAAATTTAATGTTTGGAGTATGGGGGCTTAAACCCGCCCCTCTTCTCCATTGGCTGGCTTCCTAAACGGAGGCCAGCCATTGGAGGGGAGGGGCATCACTCCGTTCGAGCCCAGTCCTTTTCCGATTCGGGGGGGGTGTTTTTTTTGTTTCTTTAGCCGTCCCTCAACCAGAAAAAAAACACGCCCCGATTCCGAAAATCTCGGCCCTGTGGGTCTGTTACTGAGACCCAGCACAATAGAGCTCAGTTTAGGCACCTCCAGAAGGATGAATACAGATCCGTTTTGTTGCAGCAAGCGCTTCAGTCGCTGCACTTTTTTTTTACCCAGTCAAAGTCTAATTCCGAATACCAGATCCGGACGAAGAGGGGTGGGGTGCCTCGAAGACATCCAATAGATTCCAGTTGCATCCTATCATCTTGTTCCAGCCAGGAAAAAGAAACATGGCTTCATGGCAAAGTTGTAGGAACGCGTTTTACAAAGACACAGAATGGAAAACCCAGCCCCCCCCCCCCCCCCCCCCCCCACCCCTAATCACGAGAGGAACCCCGTGTCACTCATTTCTAATGCTTTCAGCACATCTTCAAGTCCAAGCACTCAATCGCCTCTCCACCAACTCGTGCGACTGCGAGTCACAATCACTGACAGTTTGCATGTGTTCCCTGTGCACTGATCCTGCTCCGCAGTGTAATTCCTGACACTGTGTTCACGGATCCTCTGTGCTTCTCACCCCCAGCCTCAGGGCACACCCAGCTCCCACCAGGCGGTCTGTGCTTGAGACCTGTCCATTACAACTTGGCGTAGGGCCATTTTACGGCCTGATGGACGATAATCAAATCCACCCTGCCCCCGACCGAGAAGGCCGCAGCCATAAATAATACCTTCTTTGCTTTGATTAGATTTGTGGCCGACTTTGACCTTTCTCGAATTAACTAAAGTGTTGGTGTAATTCTTTTGTTTTTCCCCTTTTGCCTTTTGTAACTTGTGCTTGTTTAATTCTTCGTTCCCCCTCGTTCCCCCTTTGCCTTCTGTGCCCTCCAACTTCCCGCCTCGCCCTCTGCTTCCCGCCGCTGCTCCCTGCGGCCCCGCCCCCCGCCATTCCCATTTGCCACCCTGCTCCCGCCTCCCAGCTGCTCCTCCCTCCCTCAGCCCCTCCTATGGAGGCCGCACAGCGGACGCGCTGATTGTGCGCCAAAGGCAAGCCCGTCTGCGCCCATCCGCGCCCAGCGCCAGGACCCCTGGCCCTCGACGATCATCTCCTACGCCGACGACACCCAGCTGATCCTCTCCCTCACCAACGACCCCGCCACCGCCAGAGCCAGCCTCCAGGACGGAATGAAAGACTTTGTGGAATGGATGAAGCTCATCCGTCTGAAACTGAACTCAGACAAGACGGAAGTCCTCATCCTGGGACCATCCCCTTCTGCCTGGGACGACTCCTGGTGGCCCCCTGCCCTGGGCACCGCACCCAAGCCAACAGACCATGCACGCAACCTGGGCTTCATCCTGGACTCCTCCCTCACGATGACCAAGCAAGTCAACACCGTCTCGTCTTCCTGCTTCAACGCCCTGCGCATGCTCCGAAAGATCTTCCTGTGGATCCCCCACCGAAACCAGGAAGACGGTCACCCAGGCCCTCGTCACCAGCCGGCTGGACTACGGGAACACCCTCTACGTTGGAACCTCAGCCAAACTCCAGAAAAGACTCCAGCGTATACAGAACGCTTCTGCACGACTCATCCTGGACATCCCTTGCCACAGCCACATCTCTGCCCATCTGAAAGACCTGCACTGGCTCCCCGTCAGCAAGAGGATCACGTTCAGACTCCTCACCCACACACACAAGGCTCTCCACGACATGGGCCCGAAATACCTCAACAGCCGCCTCACATTCTACACACCCACCCGCCAGCTGTGATCCGCCAGCCTCGCCCTCGTTCCGTCCCACGAATTCGCAAATCCACCGCCGGAGGAAGATCCTTCTCCTACCTGGCGGCCAAGACATGGAACTCCCTCCCCACCCACCTACGGCTAACCCTGGACCATCTCTCCTTCAGGAAACAACTGAAGACCTGGCTGTTCGAGCAGTAGCGACTCCCCCAGCGCCTTGAGACCCTAGCGGGTGAGTAGCGCGCTTTACAAATTTGATTGATTAAAGTGTTTATCACACACAGTGACTCGCCCCATCTCACCGAAGCTGCCACACTCCCCGTACCCGCAAGAACACACATGCACTCACACTACTGGTAACTAACACACCTTCATGAGCGAACCCAACGCGATGGACAATACAGAACCATCTGGAAACTCACCACTGGACTACTAACAGCGCTGCGATTACACACCAATGGCACATTGGGCGCTACAGAGGCGACAGGTCTTTAACGACCGATACAGCCCCCGCCAGTAGGCTTCAATATACACGACCATGAGGCCCATTGCAGGCAGCTGCTTTAGTGTGCCACCACAAAAGGCGCCATGTTGCAAACAATCACATCACAATGGCCATTTTGTTAGGGAGATAGAAACATACAAACCGCAAAATAATATTTTGCATGGTGCCCCAGAAATCATTGTTCTACCTCTAGTTGAGGACAATTGAGGAATGCAAACAAAAGCATGGCAGGGAAGGGCACTGTGTTTGCTGAGGGGCCGGCAGACCCCAGGGGTGGGAGGTGGTTCTTGAGGAGGGACATGCTGCTTCTTGCAGGGTCTTTGTTCATTTCTCAGTTTCAGGAGTGATCTATCGCAGGACGCACCTGCAATGGGGGGAGGGGGGTGTCTTGATCTCTGCCCCCTGGGCTCACCTTTCTTGCATTCCTGGTTCTGAGTCTGCTGGCGGTGTTGTGACGGCTGACGGAGACCAGTAGTTTACCCGGGTACCAGTGGTAGCTGCTGCCTTATAAGGGGTGCATCAGTCTTGGACGATGGTGCGGTCCTCCTAGGGCAGCCAGTGAAGAGTGTGACGTGGCTGTGAGATCAGTTTAGAAACAGCGACTCCTGCGGGGTCGGGCATTGCCACCCTCCAGGTGGGCGACAGCCAGAGCCTGGACACTGGTCCTGAACTCTGATTTCCGAGGAAGGGTATTATTCTGCACAGAGGTGAGGCTGGTGTAACCTGCTCTCTGGGCCGCCTTCTCCCGTGTGTTTAGATGGAGGCTGTGGCAGCCCATGGTGATGTGAGGGACTTGGTACCTGTGTGGGTAAGGAGCTGGAAGGAGTGGAAAGAAAGGGTGGGGGGTGGGGGGTGTGCGCTTGAACAACTTGGAAGGGGCGCAATAACTTCATTTTATTGAAACTTCACTCTTTACGTGAAGTTTCGTCCAAAAATAAAATTACAGTCAAGTCTCCGAAGGGTTTAAAGTTGTGCCATTTTTCTTGCCTCTGCTCCCTTGATTGTGCCGTTTTACTTGCCTCTGTCCCCTTGATTGTGCCGTTTTACTTGCCTTCTGCCCCCTTGATTGTGCCGTTTTTCTTGCCTCTGCCTCCTGATTGGGCTCTGTGTGTGTTTTGGGGTCTGTGTGCGTTTTGGGCTGTGTGTGGGGGGGTCTGTGTGTGTTGTGCTCTGTCTGTGTCGCTCTGTGTATTGGGCTCTGTCTGTGTGTGTGTGTGTAGCTTTTTTTGGAGGTGGCTCTGTGTGTGTGGCTGTGTGTAGGTGGCTCTGTGTGTGTGTGGATGAGTGGCTTTGTGTGTGTGGCTCTGTGTGGGTGCAAATGCAATAGGTCTCGCATTTGCGAGCCATTAAGCTACTGGCATTGAAAATGACACTGCCATTTATTTATGTTTTAAAAACAAAAACATAAATAAAAATAATGTCATGAGCAATGCCAATAGCTCTAACTTTAACAATGCCGAAACCATTGCATTGTAAATGCTTGTTTTTGTCTAGCTAGAGGCAGATTTTGCTGTTGCCAAACCTCATGCGTTCACAAAAAAAGACTCAAGAAGGAGGATAGATCGAGTGACTTTAGCTCCACTCTGATGATCAGCTTTGGAAAGGGCGTTTAATTGGGCAAAAAATGTGTGAATCCACCAATTAAGTAGTTCTTTTACTGCTAACGGAGAGATCTTATTGCACGCCCTGTGTTAAACACAAAAGGAAGGGACTTTGCCTGCTGTAACCTTGTCAAATACAGTAGGAAGAGTGTTTGCATTTTGAACTGTGACAAATACAATAGGAACTGGTTTGACATTAGGAGTTCTTTGACCGATGCAATTGGGAAGCGTTTTACGTACTTTACACCTTTCTCTGGTGGTTTTCATTGAGTAGTAGGTATTGGTTTTATTAAGGCTTTGTTGAATTTTGAGTTTTTACCCCACCCTATCTTGCTGTGAAAGCCTGGGAATGCATCAGGGCATCACTGATAAAAGGCTTACATTGTTCCATGTATGCTGGGATGACTTTGAGATGCACTGGCGTAGGCATCAGCCAAGAAGGGCAACGCCTAGAAATCACTTCAGAGCTGTTCACATGAGACCGGGGTTAGAGTCCCAGAGACAGAGTCCCAGCGCAGTGGGTGAGTTTCTCCGAGTAGGGCCTAGGTCAGGGGTTTGAGAGACTATTCTCTGGTGTAATTGGTGCTTAGCAACAACAGTGCACACAACTGGAATAGGACAAGATGTGTGATTTCGGGTGATCTGGTGGTCACTGGACAAGGGTTCTTGAAGGTAAATAAAAAGACTCGCCCCCCCAGGTCATTAATGCATGGGAGGGGGGAGGTCCACGACTTATTACCTAATTAATTTGAATATATCAATTTGAATATAGTTTAAAGTATATACAATGAGAAGCAAGATTGAAAATATTAAAACATTTTCAGTATTCGATTTTGAATTAAACCAAATATTTCAATTTTGAGCTTTTGTTTGGTTTATACATGTTTTTGTATTTTTGTGTATTGTTTTTTTGAAGTTGAAAGCATAGAAATTGCTTGGGCCGGGAGACCCTTGCTTCCAATAGGGACTTACTGGTGGTCTGTTCCTCATTCCTTTAATGATTGTGTAGGGTCCACGGAAGTCAAAAGGTTAGGAACCACTGGAATAGAGTTTGGCATGATCATGGGCATAATCGGTGTCTTGCCCCATTGCAATCTACTCTACCACTCCGTCATCATTCCATTCAGATGTTAATTGAAACCGGGAAGGGAACAGGTTGTAGACCACGGAGATTTGACTTCTTCAACATTGTAATAGCCGAGTGTGGGTTCTAAAGCTGCAACATGTTCAATAGGTTGCATATGGAAAAAGCAGGAGCAGGGATCGCAGTTAGAATTCAGACTGTTGATGTCTTACCAGTTTTAAACATTGGCTTTATGATTTCTCTATAGTTGTGCTCTCATGATGAATCCTGTTGGAGGTCACATGAACAGTGATGGCAGATGTGACATCACAGACTAGCAATTAGGTGACCTGCCAACATCGTGCTTCACAAATGGAGCTTTGCTTGTTCACTGTATTGTGTCTATAATATTTGCTGTTTCCATTGGTTTCGTGCTGGTAGAAACATTTCCCATTACAACAACTTATTACAGGGCTTTACTTCTATTGTGTCTGGTGGGAAATGTACATTTTCTTTAGGAAAATCTTCAGACAAACGTAGTAAAAGCAAAAGATGTTGAAATGTTACTTTAGATCTGTTTTTTGATTAAGAATGGAAGACACAGAGAAAGCAGAGAATTTAAATGCATCAAAACGTAATCGTTAATTTTTCATTAAGAGATATATGCAGGTATGGCATAACCTAACTCGTCAAGTGTCCTTTGCCGAGTAATATCTTCAACCAGACCTTTTTTCGTCAATGGAACCTTGCATTCTAGGACTTGTAGGATTTCTTTTACTTTTTGTAAATATAGATGTGGATTTCTTTTACTTTTTGTAAATATAGATGTAGCACACCACCACTGACTAAAAGAAATCCAGGATTGCGTGAAGATATCACACAAGACTTGGGCCACATTGACCTGCTCCCCCTGTTTAAAATCCCAGGGGCAGCATTATTGGACTCCTAGTTCATACAGCCCTGTGGCCCTGAGCAGTTCACTGCCCAGTGATTTGCCCCTCTCCTTGTGGCACGACACCAAGTGGCCCCTTTTTGAAATACATTCAATCTATCAATCATGGGCTTGTTAAGTGCAGCTATTTACCCGCGAGGGTCTGAATGCGCTGTGTGTGTGTGTGTGTGTGTGGGGGGGGGGGGGTCTCCGTTGAGTGCTGGATCATCAGAAGAGCCAGGTCTTGAGGTCCTTCCTGAACTGGAGCAGTGTACATTACATTAACAAGTGCTTTCCTTTGTGGTGCATCCCCAAGTGACATCTGGCTGTTGAAGAATGCACACATTTTACATTTGAGGGGTTCAGCCCTATTCCCATTCCAAATACGCTTTTAATTCTGTACAGGCAGGCATACCCTGGGACGTCCACACACCTTCACCTAGAAGCAGAGGTGCTCAGATGAAACAAAGTTGGGACTTCAGCAGAGCCATCGTACTGCACCCCATATTTGAGATGCTCCTGTTGCAGTAAAAATGGAGGACTATAGCCGATCAGATCATAGTGTGAGACCAATGTACACATTTATTCAGCGTCCTAGTTCTGGAAGTCTTAATCTCTCTGCGATTTTATTTTTAATTTTTATTTTATGCGTATTTATATATCGCAGACTTTACCTGAAGGTGTCAGAGTGCTTCACAATAGGAACAGTAGCTTTACATGAGGAGAACATGACAAGTGGGCATGTTACAAAAGCAAACGATACGTTACATGAGGCAGAAGTGACAATTGTGCATGTATCAAAAGCAAACAAAATACAAGAAGAGGTAGCAAACGGTATGTTACAAGAGGAAAAAGTGACATGTGCAAGTAACATAGGCGTACAAGATACAAGTAGAGGTATAATACTGCAATAAATGGCAGACACTCACTCAAAACACAAGGACACACTGGGAAGGCACTTCTATAGGCATGGAGTACAGAATTTCCTATAGTGGAAGAACTTCCTTCAGGGAATAGAGAGGGTGTGAATTAGATTTGGAAGTGTCTTTGAAGGAGGAGAACTTTGAGGTCAGTTTTGAAGGACCGGGAAGAGGTGGTGGTCCAGAGCTGAGGCGGACGTGAGTTCCAGATTCTAACTGCGTTGCCTGAAAAGGATTGGGCCATCGATCTTTACTTTTTGAAAGTGGGAGGTTCAAGCAATACATTTTCCGCATTACGTGATGGTCTAGAGCCTCCAGAGAGTTTGTTTATTCACCAGGTACTGAGGAGAGGAGGAGTGCAAGGCTTTGTGGGTGATACAGGCAGTCTTTTAAATAGATCTTGCCTCGATGGGAAGCCAACGGAGGGTGGATAAAATTGGTGTGATGTGGGCGCTTCTTTTGGCCCCATATATGAAACGAGCTGCTGAAAGGAGAACCGATTTAAGGGAGGGACAGGTGGGATTTGGGGAGGCCAGTAAGAAGAAAATTGCAATAGTCAAATCTAGAGAGAATCGGCGATTGGACCAGGGTTTTAAGGTCTTGCTCCGGGAAGAAGCGACAAATCCCCCAAAGAAGGCACAGATGCCATCAAGCAGACTTTGCAATTGAATTGATGTGGGAGAGTAGATTGAGTGTTTTGTAGATAATGACACCAAGGGATTTTGCGCTGTCAACAATAATGGGTTTATTGTTAAGTAGATTCATCTGATCCATCAATGATTGAACCGGAGGAGGAGAAAGAGAGGAGGAGGAATTCTGTTTTGGAGGGATTCAGAATCAGTTGATGAGTTAACACCCAGTTTTGAATGGAGTCGAGAGTGGAGTTTAGGATGGAGATATCATGAGAGGAGGCCACCTTAAGGTAGACTTGAGTGCCGTCCGCATAGAGATGATCGCGGATCCCGGATTTACTTAGGAAATTTCCCAATGGTTCCAAATAGAAGTTGAAAAGAGTGGGTGCAAGTATAGCATCTTGAGGAACACCTTGACCTACCGCCATAGGAGATGAAAGACTGTTCACTATTTTGATAATTTGGGATCTATCAGAGAGAAAGGAAGAAAACCATTTAAGCACAGTGCCCTCCATGCCCATTCTCTGTTGAAGAGTGTTAAGGAGAGTGTTGTGATTGATAGTGTCAAAGGCTGCAGAAAGGTCAAGGAGAATTGGAAGACAAGACTCTCCCCGAATCGAGTATCCGCAGCGTGTCATCAGTCACTTGCAGCAGGGCTGTTTCAGTGCTGCAGTTTTGAACGAAGCCAGACTGGAAATTGTCAAGAAGATCATTGTCCTTGATATGACGGGAGAGTTGTTTCGCTATACATCTTTCTGTGATTTTCGCAAGAAAAGGTAGGTTGGTGATGGGCCGGAAGTTGTTGAGGTTGTTCGCATTAGCGGTGGGTTTTTAAGCAGAGGGGTAACCTGCCCAGTTTTGAAGGAAACAGGAAGGGATCATTGACAGAGGGAGAGGTTAACCAGAGTGGTCCAACAGGAAAGAGAATGGGTCTAGAAGTTGATGGCAATTGCACTAAGGATGGGGTCAAGAGAATGGATGGAGAGCTTTGTTTCAAGGATGCATTTGAGGAGGGCATCTTCAGAGATGGGGGTCAAAGTTCTGCCAAATGGCTAAGGATTTGCGCTCCTCTGGAGGGGTAGGATGAATGACTTGATCCACAAGTGATTTCACTTTTTTGTCAACTAATATGGCGAATTCCGCTGCTTTCTTAGTAGAATCCTCCATCTTGGAGGTTGGGGGAGAGCAGTTTGGATTCTTGATGAGATCGAATTGTTTTTTGGGTCTATTTTTGGCTGAGTCGAGGAGGTTTCTGAAGTGCAATGCTTTTTCAAGGAAGATTTGCTTGTAGGACTTGGATCTTGATGAACAAAGCGTGGCCAAATTATCGGTGGAGGGCACTTGTCTCCATTGTTTCTCCAGGATTCTTAGGCACTTTCTTTCTTCATAAAGGGATTTGTTGAACCAAGGTGCTGAGGGAGTAGACCTTTTCTTTTTGCTTTGAAGAGAAGTGACATTATTGATTTAGACTGCAAGGACTGTAAGTCTTTGGGAGGTGAGTTCGATACCATCAAGGTTCGGGTCTAGCCTTGCAAGTGATAGCAAAGCCGAATCACAGAGAGTACAGAGGTCAATATTCTTAGTGTCACAGAACCAGGAAGTATCCCTCTTAGGTTGGCTGAGTGGTTAGGTTATAGAGTGTGATAGGTGAAGAGAGAATGGGATGAGGAGGTGATATGACCAGTCTACATGTATAGGGATAGCGATAGTAAGCATGCCTGCTTTAGAAATAACAAGGTCGAGGATTGAGACCTTAGAGTGTGTTGTTTCTGTGCAGTGTTGGATAAGATCGTTTGCAGAGAGGAAGGTGGCCAGCATATTCACAGAAGAGTCTTGAAGCAAGCCTCCGTGGAGATTGAAGTCCGCCACAAAGATCTGATTGTCACTTTGCGAGTATTGGTCGCTGATGAAGTCCGTGAGTTCCTCCATAAACGAAGGGCCGCTATCATGCGGGCGGTAAATGGCATGGAATCTGAGGGGTGAGCGGTGGTGCAATTGAAGCTCCAGAGATAGGCATTCAAAAGTGCGGAAGGAGCTGATAGGAAAAGCCTTAAGTTGTAGGGAGTTTCTAAAGATGACTGCAACACCTCCCCCAACTTTTTCTAGTCTGTCATTTCTAAGTATAGAGTAGCCTGTGGGTAATAGGAGATCAAACATAGAGTGAGAGGTATCGTTGAACCAGGTGTCTGAGGAAGAGCATGTCAATATTATGAAGGACGATGGTATCGGAGATTTCAAGTTTGTGTTTTATTGCAGATTTGCAGTTGTGGAGCAGACACCACAGCTCAGTCGAGACTGTTTTGGTGATAGGGCACTTGAGCTATGAGGGGTGATTGGGATATTGTACTTATACGAGGGTGCTCGGGAGGGTTTAGGTGGATGAGTGGTTCTGACAGAGGAGATGGTCGGAATAGTGTAGATAGTAGGGTTACTTGGAGAGGAAAGTGGAAGAAGGGTGGCGTTCGAGGACTTGTGTGAGTTTGCGATGTTTGCAGACGACCGGTTAGGATTGGCTGTTTTGGGGTGTGGAGCGAGGTGCATCTTGTGGGAAGGTGAGTGTTTTCCAAAGGAATTGAGGTGTATGGAAAGGTGAAAATCTCAGAGCTTAAAAGTGAAATGGTAGCTTCAAGTTGGGAGATGGAGGTGAATAGAGAACCTAGCTTACTTTCCAGAGAGAGTAGGGCAGAGCACGGCATGTTGGGTGGCCCGATGGAAACAGGAGGGGGTACAATTGGCGGTGGAAGGCAGGGAGAGGTGGGGTTACGGGAGGGGATTTGGGGTACAGGGTTCATAGGTGGGGAAAGGTGGTGGTTGAGAGCGGGCGTTGGTGCATCAGAGGTGAAAGGAGTTGTCATTGTTGACGTTGCAAGAGGGACCGGAATTAAGGACATAATTAGGGGGAGATAGGTGAAGAGCGAGGCGGTTGGGTGGAAAGAGGGGGTGGGTGTGTGGGGTCATAGGACGGAAGGAGATTTGGGAGGAAGAGAGGGGCGGGGGTTGGAAAGGTCCTGTCAGCTAGGTGAGGTTGATGATGGAACGGGCACCTGTCATAGTGAGGGGGGTTGGGAGATCGGGAAGTTGATGAAAGAAAGTGGTTCTGCTAGGCCAGAGGGAGGGAAAGGGTTACCAAGGGGGGGAAGGGGGTAGCACAGCATTACTGGAGGAGTGGGGGGAAAAAGAGGAATGCAATTGGTTTGTGAAGAAATCTTGGTACATAGCGAGGGGAGGAGGGGGTAGAAAATAGGAGAAGAGGAGGGAATAGGGGGAACGTAAGGAAAGTTAACTAGGGGAGAAGGTTGGTGGAGAGGTGGACTAAATGGGGGGTGGCAGATAGGTATAGGGGGGAGTAGATAAGATTGGAGTACGGGGACGGTGCAGATTGAGCGAGGTTAGATTAGCTAGAGGTAAGGCTGAAGTGATGAAGGGGGGGCACACTGTGAGGGGGGAAGAAACTAGTCTAAAACTATAGAGGAGTGTGAGTTGCTTTCCTTTCCACGTGTCTTGGACCTTGGATTCAGCATCTGGAGAAAAAAACTGTTTTCTGACTGAAGTCAGCCAGGCCCTGTCACAGAGTACCATGAAGCACGGCCATTTTAACAGATGTCTGGTCACTCCTTCACGTTACACATATGTTAGCAGGTTTATCATGCCTATAAAGTATTAATGCAACCCAGGACTGAATGCTTGAAGCAACATGTAGCAAGTGGAATGCACATTAAAAAAAAAAAAGGTCGGAATCGAATAACCCAATCCAACACTTCCTGTGTCAAATATCATCCAATTCTGATTGGTCAAACATTATCTTACTAGTGCTTGACACTTGCATTTTTCAGCAGTCAATAAACATGCATAAGTCCTCATGGAAAAGCACAGTGTATCTTTTTTTAATTTTTATATAACCCGTAAGTATAATCCTCCCTGAGAGACGCAAGCCTGTTTTTTCAGAAAATGTCACATGAAAGTTCAGTAATTGCTTCCACTTGGAATGTGGATTCAGCTCGACATAAATCACCTGACCCCAGGATTACAATGTGCAGCTAATTAACTACTCATTTGTTCCGTTTGTCTCTGGCCACGCAGCGACAATGTGCTGTGTGTATTATGCATATAAGGATATTCAAAAAAGGGAATCATTTAAAATTGAAAGGGGCTCATGTTTATTAGTGACTGCCCTCTAACTTTCAATTCTAGCCTGGATTATTATGTGGCCCTTGTAGATCTAAAGTTCACAGATCAACTACAATTTCAGGTTTGCGTATCACAGATTTTCATGTCCCTGTGCAATAAATAGAAAAAAACAAAAATAAAACGGATAAAATATTAAGAATAAAACCACAAAATTTGACAAGGGGTTCAAAAGTAAAAAAAAAAAAGCCCAATTAAAGGGGTTAATGGTGTTGCCGACCCGGATTTTTGCACCATCAGAGGGGACTGTGCCGAATTTGGGTTCCGACAGGAATTCGAAGCTGTAAATGATAATCTTTTGCTAAAAATGTATCTCCTCTGAAACACATTGTGAACCATCCTTGAGGTTGGTCTTTCTGTATTATTTATAGCAACAACTTTTTTTTAAAATTGCTCTGTGTTGAGAACTCGATGTAGCTGCTAACCAACCTATTGTGCTCGGTTTACCATCCCAGAAAGAATGCATGCTGAGTCTGCTTTACATGGATTCTGTGGGCTGTGAATGTTCAGCTCACTGAGCAATCCAACGTCTCTGTTTTATCAGCTGCTCTTTGTATCAGGTTAGAATCTCTTGCACAACGCGAGCTCGGATAAGAAAATGTACTGGCCCCTGTTCTTCCAACACAATATTGATGTGATCTTCGACGGTAAAGTAGATGTTAACTTTCACAGTAATTCGCCTTAATCTGTTCTGTGATAATTCGACCTTTTCTGTCCAGAAGAAAAGGCAGCTCAGATCAGTCCTGTGCACCACCATGGGATTAGTAGGAGTCTTGGCAGGAGTTCCTCTTCTTAATGGAACAAACCGTTTGTTTATTTTCAGTTGTCAAATGTAGTGAATCAGGAAATCTTTCATAAGTCCATATCCGCTATTATCCGGTATATACCCGTGCAGAGGCAGTGCTCACATTCGAAGTGCCGCCTCATATAAACAGGTCATCGAGGGCTTATCTCCAGGCTTTGCTGTTCTTCTCGCCCAAGTGACTCCTTATTTGGCCTTTACTTTATTAGGGATCACCTGACGTGGCCTCCATGCTAAATAAACCCAGTTTACAGGACCCAGTACAATCGTACCGTGTCCATCCCTGGCTACACTGAGAAGGCTTCTGTATCCCTGTGTGTTGGCACCGAATACCTTCCTTGCCCACAAGTGAACAGTTTACTATCACAAGTGCATCTTCCTCAATGAAGACATAAACCCTCCATGGAGTACTCTGTGGTCTCGAGATCCAGATTGAAGTATGACTCTGGTCTTTTTTGAAGCCCCACCTTTGCAGACAGGCCTGGCACGCGTTTTTTGTTTAAGCTTAGACTGCGGGAAGCCTTGACTTTGAGTCTGCCTCAATGGGTCTGCAGGAAGGTCTTTGTCTTGGATGATCCGTGGCCGGTTGAAAAACCGTGTGTGCACCTAAGCAGAGCTTGCATGTATGAACACATGAACAGTTCTAAGAATGTATGTATATCTTTCAGAAAGCAAGCATTTACAAAAGACTTTCACAAGCACTTTACATGTTAGAAACTGCCCCCCAGGCTGGGAAGGGTTGGGGAACGTTAGAAACACCCATGGCTTGACATGTTTGTGTTTCTTTCCCAGCTTTTTTCCTTGTCAATTGACAAGCTTGCATAGGAGGAAGTTTACTCCTGTCATGGTAGGAAGTTTACTCCTGACAGAGGCAGGAGTACACTTCTGTTTGGTGTGTAAATGGCGAGGGTTATCTCCAAAGCTGGTAAGAATGTAGCTAGAGAAAGTGTTTTTTCCAAAATAAAGGGACATTTTTGTAGGGGGGAAATCAAGCGCACTTGTATTGTTTTGATCTATTTACACATGTATACCTCGTGTGTATCAGGTGCAACCCTTTCCCCCCACTTGAGTGGTTAAAGAGTTTTAGAGTTTGTTTCAAACTTTCTCCCTTATAGCAAAGCAGCCATGGCAAGTGCATTGGCCAGGAGAGTTTGAGAAATCCCAGCATTTCCCATAACTGAATTTCAAAAGGTCTAGGAGCAGACTCGCAAAAGACCCATGTGTTCTACAAAGCTACTGTGATCCTTCTACCTATAGTTAAGAATTTATCTACCAACTTTCTTAGCATATCCAACCACTCAGGCACAAAGGGCTCTACCGTTGCTGGTTATAAAAAGTTGCCCTAAATACTACATTTAAATACAAATATATTTTGAATTTGGATCATTTCTTGGTTTCGTTTGACAATGCCAAGAAAGGCTCTGCTTTGTTTAGGCAGTCTTTGACTTGATACAGTCAACCACATACACGGAGAAGTGTGGCTCTATTGTTAATGCGGCAGACCCTGATGCAGAGGTCTGGCCGGGGACCAGGGTTCAATTCCCACCTCGGCGGGTCTTGGGCTCAATTTCCTCGGGCCTGATAATTCTCGTCTCAAGTTCCTATTCTAATCATAAGTCCCACTCTGCAACTCTGGACAATAGCTTGCTTAATCTCCACAACGGCCCCAACAGCGCTGGGATGCCTGGCTTCACCTTGGGGGTGCCCAGGAGTGGACATTTCACAGGGAAAAGGCAGGAAGGGTTCCACAGCGGTATGCGTTACAGTGCCAGGACACCCCAGTTGGGGTATTAGTACGCTTTACAAGTACAAATTACATTACATTACATTAGGATTGTCTCTGAGCCTCTGGGTAAGATATGACCTGAAATTTGACTTGGTCCTCCTTGTTACTTTAAATGTAACTCTTTTCATATCAAATATCCCACCTGAAATATCCAATGCTCTAACATTAGGCACCTTTGCAATATACGAGGTACAACAGCTTAACTGACTTACCTGAAAAGTACCTCCTGGTCAGATATTTATTATGTTTCCATGATAGAAACTGATCGAAAACTCTTGTTTACATCTCCATGTCTGAAGTATCTGGGCACAAGGCAAGGAGAGTTGAAGTCCCCTCAATAGTTTCTGAACTGTAGGATGCTTCCCCCCACAAGGACTTCCATCAAACGGAGTATCTTCAGCCAAAGCTACAGAACGGAAAGTGGTACCCTAAATCCAAGCATTTCTTATGAGGTCCTCGGCCTGCTGTGAAAGTCCTGGGATTTTCCAGTGTTTTCTGTAATCCTCCATACCATGAGATATTAACTCCCTTCTTCCATCAATTGATGTGGAGCCCCCCATGGCTTAGTAGGAGTTCTCGATTTTGGGGAGGTCTAATCGGAAAATCCCAAGAACGTTCCTTCAGAACTGGATACCATACTTGCGATCCCCATATCTGCATGATGGTCACCACATTCACTGTCTCCTGAGCTGAGCAGACACTCTTGATATAATTGCAAATGATGTGCAGGCACACCTAGTTTCTGGCTCCAACTTTTGCAGGAAGTCATCTGTGCCTACCACTTCAGTTTTGGCTCCAAACTGAAGTATCTCGAATATTGGTAATCCAGTAAGGAGGCAAAGAGGTCTTTGGAAAATGGATCCCATTGATGCTTGATCACCTTCTACATTAATAGGTACATCTTTGAAATTCTGAAGGTTCCTGGAGTGCCTTCCAGGAACAAACGTACCAGAAATCCTTGGCAAAATATGACCGTATCTTGAACTTTTCTCCCTGTTGGTTGATATAGTGTACCATTGTGATGTTGTCAGTCTTGAACACGATACAGCAAAGCACCATATCTTGGGCCCAAGAACAGTTGACCTGTGGAACTAATTTAGACAAAATCCCTCACTTGTAGCTCAGAGGTAATAAAATAAGTTGTGTGTGTGTGTACTCGTTATGTCTGATCCATACGTTTCTTAAATTGAAAGATTCAATTAACAATACTTTTCTATTTATATCAGATTCAGTTGTTCATCTGAGCCAAACAATGAGCAATATGGACAGTGAAAATTAGTGCAGACGACACTGTGCTAAGAAAAGTTCAACATATATAGAAGTATGAGTAGACACTTTACAGAGCTGAAGCCTGCAGATGTATTTGAATCAGTATCTTCAAGAGACTGTATCAAATTGTATACATGCATACATACATTCCTTCCACATTTTATTTTATATACGTTTTTATCGGTGTATAAGATAAAATGGTCCAAACCAAAATGATTTGCAGTAATAACTCATAAGCCACCACTCCCTTCCCCCTTGCTCTACCACAGTAGTTGCTCAAGACAGACCAAGGAGCAGATTCATTCCACATGAATTGAAACGTGAAGAGCCTGTTGATTGGCTGTTGGACTGTTTCTTTTCCTGAGTTTTCAGGGAAAATGTAATTATTTGTTTACATGTTTAAAGTGAAGAAAGAAAGGCATAATCCTCGCTTCCCATTCAGAAATAGTTTGGAACCATAACAGATTTTCTTGATTTTCTGAATTGCCATAGTTGAACTAGAGGGGGCCTCAAAAGTGGTGTCTCTGCAGGGAGTCCATAACCACTTTTTGTTATTTTACTACTCCGAAGAATCTTCAACATGGTCTGCCGTGTTGTCAGTTCTTAGTATTGCCATGATAATGCTGTGTTCTCCCTTGGTACTATCTCTATAGAGTCAACGCTTCAGGGGCTGGGGTTAGTGGGTATTTTTTAGTGCAGTGTTTGCCACAGCATCCTCCAGACTGTGACATCTTTCCAAACCAAGGGTTACGTGGCCTCACTCCCATGATACCTTGGTCCCCCATTATTTGAGCAGAACCTCACTGAAGATGATCCTCAAAAGGGACCTTGCACATCCTTCTTATCCACTTGAGAAACATTCCATTGCATACATGTACAACTCTGCACTTGATGTTCACAACCTTGTATCTGCGCAGTTTGAAGACCAATTCCAAAAACGGATGCTATTGTTACCTCTGAAGTTATCCCCTTAAGTGCTGCGTCGGGGTGTTGGCCGACGGCAGCACTACCTCCCCAGTGCTGCGCACGACCATTGGACGTCCATTCAGCACTAGTTCCAATGGACAGCGCAGCACTGGGGAGGGATGTTTGCGAGCATCTATGAGGTTAATAGCTCTTGTGTGTACAAGTAGGTATTGCCAATGACTCCTCGTGCTCAAGCTAGGCTTCTAAAGTCTTCGCGCCTGATTACGAGTCTGGCGGTCTTCTGACTGCCAGATTCGCAGTGGCCGTCCATCGTCTGCCACATTCTGAATTCTAAAGTCGATGCGGCTGTGGACTGTCGGCTGTGCCGTTCCCTGGCGGTGGCGCAGTCCTGCTCAGCATATTACGAGTTCCTGGACCGCCAGCCTTTTCATGGCGGAGCCCTGCCATAAAAAGGCTGGCTGTGCAGAAACAAAGGGGGCTCTACAGGGACCCATGTCCCCCGCCATTGGGATATATTCAAGGAGGCACCCCGGTCTGTACCCCACAAAGTTCCCGCACGGCATGGATGTCCACGTCCATGCCTTACTGAAACTTTTTTGCTGTTCCCATTGAGGTTCCTGTTTGCCAGGCACCGCCATGGGAATATCAAATAACCACCAACCGTATTACGAGTTATGCATTTCCAACTCGTAATACGGGCGGCAGTGCTTGGGTAGTTCTACACGGGTTTGGCGTTGCACGGGCTCTGCTGCGCCAAACTCTTAATCAGGCCCTTCGTTACCAGACAGGTGAAATCTCAACACTGAGGAACAATGCGATGTTGATTATACAGCCGAGCATGTTGTCCCATTATACTCCTATACCTGTGAAGTATGAGCTTGTGTTTACACCTTTTTTTATTTTAATTTGTTTTTACGAGACACATTTTAATCTTCTAATCTTTTTCCAGAGAGTTGGTAACTATTTGGGTACACTCAAGAGATAGGCTTCTACAACTTAATAAAGTGTTGGCAGACACAATTTATTTGCATGGAAGGGCAACCTCCAATTAAGATTTTTTATTTTGAATTTATAGTTTGGCAATGATGATCTCATTCAGTTCACCTAATAGAATCTCAGTATACCACAGAATGCAGGTCACTGAGGTTTATGGTATGGAACTCAAACAGAAAATACATGTTTGTTGTTGCGTGCCATTAGCACAAACTGTTTGGTATTTCTTACTCTTTAGTGACTGAGTTCTTCAGCTCCTTTGACAAACCATCGTTGCAACCTTTGGAAACCTGTCTTTTTGCTTTATGGAATGTATATATTTGTGAAACTGATTTAAAAATAATGTGCTATGCACTTTTGTATGCTGGGTTTCATGAGGCACAAATGTCTTTTGTTCTCGTTAAGACAGCATCCGGAGTAGGAGGCCCCACGGCTGAATGCAGAGCACTTGCTACTACAATAGCAGAATTCTGTAGTGTAAATATCTTTAGTTGTATGTCGACGTCTTACAATGGTGCTCTGCGAACCTAAACATTGAAACAAAAGTATGTATTCTAGCAGGCATTCTACGATGGAAATGATAAGGCTGATATTCAGTCCAGAGCTTTTGTTAAAATAGAGCTGTGTACTTACCAAATACCTCTCTATTCATAAAACCATTATGTCACACTTCTTGTCAGAGCGGGGGTGGGCAAGTAGCTTTGTTTGTGAGCTCCACTCGAAATTCTTAACCTTTCCTCTCAAAGTTTATGAACCATTGCACCGAAGCGGCTGTTCGGTGGCCTTTTCTTTACTTTTGTGGGTGATATGAAACATATTTCCTGGAATTTATGATTTATTTTTTTTAATTGTATTTCTCGCGTCCCTCGAGCGGAGATTTGTGGAATAGACTGGAAGAATCGTTGGACGCATTTTTAGTTGTAACGCTTGTTGTTGTCAGTTTTGCTATATTGTGTTTCCTTGAGTTCTTGATGCTCAGTTTCATCTTTCAGTAATTTAACCATTTTTTTCCAGAAGGGAAAAATCTACTGACTCTTCTGTCTTTGGAAACTCTTATTTCACTCTGGCCGTCTGGTGGTGGTGCAGTGTTTCATGTCCAACATCTCGCTGTAAATTGTTTCTGATGGAACTCGTCACCTGGCGCAGGATGAGTGAAGGGCACAGTTCTTCATTGAGTAGTATGCATTATATATGCCAGGTGTTTTAGCAGAAGATTCATGGCTGTAGCTGGCAATGTGTGTTTTTTTTATTACAAAATCATTCCCCTGAGCAGATATCCTTCACTACATCGTTGTAACATGTTATTGTTGTAAATAAATGATCTGGCATTTTTCGAAATTTGTCTTTTTATTGGTGCACTCCCCAAAACTCCCACCACACAAATACAGATCTGTCCAGTTTCATCTCCCCCCCCCCCCCCCCCACTACTCGTGCATTAACCCAGGGCTATTGAAACTGAAGTTAGCCCGTCGGCAAGACTCTGTGAGGAAATCTCGGGCTTTTTTGATAAAACATTTTGAAAGTCTATGATGCCTTCACGAGTCCTGAGCCCACAGTTATGGCAGACATGCTAAAGAATGAGCTGCCCTCTTTCTCCTTAGCTCAATTCCATCATATCTCCGTCCCCGAAGCCTTGAAGGAAATACAAAAATGTCCGCCCAAACTCTGGAAAATGATGTTGGATGCAATTGTGGGACCACTCCTACATATATGGAATACGTCCATTGAAATAGGATCGTTTCCTTAGTGCTGGAAACATGCCACACTTCTCCCTCTAATGGCGCTCCCGAAGACCTTAGTAATCTCCGCCCAATCTCCCTACTAGCAGCCCCAGGTAAAATGCTCGAAAAACTGATACAAAGACAATTGAACAGCTTCATTGAAGAAAAAGGGATTCTACATGAAACGCAGTCAGGCTTCAGGTCTGGTTTTAGCACAGAGACCGCCCTTATTGAGGTAGCTGAGTCGATCAGGTGGTCTTTAGATTCAGGAGCATCAGCTATGCTGGTGCTCCTGGATCTATCAGCCGCATTTGATACGGTAGATCACGGCAGATTGCTGCTACGGCTGAAGGATATAGGCTTGGAAGATAAGGCTCTGAGCTGACTTCATTCCTATCTTACAAATCGTTCCCAGAAAGTAGCACTGGGCTCCTTCTCCTCTAAACCAAAACGTTTTTGGTGCGGCGTCCCTCAGGGGTCGGCACTCAGCCCCCTTCTTTTTAATGTTTATTTAGCCCCACTCTTCACCCTGATTGCCAACTGGGGGGTGAAGGCGATTTCGTATATACAGATGATACGCAACTAGTCTTCCCCTTTTCAGATGTATCAGAGGCTGCTTTCAGCAAAATGAGGGGCTGCCTTCGAGACGTGGCCAGCTGGATGAATGCAAACAAATTAAAACTGAATGCAAGCAAAACGGAGGTAATATTCTTTGGTAAAAACGTGCAGCCTCCCGCGGACCTGTGGTGGCCCCATGAAATGGGACCTCCACCCTCCCCCGGCAGCAACGCAAAGAACTAGGGAGTAAAATGGGACGAGAATCTATCTTTCTCCTCTCACATACAGCAGGTCACTTCTGGCTGTCTTCATAAACTCAAATCTCCGTAGGTTCCTTTCCTTCTTACCTGAAGAGTGTCGCAAAATGGTAGTCCACGCGACAGTTACATCCAGATTGGACTACGCGAATGGCCTCTATCTGGGTCTGCCGAAATATCTGGTGCAACGCCTGCAGCTCGTGCAGAATGCGGCTGCGAGACTAATAAAGCATATTCCTTTCAGACAGCATATCTCTCCGCATCTGCGCGAATTGCACTGGCTCCCAGTGACAAACAGAATAAAATTCAAAGACCCTACCCTGGCGGTCAGAGCCCAAAAAGGGACCTGCCCTAACTACTTAAAAAGTAGACTCCCCCGTTATCATCAGGAGAGGCATTTGCGATCCAACTCCCAGTTTCAGATACTTGTCCCACGAGCTAGGAAAGCCAGACTTGGGGGCAGATCCTTCTTGATTGGCATGGCGAAACTTTGGAACGCCTTGCCTGTCGTCATCAAATCTGCTACTACAGAATCTAGCTTCAAGAAGCTGCTAAAGACCTGGCTCTTTATGCAGATAACCTAAGCTATTTCCCCCGTGCCTCCGCTTCTCTCTTTCTGATTTTGCTCACCTTGCGCCGGGACACCTCCTTGAGAGGTAGCTGTTCGCGCTTTACAAGTATCAGTATTATTATTATTATTATTATTATTATTATTATTATTATTATTATGTTATATCAGAAACACATCCTGTCACCCACTGCCCCTTTTTCTCTAACACACTCTCCCAGGGATTCTGGATATTCTATGTTATTGGTTACCATCTCATCCTCTCCAGCTGAATATTGTAGCTTTTGTAGTGACCACTGCATTCGTACTGGTCACTAATGAGTTCCTCCTGCTGTGTGTCTTCTGGCAATTTTTTAGTGCTTTTGAGAAAGGAGGATATATTTGATAAAGGTTTACTCAGATGTGTAAAGACTGATCTTTACAAGCATAACTTTTACATTCGCAGACTCAAGATTTGTGGAATTTTATATTTTTAAGATGCACTTCCAAATCTTTATTGCTGCATTCACTGGTTTAGTGTGTGTCCAGGATTATGTGTCTCTTTGGCAAGGCACCCTGTATATGCAGGTGATCGCGCACAATCTTATAGGTTTATGGGTATTCACACACCTCTTGCAAAAATTTCCTTTCTGAAAATGCAGGTGCCTTTTCAGATAGATAATGGGGAGCGGGGGATCAGTCCTTTATTATATTCTGTTGTGTGTGATATTTTTTCCCAATTTTCCCATGTAGTTTAATAAACTTACTTGTGCTAATGTGCATCTCCTGCCTAGTGAAATGCTTGCGCAAACTTTACGCATGGGAATACTCCAAGAAATCTACAACTGTGGTAGATTTACGGAAGTACTTTTAGCAGTGCAAACGTCTCGCGACATGGTTCGGGATGTTACTCGCTGACCAGAGGCTGATTTTGATTAAGATGATGTGCTACTGATATTGTGTTGGTCATATTTAATATGCTGTGGGTGTGCAGTTATATTTTGAGGGTATAAGGTGTTGGCCTTCCAAAAGATATGCATCTCTAGGTCGGTAGGCATGATCCAAAAGTCCATGACGCAGTGTCAGTGCCCCATAGCCTTAAAGGTGTTACTATTCTTCTGTCATTGTTTTTTGAAGTGGTGCAAAACCAGTCCAGCACCCTTTTATTGTAACACAAATTCTAGATAGGCTGTGGACCAATGAAGTGACCTTGAATAAAGGACTCATCCATGAAGGAATCCTCCGTGGTGGTAAATCAGTATGTTTTCAAGCAGTTTATGGACGTCAGTTGGGTTCCTATTTAGTGGGTAGTCTTTCATAAAGCTTCAACAAGCGGAGGCTGTTTTTAGGTGGAGCCTTGGCAGCGCACGTGCTGCTCTGTGAGCCAAGCTGTATTGGAGTATGTAATTAAAGCCCCACCCACTCTCCGCCCATATTTGTTATTGGCTTGTGTCATTGTTCGTGAATGCTGGCTTCTGATTAATTATTAGGCTTGTTAGTCCCTCCTTAGTACCACCTTGTCATCATTTCTTCATTTGTACCCTTCCATGAGGACGGGCCCTTTTACTTCGGTTGGTACAATGTACGTCTTCTTTAGTCTGTAAGCACTGTTTTCTTTAATGAGTTTCTCTTACTGCAGGAGGGTCTCTCGTGTGTGGTTGTGACCTCCAGCTTGTTTATTTAGCAAACCGGGTCATGGTCATGGTCCACAGGAGGCAGAAGGGGGCAACTCACTGATGCCTTCAAGCATTTGGCATGCATTAGGTCTCTCAAATGCCAGAGTTTAAGCTATTGGCATTGTAAATATGTTTCAAAAAACAAAACCTAAATAAAAGGAATTGTCATTTACAATGCCAATCGCTCAAACTCGCGTAAATTCAAAACCTATTGCATTGCAGAGGCTTGTTTAGATTTGGGGTGTTTTGTGAATCTGGACCTGTTCACGAACATAGAAATATGAAAGTGCAACCTGCACACATAATTGCGGCTAGAAAAGTGTCTGTTGATGCTCTCGTATTGGATGATGCATATGCTTCCTCAATTGCTATTTATATAACAAATTGATTATTTTTTCTCCAAAAAGTTATTAGGTTTAATTTTGGTAACACCATGTCGACGCCACAAGAGCTCACTTTCAATCATCATTTGTATGCTTCTGGCACAACCTCCCCTTATAACCTAGAGGAAGGTTCTTTGCTCTTCCCACTCTTTCCTGTGCTCAGTTAACTAGTGTGTTGCTTTCTATCTCTCTAAGTGCAGTAAAGACTCCTGAAACGTAGCCTTACTCTAAATGATGTGGGGGGTTTCAGTTTGATGCAGTGTTGGGTGCTGTCGTGGGTTGATTACATCAAAACTGCGGGGCTCTGACACGTCCCTTTGCAAGGTTACCTGACAGGCTGTGTACATTCCTTTTTAGTTGGTAAAGATCAGTTAACTGATTTAGATAAATCCATCCGTTATGTGCATGAACAGGCTCAGGCTGACTCGTATCCATGGTTCTCTTCATGCTTCATGAAGTCCCTTCAGAATCGATGGGCCTTGCCTATTTGATGTTTGTTGTAGCGAGAATTCTAAGCATTACTAGAGTAAGGTGGCTAAGTGAGCTATATGCACTTTTTGCTCAGTTGCTTTGTACTTGTGACCTCAGCAAGGTGGTCATGTGTGTGTCCTGTTGTAGGCTGAGTTGCAGTCTCATTTGAACCTCAAGCCTTTCTTTCTGTCTGTTTTATTGAGCTCACTACAACTCTGAAAAAAGAGTTTTGTAAGCTCGATGTCAAAATGACTTCTTATTGTATTTCGCTCAGAGCAGGGCAACAAGGATAGCCTGATTTTTGCTTGTTCAATATTATGCTCAGGAGTGATGCTGAGAAGACTAAATTACTACTTGAGGAAGTTGCCTATATGGGGCATCATTAGATGGTTGATTTGGCACACAAGTGCATTCTTCATAGCAGTGAAGCTCATGTTTTTTGGGCAAGGTTACCACAGTGTGAACAATGATTAATATGGCTCATAATATTCAGGATAGTAACTATGGTGATAATTTGATTTTTAAAAGTGGTCCTATTCATTACTTGTTTTTAAAACCACTCTTTATTCCCATATCAGTATCCTTCAAATACCATCTGGTGATGTCACTGGAATCCATACTTCTTGTTGAGGTCCGCAGGCAGCAATCTGATCTTCTCTGGTCATGGTCTGAAAACCGTAGTCTCTTCTTACCAACTCTACGACTGAACTAAAGTTAGACCACCTCGTTTACAGGATCTTATTTTGCCTACATTCTTCCTCATTGTTGTATGTTACTTTTCCATTTTGTTGGAATGTGGATTGATGGAGATATTTCTACTTTATTTGCTCTACTCAACAACTTCCCCGGGTGTTAGGCCACCCTAATTCAGTAAGCGTTTTGCTTCATAGAACATATTTATGTGAGGTTCCTCTTTTTGTTTTCACACGCTTTTCCTACTGCCAAGGAAAACAGTAACTGTTAAGCTAAGTAATGTGGTACTGCTAAAGACGTTTGCAGCTCCACAAAATTGATTTAAATGCTGGAATGTCATTGAAGGTAGGGCACAATTTTCATACTGGCAGAGTATTTGATACACTACCCATTTTATACATCTCTAGAACCAAGGGCTTTTATCTTGCTTAGAAGTATTTGGAGTATCTTTCCAAAGAGCAGGAAGACGTGAAGTCATTCACGTCTACTGTAAGTGCAGCAGTAGGAATTCAGGGCCCACCCCAGACATGATGTGTTCTTGTCTCACTTTGTTGTTTCACCCATAGTTTAGAAAGTGACCAGTCGCAGTTGTCCATTGTACGTGAAAGGAAGGGTTTGGCCTTAAGTATAATATCCCTTTTTTTCTCTTTTTGCGGTACTGATAAGATCGGGCCTCGTGCACGCGCATAGGTCTGCATCCCTAAGTCCTCAGCGGGTTGTTTGCGTTGTTTGAATAGAATAGGCCAACCACCAGTCTGGTGGCTGCAGGCATATCCTTCGAGGGTCCAATTAAAGTTTGCAATTGTTCAAAATAAACAAACCATGCCAATTTTCTTTGATATTGCACTCTTCAGATAAGCCCTTTGGAGACCTTTTTTTAGATTTTAGACAAAATAGTTCACTGGCAGGACTTCCCTTCTGATATGGCCTCTGTTTATTAAGAGCCGACTCGCTGAGCCCCTGATAACAAAAGGAATTGGAGAGCGATGTTGATGGACTGCTGCTGGTAAGAGTGATGCCTTATTGGCCAACATTTTAATGTTGTTTTATTAGAGCAGCAATGCAATTAATCCGAAGAACCTAAAATAACTATATTGTAATGCGTGGTTGTGTAGGCAGTTGTCGAAAAAGTACATTTATCAGTTCTCAGATTAAAAAAATTGCAAAATAGTTGAGTTTAGCAAGAGGAAAAAAAAAGCCTGAACCTTTAATCTTTACAGAGGATTATTAAACACGGAAACCGAGTGGCTGGCTGTTCTCTGAAATGCAAGGGGACTTTACACTTTTATAACCTGCAACTTCAACTGAAATTAAATAGAATGAGGCAGTGCTTATAATGATCGGTCGTTTTTAGAGTAACCCTGACTCTATGTGCTGGTCGTTTGCAGTGTCTGTTGCTTTTCTAATGCCACCTGTAATGCACGTGTACTTAGGGGATTTTTCTGCAGCAAAACCTATTGTAAGTGATGTGTTCACAGTTACCATGGCTCGGCAGTTTTTCCCTGCTGCCTGGCAAATGTGCACTGCTGTCCCATAATCTTGTACCAAACGTGGTTTGACATTTACCCTGACAGGTGCCAAACTGACATTCCACACCCATTGGTAAGTTGGTGCAAAGGTAATTTTAGCAGTAGTTCCCAGCTCCATTGTTAATGCAGAATTGGTTAGCACTGTGTGATCCTGCTCCTGTTCTTTCACTTGTGTGTAGTCATCTATAACGCTCAGGAACCCTTCTAACACGCTTATTGTGCCCACTGCCAGTGCTTTTATGGAAATATAGAAGTGCAGGTACTCACTAGTTAAAATACATGTGAAGTGCAAGTACTCTACCACTACATTTATCGCAGCAGGTTGACACGTGCAGGCACTCACTAGTTGGAATACCTGTGAAGTGCAAGTACTCTACCACTACATTTATCGCAGCAGGTTGACACGTGCAGGCACTCACTAGTTGGAATACCTGTGAAGTGCAAGTACTCTACCACTACATTTATCGCAGCAGGTTGACACGTGCAGGCACTCACTAGTTGGAATACCTGTGAAGTGCAAGTACTCTACCACTACATTTATCGCAGCAGGTTGACACGTGCAGGCACTCACTAGTTGGAATACCTGTGAAGTGCAAGTACTCTACCACTACATTTATCGCAGCAGGTTGACACGTGCAGGCACTCTCCCTTTCAAATTAAACAAGTGCAGGTACTCCATACCAGACAGTACCTGCTCATCTAAAGCACATCCTACAGCTGTTAAACTCCAGCGAGAAGCAAACGCCTCTCTTTCATTCTTGGGTAGAATAGGTGATTGATGTCGGATATGCACCTTTTGCCGTTTTTTGTATGTGTTTTATTTTAGCTACATGACCCGGCACGCAGGTTGAGCCAGGCAGTTTGGAACCAGATTCACTCCTCCAAATCTAACCAGCTCTGCTGCAGGCTGTTTTCTGGGAGCACCAGGTTATACCAGTTGAAATGGATGTATGACATGTGTTTGGGTTTAATGTGTGGATTTGTCAGTTGGTCTGATCATTTTCCAGAAGGAGATGATCCGTTAAACAAAAGTAGTCTATTCTAACTTGGTGCACAGAAGAGCTTTGCTCATGCAGCTCAAAATGCCACCTATTGACATTGTTTTGAGGTGTAGGAATTCCTTGTATCCGTAACGTCTTTAATCGTACTGTCCATAACCTTGTTCGCAATCTAATAAGGGCTCGCAACACATTTTGCATCGTTTTTCCAGAACAACCCTTGCCACCTGGAGACGCAGGTGGTAGTTCTGGTCGGTTTTCTGTGTCTCGCTTTCTTCTCAGTTGTACTCCGTGCACTTCTCAGTTGTACTCCGTGCAGAAACCCAGAGGCTTGGCAGTTGGCACAATGGCTTGTGTGACTTCTTTATTTAGTGTCTTTTATGTTCGTTTTACACTTCTTGATGTCGCCTTTCACATAAAGGGACTTTTCTTTTCTGTGAGCTTGGTGCACTGTCCATTCTAGTGTCGAAGACAATCACTAAATGTCGACACAAAATGGCAGCATTTTTCGTTTAGTGCAAACATAAGTGTCTAATGTAAAGTGTATATTTTGTTTTAGGCAATCGCAAGTATTTGTATCTGGTATTGTTGCCCCTTTATGTTTTTGCTATGAAATAATTAAAAATAAGCAACTGATTATGTTTGCTATTGGCTAAATAGGCGTATTCGCCTTCTGTCGGAGGAACTAGTGCCACAAACCATTTATCTACTTACACTAGAATATTACTTTGTCTGCCCCAGGAAAGCAGTACTCATTCTTCCTTTACATGAAGATAGTTTTATTTACTTGATCTAATTAAATCATGATGTACTGCCCTTTTTGTGACAGCCTCATTCTACATGTGTACTGCACGTTTATTCCAATATATGGAATCGCTGTACGTGTGTGTGTGTGTGTGTGTGTGTGTGTGTGTTTCCTTATTGTGAGTTTGTGTCTTCCTGACATAGCATCCTTTCCTTCACACTAGTAGTTCCACCTTCATCACACACTTCAATGGTCTTGCCATCGCACATCTGCCTAATGCCACCGCACATATTCTCCCATACAATACTTTCCTCTCCTTCATGTATCACCCCACCCTGCCTCACTCCCTCTTTTTTGTGTGACCACATTTTTCCTTTGCCATCCCCAAAGCTGCTCCACTTCATCATCGCCTTTCGCACACTTATATTTGCTAATCACACCATTGTTTACACATCTGTTCTCGCCCACCCAACATTTTATCCTACCTGAACACACCTGTGCTTTACTACACTATACACCCTAATCTCTCACTAGATCCTAACTAAGCACACTCTGCACTAACACATGTATAATGACATTTCCTGTCATTCCAGATAGTCTTTTCAAATGTGTTTATACCAGCCTGGTAGTAAAATCCTCCTGGGCACCATTGTTACCAACAGCAAAGGTGTTTTATTTTTCTACTGTGGATATATAGCATTACAATATTCAATTTTGTCTAATTAAAATGGGAACTATTTATTTTATTAATCAATCCATGCTCCTCAGCCTTGATGTTGACCCTCTAGGAGCTTCGTTACGAGGCAAACAGATTTTCATTCTTCAATATGTAGATAATATGGATCATTATCTCAATCTCTTTAGAATTAATGAGTCTGAAAATTATTTTAGAAAAAGCTTATGAACTTATCTCGTCCTTCCCCATGAAATAAACCCTACAAAAAACGTCATCCATCTCCTACCCCTCCTCTCACAAATGGTTAAAATTGCTCTCACTTTTATTGGTTTAATTCTCCATATGACTTATCTGGATTATTGACCAAAAATGAAGAGTCCACATAATTCCAAAATCGACAAAACTACTTATAAACAAATGCACTTCTGAACATGTGTACAGTGATTGAAGCTGTCCTATCTTGATGGCCACAGTGCTAAACTCTATGACCCACCCAAACATGTGACTTCCCCCAGCCCTTCGGCATACACCTTCACACTGGGCTAAAGATGCCAAGAAATCTGATCACATCACACCCATGATAGACTTCCACTGCCTTTACCTAGTAAACGAAAATCCTTTTCAAAATGCATGTATGTTTCACAAAGCCACTCGTTTTGTCCTCCCCAACTGCTCTTTTTAGGAGGACTAAGACAACACAAATAAATCTAGTCGTCTTCTGGAAATTCCGAAAAGTAAAAATCAAAGACACCAATCAGTCCTTCTCCGGTCAGTATATCTACTTAGCAAGATTTTTGCTTACCTCAATATCTGTTAGAAACCCATCTCAATGCTTAATCCTTCACTCCCCTTTCAAATTTCATCTAGCGGTATTGCTCCAGTTTTATGACACTTATGTTCTTTACTTTTGCTCTAGTTTATTCTTCTCTCCACCTTCGTTTTTTCCTAAGATAATGTTGGATGCAATTTTTTAGTTTTATGAGAAGAAGTCCATTGCCCTTGTGACTAGGGCGACGCCATTTAAATGGTGGTAACATACACCATCTCAGAAAGATACAATGTTGAGTAAGCCTTATTGGTGGAGTTGCATCTTGAAATTCTATAGATCCTGTAATAGTGCCTTAACCAGGTGAGCTATCTTAATGACTTACCAGGTGAGATTTCAAGAACATCCAAAAACGGAAGACCCCTTTTCAGAAAGAACCATGGCCATGTTAGACCATCCTGCAAAATGAAACTTCTTGTTACCCTACCAGCAATAAAGGATGTTATTCATTTCCCAACTCGCCACCAACATTTTCTTAAAAGCATGTCTTTGAAAGCTAGTATCAAAGATTGTGTTTTTTCTTTACAAAAAGCTTTTATTATAATGGAATATTAGCATTATAGTCTTCGAAGACAGCAACACAATTTGTCTATTAATAATGCTACATAAATAAGACTATAGTATTCACTCACTAATGTTGTTCAAACACTGCACTAGCAATTTCTGCAGCGGTATGCTTGCTGACTGGTATCATTTCTAAATGTTGCTCTTTTGCAAATCTCAGTAATTTTGTAAAAAAATAATTTCTACATAAATGTTTCAGTGTCAAAATGTTCTTAGTAAAAAAACATCCATATTTCGAAGAAGGCAGAAAGATGGGGATAGTTTTGTGTAGATTTGAAAGATCTGTGTGTGCTGTGTTATGATGGTAGTTTTGGATAATAAGATTAAAATAACTAACCAGTAAGACCATATACAACAGAATTGGACATAAAAAGTAGTTGACAAATATCATAGGGCTTAATCGCTCATATAATTTTGATATGTGAGACTGACCGTTTTCCAATGAAACAATGCTAAGAACTAATATGGGATAAGTTGAAATAAATATGAACTAAAGTTCAAGAATACATATAAGAAGATATGCTGGAATATTTTAATTACCTCTGTAAGAGCTGCTTTTTTATTTCTTTCTTTTCCTCATCACTGTGAAAAGATGCTAGTCACCTTGCCCCTTTATTTTCTCCTTGCCTGTTTATCATTTGCTCTTATCTACTATCCATTTTGTAGGAACACCAGCAATAAGCTGACACAGGCGGCTCCACCCACCCTGCTGACCCTTATGCCAGGACACAGACCAGTTCTGGCAGTAGGGATTTGGATCTGTGTGCCTTCCACATGTTTGTACTCCTCTCAGTCGTCAGACACTGCCTCTTGTTCTTTTTTCACAAGTAGCAGATTTAATTCTAAGGTTGTAATCCGACTTCAGTCATATTTCATATAGCACTTAGTTTTGCTTTTTGTTACTCAGTAGGTTGTATATATGTAGGATTTTTAGTTGTTGTATTTTCTCATGGCTTTGCATCGGGCTACGGAAGAGACTTGTGACTCCTCTGAGATGTAAGCTGCAGTTGTGAACTGTCTTCTAATTTGTATTTATTATTCTTAATAGGTCTCGCCTAGGCAGCGCTGTCTCTTTGAGACATGCTGTATTCAGGATATGTCTTCAAACCACAACACAAATGCCAGTACTGATGTCAGTTATTCCTTTCACACACCTCCATTGTCATGACCATATAATTATTTGTTCAAATATCATTTTTTAAAATGTTATTTTACCAATAAAGAAGCTTTATTTTTGGGAATTATTCATCAATTTGAAACATTTTTTCCGAAATTTTCAATACAGAGGGACCATTACTGATACCATGTTAACAACAATAAACACAACACATAGACAATGCACAACACAAATATTACATTACAAACAAATGTTGAAACCTCACTTTTTGCTTCAGTTCTGTTAAAGTGAAACCTTATTTTGAAGGAATTCCCTTGATGCTAGCATTGCAATACAGTAATTGAATTGTTTCTTCAAGGGCAACAACCAAACAGTGACCCTACTGGGCTAATAGAAAACAGCCACCAATCTTAATCATATCAGTTGATAATGAACATCAGTGGTACTGCATACATAGAACACTTTTTTGGTGATTTGAAAACAGTCAACGCGTTTCGAACCCTTCCGTTTTTTCTTTTTAGGGCCCTTCTCAGGACTCCAAACACAAAAGAACTCTTTTCTTGTAATTTAAATACAAAATCAATTTCCACCTTTTTATTACACCGCTATATCCGAAGGGGCAATCGTTCTCATATAATCAATCTACGAGAGCGCCTTCTCTCTATCCGTTGCCATGTACCCTGTTTTTATCACATTCGTTTGTCTCGGCCAAAGCATATGTTCATCTACAGAGCAGTTGCGCAAGGTGGTGTATTCAGGAAATGGGCATAAAACTACAACCACTTTCCACTCAGCTTTTTTATTGGCTCCTGTCCCTGTCCTTTGTAAACTGTGACTTTTCACTGGTCAACCGACTCCGTAGTCCCTCTTTGTCTCTTCTTGTAACCTCCCATGAGGACACCCCGTTTTACAGTGACCCTACTGGGCTAATAGAAAACAGTCACCAATCTTAATCATATCAGTTGATAATGAACATCAGTGGTACTGCATACATAGAACACTTTTTTGGTGATTTGAAAACAGTCAACGCGTTTCGAACCCTTCCGTTTTTTCTTTTTAGGGCCCTTCTCAGGACTCCAAACACAAAAGAACTCTTTTCTTGTAATTTAAATACAAAATCAATTTCCACCTTTTTATTACACCGCTATATCCGAAGGGGCAATCGTTCTCATATAATCAATCTACGAGAGCGCCTTCTCTCTATCCGTTGCCATGTACCCTGTTTTTATCACATTCGTTTGTCTCGGCCAAAGCATATGTTCATCTACAGAGCAGTTGCGCAAGGTGGTGTATTCAGGAAATGGGCATAAAACTACAACCACTTTCCACTCAGCTTTTTTATTGGCTCCTGTCCCTGTCCTTTGTAAACTGTGACTTTTCACTGGTCAACCGACTCCGTAGTCCCTCTTTGTCTCTTCTTGTAACCTCCCATGAGGACACCCCGTTTTACAGTGACCCTACTGGGCTAATAGAAAACAGTCACCAATCTTAATCATATCAGTTGATAATGAACATCAGTGGTACTGCATACATAGAACACTTTTTTGGTGATTTGAAAACAGTCAACGCGTTTCGAACCCTTCCGTTTTTTCTTTTTAGGGCCCTTCTCAGGACTCCAAACACAAAAGAACTCTTTTCTTGTAATTTAAATACAAAATCAATTTCCACCTTTTTATTACACCGCTATATCCGAAGGGGCAATCGTTCTCATATAATCAATCTACGAGAGCGCCTTCTCTCTATCCGTTGCCATGTACCCTGTTTTTATCACATTCGTTTGTCTCGGCCAAAGCATATGTTCATCTACAGAGCAGTTGCGCAAGGTGGTGTATTCAGGAAATGGGCATAAAACTACAACCACTTTCCACTCAGCTTTTTTATTGGCTCCTGTCCCTGTCCTTTGTAAACTGTGACTTTTCACTGGTCAACCGACTCCGTAGTCCCTCTTTGTCTCTTCTTGTAACCTCCCATGAGGACACCCCGTCTTACATGTGTTGTTACATCCTAGGTTTTAATTACAGTCTCAGAGCACTATTTTCCTAAAAGGCTTCGGGCAGGACACACTCTTGGTCGTAAGAAAAGCTGGCAGTGGTTACTTTACTGACTAGCACATCTCACATTCATATGAGACCTTCTATAAATGACTCTTCATCAGCTCCACACAGACTACACCCGAATCCAGAATTAATATAATAATTATTTTGTCAAATTTCAAACTTACTAATTTTATATATGGACATAGCTATTTGAATGCAATTGTGGGACTGTCTTGCGTGCAATGCATTATGGGTAGGGTGGATTTACCATATCTTCTGCAGGGTGCAGTACCATATGTGGGTCCCATGGGACCTCTTTTGGCCACAAATGGTACTGCACCCTGCCCCATGGCTAGTTAAAAAACATTGCCATTTATAATGGCAATAACTTCAACACCAACAAATGCAAGACCGATTACATTTCCAATGCAATAGGTCTCACATTTGTTAAAGTTAGAGCTGTTGTAGTTGAAAATGACAATGTTTTTTACTTTTGCTTTTTCATACCATTGGCAATAGGGCTATGGAAATATAATAACTCTGCTGCAAATAAAAAACAAAAGTAAAAAACTGTTATTTTCAACACTAACAGCTATAACTTTAACAAATGCGTGACATATTGCATTGCAAATGCTTGTTATTTTGTTGTTGTTTGGTGTCCCACACAATGTCACCTTTGATGTTCGTGGGGCCATCAGATTCACCCACCATTTTAAGTGGTATTGGTTTCAAGACTTTCTAAAATAATTGCATCCAGAGATTCGCTGGTGGTTTCATACTTTGAAGCCAGACAGTAATGCAAAAAAGACATGCATGACCTTTTTGTAGAGACTCTAGTTTCAGAGATCGAGGAAATGAACTTTATGCCAAACTATTCTATCTGTATTTTAAATCGGTAATGCCAGGTTGTTTGTCGTTTTTTGCTTTTGGAAAATATTTTTGTGGTCTTTAGACACACAGGTTTCCATGGTTTAGTTCTAGGTGAATGCTGTTTTGAGGAGGAGTTGATTTGTGGAGAACCGTCTAATTCATTAAATGGAGTAGCAAATCCGAAGATTTTCTATGGCGACTGCGTGTTAATTCATGTATGTTTTGAAATGGATTTCGGCCAAGCACAGCGTCTCCTGATGATGTTTGAAACATGCTGTCCGTGTGGCTTTCATTTTTATACTGTATTGTAGCTAGGAGCCCATTTCCTTGATTATTCTAATATGCCATCCATACTAAATCAATTACAAGGTCATCACCTTAGCTCTCTCCTTCTGTACCCCTGTCTTTCTCACACCTCCCACCATGGCCCCTGATCTTCCCTACTCTCCCCTGTGGCCCTTCCTTGACAAGTTTATTTATTATTGTCTAAGCCTCTGTGCCAACAGCTCTATCGCTAGAGCAAAACGGAGCAGGCAGAGAGAGCATCCCTGGCATGTACTCCTGCTCACCAGGAATGGGCCGAAATACGCTGCCCTATCTTCACCCAAGCTGTGGGTTCAGAGTAGAAGAGCCTGATAACAGTAGGGGTTTTGGGCCGAGGGGGGTTAAACAATAATTCACGTACCTCCGCGTCGCCTCCCACTACGTTAATCTAGAGGTATCAGTACCCTCTTTCTCCTTCAGGTAGTTGGATAGAGCAGTATTCGTCGTTTCCCTGAATACCTGATCTTCTAGCATGGTCTGCTGTAGTCGCCATGAATGGACTGGTGAGCCCGGTGCCCCCCAATTGAGGTGTAGTTGGAGCTGGGTATGGTCTGAGAGTGTCTTCACCAAATACTTGGTGTTCACTGCCTGCAACTGAGTGGTATGATGGCAAAGAATGCGGTCCAGGCACATGTGGCGTTCGTGCAGTGGTGAGTAATAAGAATATTCTCTGGTTCCTGGATTTAGGACACGCCAGCTATCCATCAGGGACCAATGCGTGCGCCTTTGGGACAAACCAGTGATGGAGGCCACCACATGGGAGGTCGGCAGAGGAGGATGTGAGCAAACTAGCTGCGGGTGTAAGACGCAATTAATGTTCCTGACAATGATCCAAGGGAAACCCCATCTTGTTGGAATGACAGAGTGGCATGCCAGGAAGGCTTGATGCACCACATTTGGTGCATATATGCTCCCTAACAAGGGGGTCTGCCATCCAATTGACCTTCCACTAGAACATAGCGTCATTCGGGATCTATTTTCATGGCTACGCATCTGAAGGGCACTGTGAACCTAACCCATATAAGGGCACTCCTAGCAAAGCCTGAATATGTGGTGCTATAGCATTGACCACACCAGCGTTTTTGTGGGTATGCATCTTCCCCTTTTAGATATGTGGGTTTACTGGATAAATGCGATCTTGGCATCACTGTCTCTTAATGTATTGCTGTACTGTATGTCTTTTATGCGCTGTCCCCATGCCCTGGACGTTTCATGTTATGAACTGCATCCTAGCCATAGTGTCCACTCTGGGGAGAGTATCTTTGACTCTCTGGATCTCCCCCACCCCTTCCAGTGTTGCTAGCGCAGGGGCTGGGCAATTCATGGGACTATTTAAAAAGTCTCACTGCATGGCTGTGCAAACAAGAAAAAACTCACTCCCAAGTCCCAGGGTGGCCTAGCAACCTCCATCTGCCCAAACAGCAACAAAGTCCCATTGGTGTGAATCTCCGGGTTGTGTATCAGTTTAAAGAACATCTTCTGAGGAGATTATAGGTGGGGTGGCCAGCCTGCCGCGGCCAGCTGTCACGCGGCCTGCTCCGGTCCGCTGACACGCGGCTATGAAGCAGTTCGGCTGGTCACTATAAAGCAGGAAGGGGGGGTGGTCTTTCTTCTCGATCAAGGTCAGGACTGGGAGTCATCTGGAAAAGTTCCGCTAGACTTGGTGGTCGGTCAAAAGCTGTGTGTGCAGCTGCCATGCATGTGGAGTGACGCGCTGCTAAGCTTGTCGTCCATCTGCAGGAAGGCCGTCAGGCGTGTGTACCCACTCATCCATGGGGTTGGTGGGCGACCTCTGCATGCAGCGCCACATGTCTTACCTTCAGGGAGTTCAGACCTTACTCTCTGCTGCCTGCCGCTTGACTTCTGCCAGTTCCACCATCGCAGCACTTCCCGCTGAAGTGCTGGAACCTGCCTCAGAAAGTGTATCCCCAATTCACAACAGTCTGGACTGACGGGAAGCACCTCTCCACCCACAAATTGGTGGCAGTCAACAGTGCCTGGATCAGTTCCTCCCGGGCATGGGCCGGCGTGGGGTGCCATTGACTCCTACATCTCCATTTCTGGTGACTGGTGTCTGTAACCCCGCCGAGATGTGTTCATCTAAGTTTGTGATGTCGACGTAGTTGGCACTGAGGATCCATACTGCCGTTGCACCACCCAATCCCAGGCGTTCGATGGTTCAGTGACGCAGGCGCCACTGCGCTTGCCTGCCACGTTTCGGAGACCGCCTTTGAGTCCGAGCTTTCCGCACCCTCAGAACAGCCAACAATATGGGGATTGGACCGCCCCTTGAAGTCCTGTGCCCTGCTCTCAGGTTAGTGGACCTTAGCAGTGAAGCACTTGACCTGCACTTCTAGGTCAGATACTGTGGGCTGGAGAGTGTCCAACGAGCTTTCTGCTTTGGTGACGTGGGTGGTAAGTTTCCTCTGGTCATTGCGTAACAGGCCCAGTTCCACTATCAGTGCATCGACTCTGCCCTGTAAATCTTGTCTAGTTTCTGCAATGGCGGCAAGTATTTTGACCAACTTAGCGTCCGCTTGCACTGTTGGCGGTCCCTCTTGCAATGCCGTCTGGTCTACCGGATCATTGGTCCCAGCATATGGGCACCTCACCGGCTATGAGCCCCCTGCCCCTGGTCTCCCCATATCAAGTTTGTATGTGTCGTCCTCTGCACAGCGGGCGGCAGGGGTTCAGGGCGGGCAGAATCTGGGGGAGGTGGGGTACCCTCCCACTGCCATGTGGCTCGCTCTGTTGGTAGACTCCGGCTGTGTCCAAAACTTTGCAGGCCTCTTCAGAGTGGTCAAGTCAGGCTGCTCATTTCAGGCAGGGGAAGGGCCCTCTGGGCCAGTGCCATCAAGAGTGGGTTACGGCCGATGTGTAGAGCAGGCCGATCTCGCAGTCACAGTGGCCCTGGCAGTGCATACTCCGAGTCACACAAGACCAGTCCCTGTCAGCAGAAGCCTGGTGAGAAATCTGGTTTCTGCATACCGGAATAGGGAGGCGTGAAGCTAGTCTTGAAATCGGTAGTCTGCTGCCTGACTCTGGAGGTGTAGCATGTATGGCAGTCCCGCTTCTCACCGTCAAATGGCTCGTGTACAGGCCTCGCCGGTGGGTGTGGGCCAGGGTGTAGTGCTTAATGCCCGAGGTCTCGGCAGCCCTAGAAACGCTCTGTGGATGCTGCTCGTCCCCGAGGCATAATCCTCAGTTCTGACAAAGGCGAAGATGGCGGCAGATGGTTTCAGATCGTGGGTCGCCTGCCTGGTTGGAAAAATCATCTTGCAGCGGCTAGCCATGCCCCTCTCCGTAACAAACAACAAACAGTTTGTATGCTCTCTCGACATAATAATGTCCTTGCCCCTCTACTGGGACACAGTAACTTCCCATCAGTATTACTTCAAACTGACTTTTGATGCTCTACAGTCTACACCATTACTCGTTCAATCTGTTCCTCCACCATAGCTTTAGCGCTCAGACAAGACCAATCAATCATTTGTTCATAGTTAGTATGCTTTTATTTGTGTTTACAACAAGAAAATGTCCCAGTGGAGAACAATTAAAACGGATAAATCAATACAAGAATTAATCAGTTGTATCTAAACAAAGGCTTCACCATACAGTCTTTCCAAAAATGAATGTTATTTTATTTCATCACGATGTTGAGATTAATCAATTTATAAAGTACAAAACAAATCCTACATGAATATTTTTAGAAGATTAGGTGCACAGAGGGTTGAGGTGATAAGTGCATGGGAAGGATTGTGAGGAAGGACCGTAGTGCGCGTATATACACATAAGAAGGGGAGTGGGCACCAGTAAAAACCGCTATATTGCTTCGGGCTGTGACCGGTAACTCAGCTAACGATCACCGGTCATGCCAGCAGCCCGAAGCCACAGGTTACTGATCAACCTGGGGCCTTCCTTTGTTTTGAATACTACGATCAACTATGAAGAAATCTGAGAGCCTATAGAGCCCAGTTTTCCTAGTCACAGCCAGAAGCAATATAGCTGTTTTTACTGGTGCCCAATCCCCTCCCGTCACTTTGGTCCTGATGAAGACCCCTCCCACAAGGCGAAAAACTGGCTGTTCCTTCTAGGGGTCGAAACGCCGACACTTTTTAAATTATTTTGTCACATATATGACAGAGAATGTATATCTGCAATTATGTTATGATTTGACATTTTATGCATCTGGCAGGAAACGGTCGGGATAGTTTGGTATTAATTTTCTGATGTGTATATAAATTGATTAATCTTAACATCGTGATGAAATAAAATCACATTCATTTTTGGAAAGGCTGTATGGTGGTGCCTAACTTTGTTTTAGATACGACTGATTAATTATTGTATTGATTTATCTGTTTTAATTGTTCTCCACTGGGACATTTTCTTGTTGTACCAGTAGTCACCCAGGGCCAGTGGCTATTGGGTTGCCCCATTGCTACATAACTCTTTATTTGTGTTTAGTTAAAATTCCCCGTTTTCAACCCCCCTGGCAAAAAACAATGAAGGTAACAAAAACTGTGATCTTCGATTTGTCTTTTAATCTTATCTGAGGAATAACGTCCACCTCCCTACAGCCTTTCACCCCCTCCACTCTGCACGCGGATGTATAAAGTGTGTAGCTTGATACAAGTAACGTCCTCTGGTTTTTACTAAGGGTATTCATGTTATTACTAATTAGTACTCCTTTCATTGGTTTTACTGGTGTGTTCTCGCTCAGCCTCTTCCAGCGTTATGCTACTTTTAAAAATGGACTCGAAGAGGAATGTATTTTTCCGAGTTGTGTTGGTCTATAACCCATGTGTGCAAAATAGTCTTTTCCATTACTTGGAGTTTCGTTTTCCACTCTAAAACATGTAAGCAGATGTATGGATAGTTTTGAGCTACTGGATGGATTTATACTAATCTAAAACAGGAGTATGTTTCTTTAATAAGGGATATTTTCATGTCCCATTCTGTTCAGCATGTTTGAGGTGAAAAAAATCTACCTGTAGGATTTCAAAAACGAAGTGCAGCCTTTCGGACCTCTCTTGTAAATGTACCTGCCACTCGACCAATCTGCACAGACTTAAATCTGAGTACTCTCTGCACCTCTTCCATCCCTGGCCACTGTATCACGTGGGAGCTCTACAGCACAAGGATCAGCGCCATGCACTCAGGCTTCCTTCCCAGCCAGGTAATCCCCTGTGCCCTTGCCCCTACCACCACAATCTGATGGCACCCAATGTCCCCCTGTACCTACCACCACAATCTGATGGCACCCAATGTGCCCCTGTCCCTACCACCACAATCTGATGGCACCCAATGTGCCCCTGTCCCTACCACCACAATCTGATGGCACCCAATGTGCCCCTGTCCCTACCACCACAGTCTGATGGCACCCAATGTGCCCCTGTCCACACCACCACAATCTGATGGCACCCAATGTGCCCCTGTCCACACCACCACAATCTGATACCACCCAATGCGCCCTGGTCCACACCACCACTGTCTGATACCACCCAATTTACCCCGGTCCACACCACCACAATCTGATGCCACCCAATGTGCTCCAGTCACTACCACCACAATATGATACCACCCAATGTGCCCCGGTCCACACCACCACAATCTGATACCACCCAGTGTGCTCCGGTCCCTACCACCACAATCTGAAGCACCCAATGTGCCCCTGTCCCACCCACCACAATCTGATATCACCCAGTGTGCCCCTGTCCCTACCACCACAATCTGATACCACCCAATTTACACGGGTCCACACCACCACAATCTGATGCCACCCAATGTGCCCCTGTGTGCAGATTTACGCTTTATGGAGATTTTTTTTTTTTAATTCATCATCCAACTCTCTAAGTAATAGAAAACTCATTTCCAATGGGCTCATTGTTTTGAACTATAACTGAAGCGTAGCTATACATGTATGTAAAGATATATAGGAGTGCAGATTTTACCTATCTTGCGCTTGTTCATTGTATAGTGTGCATGGGTTAACTTTATAGAGACTGTGCCACGAATATTGCTACTGGGACCATGGCGCCGTAGTAATTATTGGGGTTTGCAGTTAAGACACCTCCAGCTCAGACCTGAGACTAGAAAATAATGCATTGCGTATAACATCAGCATTGACCTTGCAATGAATACTGTAACTGTAATGCTACTGGTTTCTTGTAATCAAAGTAATTCTCATTGTTGTCTGTATCTCGTATTTTGAGTCTGTTGTGAAACCAAGTAATTCTGTGTTTCTTCTTCATCCTACCGGGTTTATCCTAGGGCATACTGTTTCATAAGAGGAAGAGCTTCAAATTAAACTAGAATTTCAGAGTTATGGCTATTAAACCTGCTCCTGTGATGCTCTAGATTTCTTTGATTGCAGCCTAATGCACATAATATGCTCCACTTGTAGCTTATTGTACAAATTATTCCATTAGTCCTATTTTTAGGTTGAAGCCTACTGGACAGTGCTAAGGACATCTGGGGACGTTCAGAAAGCTGGCCTAGGAATGCATTACGTCCATTCTATGACACTCCACTCTAAAACACTACGACCCGTCATGTCACTCGACTCTACACCACTCCAATCTATGTCACTCACTACACAACACACACTACACTCTGCTTCTCCACTCCACCCCACTCCAATCTACCTCCACTCCATTTCGCTACAATATACCCCATTCTACTCCACTCTGCCTCAATTTACCCCACCCATCTCTTCCCCACTCTATTCCTGCCTACTCCACTCCACTACAATTCAGTCTGCTCCATCCCACTTCAATCTACCCCACTCCAGTGCAATCTAATCCACCCACTGCAGACTACCCCTACTCCACTGCAATCTAATCGACTCCTCTGTCTACCCCACTCTACTCAATCTACCCCACCCAATCTAACCAAAGTATCCCCACCTCACTCCAATCTATCCTACTCCACCTAATTCTACAATACTCCAGTCTACTCCACTCTACCCCAGTCAAATTTACCCCAACCACTCCAAACACCACTTCAATCTGTTCAACTCATCTCCACTTCAATCTACCCAACTCCTCTCTGATCTACTCCACTCCAATCTGTAACAGTTTACCCCTCTCCACCCTACCACACTCCTCAGATCTACTCCACTCCAATACACCCCAATATACCCCTCTCTAATCTACCCCTTTCCACTCCGCTTCAAACTACCCCACTCCAGCCCACTCCACTCCAAACTACTGCACCCCAATCTACCCTACTCTTATTCATCAAATCTACCTCACTCCATTCGTATCTACCCCATTCCACAATAATCTACCGCACTCCACTCTTTCCCAATCTCACTCCTTTCCGATCTATCGGACTCCACTCCCACCCACCCACTCTACCCAGCTCCACTCTACCCCAATCTACCCCACCACACAAATGATCCTATTCCAATCTAACCCACTCCAAACTACCCGCACTCTATTCCATTCTACCCTACAAAAACCGACCTAATCTACCCAACTTCAATCACCCCACTCTACTCCACTTCAATCTACTCCACTCCAATCTACCCCACTCCACTCTACCCCACTCCACTCCAATCTACCCCAATTCAATCTGCCACTCAAATCTACACAACTACTGTCCACCCTTTTCCACCCCACTCCAGTCCACCCTTTTCCACCCCACTCCAATCTACCCCACTTCATTATTCCCCAACCATTCCCCAACCATTCCCCAACCCATTATTTACCACTCTACTCTACGGCAATCTACCCCACTCCACCCCCCCCCCCCACTAACCTTTAGCCATGCTGAACAGCAGCCACAATGGTGTACAGCGTGGCTAAAACACCTTGCCAAAGCCAATAGCTTTTGCATAGGCCAAACCTATTGGCTTTGCCAATGCTTGTTTTATTTCTTTGTTTAGAGGTTGCCAAAAGTGAGTTATTGTTAAGATGGTATTTGTTTTGTTGCCATGAGTGTTTTTTATTTTTGTAAAGTGCACCAACTCTCCTCTTTGTTACTTTTGTTTAGAGCAAATGACCGAGGAGTGAAAAAGTTAACAGAATGGGAGGCTAAAGTCCAGTTGATGGGTAATTAGCTATTTGTAACCTTATTCTGTTTCTACTCCAGTTCTATGTTGTAATGAAATTAGAGGGGGCTTCGTTTTAAAACCATTTTTAACTGTATGTAGCTTGGTTCACATCTCTTATTTGGACCTATTGCATGCAACCGTCTAGGTCCAAATACATACTCAGTGGTCTTCCTCCTTGCTTCACCCCTTTGAATGATTGTTGGTTGATCTGTGGGTCAAACAGTGAGTGGAAAGCTTTGGGTGACCATTTCTGAGAGCGAAAGGGCCTTTGCCCCAATTTGCTATGTGGTTGGCGTGTAGGACTTTAAATTTGATGCTGCCACTAGCAGGGAGCCAGAGGATATCTTAAAGCGCAAGCTTACGTCTTTTAAGCCCCTGACTGACTGTTTGGTTCCATAGTCTTTGGAGCCTGGCAGTGAGTTTTTGTTGGGGTACCATAGTAGATGAGTGGTGTTTAGATAAGGGCAGTTTAACTCTGTGATTGGTGTGTAGTAGTGAGAGGATTTTCAAAAGCAGAAATATATGCGAATGTATGCCCCTTGCCACTAAATTGATTGGGATACGAGAATGAGAGGTCTGCCTTGAAGAAAAAAAATCTGAAGCCCTAATTTCTGGTGAGGTGAAGGGTTTGGTTCCATGGCTTGGGTGGCTAAACATATGGTAGTGAAAAGGACTTGTCACTTTGTTTAAGAGGATCTGGGTCTTGGCACCATTAAAGTCCAGGTAGCTTCATTCACTGACCTCTGATTAACTGGAACGAGAAATATATTGGTTGGTTTCTCTAGCCCGTTATCCAAGGAAAATGGATTTGTGTGTTATTGGTGTAAATGTAAGGGTTCTTCTGGTGCTGTTCAAGCAACTGAGCCCAAGTGTATACGTAGACGATGAAGTGAAAACACAATGGAGATCTTTGAGTGATGCTTCTGTCCACTGGATATGTGGAGGATTGGAATAATCAAGTCATAACTGTGGTTGGAGAGCAATGAATGGATCTTTTGCAGCACAGTACCTGGTGCAATATTCCAGCTTCTTAATTGGGACTGCATGGTCTAAATGTTGTCGGTGGGAGGCCAATCCAATTGAGGGAAGTTTAGTTGTACTTATCCAATGAATAAGTAACTCTTGCCGCTTTAATCATGACAGTTTTTGTGCCCATGGAGAAGTTGGTTAATTTTCACATCTTCAAGTTTGTCTCGTCGTCATAGTTGCACGGATTTTCTGCTAAGTAGTCTGTTGGAGATAGGATGGTAGTAGCCAATATTTTGGGTCAGCAGATGGTACATACCTTATACATTCATCTTAGTAAAGTCCATTGTTCAAATAAAACACACAGTAGAGTATTTATCAGACATTTTTTGCAAGATTGCAGTTTTTCTCATTCATGTCATACATGTCCTATGCATCCTAACATAGTTTTTGTATTTATCTAATTTCTAGCTGCCTCCGAAAACCTCGAGTAATAGAAGAAGCCACTGATGCAGAAAACATGGAGAAAGAGAAAAGGATCAACAAAGGCGAGGAGGATGAGATGGTAATTAGTAAAATAGTCCAATTTTGCTTTGATTAAAGTACTAGTTTGAGTTCTCCTCAGATCTGTCATATGTGTCCTTGAAGAACAAATAGGAGAGCTGGGACTGTGAACGGGCGTCCTTGTCCGTTGGTAAGTATATTGTCGCAGGGATTCCGTTCTCATACATAACTGTGCATAGAGACTTGGAACCTCAGTGAATTAGGATGAACCAAAACTCACCTTAGTACCCAAAATCCCCTACCAGACTAGCTACAGTGTCTCATTGGTTATCAGAAACTCCCAATGCTTAGACAAACCAGAACATGGACTTAGTACACCTCAGGTAACGTGGAACACATGAACACTCTTTCGTTATACAATCATTTCAATCCAGAACAACGAGTAAATGAGGACGCGTGCATATTTGAAATGTTTATTCACTAATGCAGTGTTCTCAAACTCAGTATCTTAGCTAATACAAGCAAACATACTATAAGAAACAAAGTAATCAGCATAGTCAGTCGTCCATAGAACACAAAAGGTGAAAGCATGGTAAAATGCTAAAACGAATAGGGTTCAGTAACACCTAGTTCTCACCCTCCCTAGCTAGTATATTATATTATATCTAGGAAGGTCTCTTTGGGTTTTTAGCAGGGCGGCCCCATACCTCAAGATCCTAGTGGTAAGGGATCACATCATCTTCCACCAGCTGTCTGCATGCGAAGCACCATCAAGTGTGTTATGTATGCTCTGTGCAAAGCCATATAAAACACGCCTAAAGCCAGGATTTGCCCGCAGCTGCATGTATGTTATGTCTAGGAACGTGGGAAGATCAGACCTCACAACAACCACTGTGTTGAGATATCCTTGAAGGTTTCAGCACTCACTGTACAGACACTGCTCACCAAGCAAGGCTGATATCAGAGTAACAACATATTATTCTCGCGTGAATCAAAATATTCTACTAGGCTCAAAGCTAAAGCAACAGCTATGTGTCGTGTGCAGAAGCAGCAGAAAGGTAAAATGGCGTTTAAACTCTTAATAAGCTCATGCTATTTTAACACAGCATATAGGCAAAGTATATCTATATGACAATATAGAAACAGCTTGGACGGACCAATCTAAATGGCTATCCAACACTGCATTGCCTGGCACGACAAGGGTTTGTTAAAAGAACCCTCACACACCAACCTAGTTGGTGTCCTGCTTTACCAGCAGGTTCCCAGCTGAGTAGCCGAATGCTACCCGGCTGTGCTGCGACACCTGGTTACAGTGGAGCTGTTTTTTGTGTTAATGTGATGAAGTGGTGTAATATAAAAATACCTCAGGGATTCTAACTGATAATTACTTTATTCCCAGTGGCCCAGGGTATGTTTAAAAACAATGAGTGGATAATGTATGAAGACTAATTATTGTGTCTTACCAGAGATAATTAAGACACAATCATTAGTCTTAAAACATTAATCACTCATTGTTTTAAATAGAGGCGGAGAGAGCAGTGTTGAGTGACGCAGAGTGAAGTGCCACGAAGGGGAGTGGGGCAAAGTAGAATGGAGTGGTGGAGGGTAGAGTGGCGTAGAGGCATAGAGTGCAGTGGTGCATAGTACAGTGGCATAGAGCAATAGAGTGCAGTCTATGCCACCCTACTCAATCAATCAATCATTGCATTTATATAGCGCACTACTTACCCAGAGGGTCTCAAGGCGCTGGGGGGGGGGGGGGGGGGGGGTGGGGGGTGTCTGCTACTGCTCGAACAACCAGGTCTTGAGTTGCTTCCTGAAGGCGAGGTGGTCCTGAGTCAGGCGGAGGTGGGTGGGGAGGGATTTCCATGTCTTGGCGGCGAGGTAGGAGAAGGACCGTCCCCCTGTGGTGGCTCTACGGATGCGGGGGACGGCGGCGAGGGCGTGGCTGGTCGATCAAAGCTGGCGTTTGGGAGCGTAGAAGTTGAGGCGGCTGTTGAGGTATCCTGGGCCTTGGCTGTGTAGGGCTTTGTGTGCGTGGGTGAGGAGACGGAAGGTGATTCTCTTGTTGACCGGGAGCCAATGCAGATCCCTCAGGTGTCCGGAGATGTGGCTCCGACGGGCGATGTCCAGGATGAGTCGTGCTAAGGCGTTCTGGATCCGCTGGAGTCTCTTCTGGAGTTTGGCGGTGGTTCCAGCGTAGAGGGTGTTCCCGTAGTTCAGACGGCTGGTGACGAGGGCCTGGGTGACCGTCTTCCTGGTCTCGGTGGGGATCCACCGGAAGATCTTACGTAGCATGCGCAGGATGTTGAAGCACGACGAGGAGACCGCGTTGACTGTCTGGTCATGGAGAGGGAGGAGTCCAAGATGAAGCCCAGGTTGCGTGCATGGTCTGTTGGTTTGGGTGCGCCTCCTAGGGCGGGAGGCCACCAGAAGTCGTCACAAGCGGCGGGTGAGGATCCCAGGATGAGGACTTCCGTCTTATCTGAGTTCAGTTTCAGGAGGCTGTTCTTCATCCATTCGGCTACCTCTTTCATCCCTTCGTGAAGGTTGGCTCTGGCGGTGGCGGGGTCGTTGGTAAGGGAGAGGATCAGCTGGGTGTCGTCGGCGTAGGAGATGATGTTGAGGTGGTGCTGGTGTGCGATGTCTGCGAGGGGGCTCATGTAGATGTTGAAGAGGGTTGGACTGAGGGAGGAGCCTTGAGGGACGCCGCAGATGACTTCGGTGGCTTCAGATCTGAACGGAGGGAGGCGGACCCTCTGTGTCCTTCCGGCGAGGAAGGAGATGATCCACTCCAGTGCCTTCTCCTGGACTCCGACGTTGCTGAGGCGTTGTACTAGGGTACGATGGCAGACAGTGTCGAAGGCCGCGGAGAGGTCGAGGAGGATGAGGGCCGCTGTTTCTCCGTTGTCGAGCAGCGCTCGTATGTCATCGGTGACTGCGATCAGGGCGGTCTCGGTGCTGTGGTTGGCACGGAAGCCAGACTGCGAGGGGTCGAGGGATCCGTTCGTCTCGAGGAAGGCGGCCAGCTGCTTGTTGATGGTCTTCTGGATGACTTTAGCAGGAAATGGGAGCAGCGAGATGGGGCGGTAGTTCTTGAGGTCGGTGGGGTCGGCTGATGGCTTCTTTAGTAGAGCGCTGAGTTCGGCGTGCTTCCAGCTCTCCAGGAAGGTAGCGGTGTCGAAGGAGGTGTTGATGATGTCCCGCAGGTGGGGTGCGATGACAGCGTCTGCGAGCTCCACCTTATTCCACAGTCTCCCTTACATGGTCCTGCCCTAGTGATTCATTTAGAAATGGAGATACACCTTTATCTCCATTTATTGATGATGTAACAGAAGCCAGGATGAGGTTATCTCAAAGTACAAGGTTCGAGAGGGAGTGGGCGCGGTTCGGTCAGTTTTTTTTTTCATTCATGATATTTCACGGATAGGCTATTGAGCATGAAACATGCACATTTAAAGGGATCACTGTTGACCATACAAATGCATCTTCTGCTTTTGCACATGGGATTGGCACAAGTAATCTTTTCGGGTTGGATATGCCTTACTGCCTGTGACTAATTGCCCAAATCCATAAAACAACCCTGAAAGTTATAGATAGGACAAAGCAGACTTCGTGGACACCGATACCATTGGGCAGGTCCTTTCCTTGACATGTCATAGAGGTTTGTTGGCAACCGCTTGACTTAGGCAGAAATATTGTGGTGAGTAGGCCACCATTGCTCATAGGAGCCCTGATATCATTGTACACCAATCCTTACCCACCACTTTTCCATAGTACATCAGTAATGTGGTATGAGATGTGCTTAGCAGTCGGTCAACATAAAACCCTGAATTGGTCTGCTAGCGCTTAGAGGGAAAACGCAGAACTGCATATACAGACTGATAAAAGAAAGAAAGTTTCCGTCATTGCGAGACGCCAAAAGGTTGCTAGTAGTTGCTTAAGTGTAATCAAATGAGATTTACTAAACCCCTAGACAAATGATAAAGGCAGTACGTTTTGGGATCGTAAATCAGCCGCATTGCATGCCTTCCGACATTGCAGAATGGTGCATTGTGGGAATTGTAGTCCCTCTCTCAATATATTTAGGTATACCTCACATTTTATGTGGGGAAAAAGAGGACGCTGGAGGAATCGAGTATTCCCCTCCAAAAAGCTGTAACCAATAGCAGCCGCACACTTTCAGAAGTTACCAATTACACAGGCAAGTGGAACTTCAAATCACAGTCAGCCCACTGCTGACAGTGCCTTTACTCGAGTATCCACGGACTCGCATGTCTGTCAGCCATTTTGCAAGAGCTGTAATCTAGACATGGTAGCACATAGAGAATCAGGGCTTTCAATGGGCCCTAATAACACTGCTCACTTCTCACTGGTGGAGAAGTTACGGCATGTTGTCATGCCAGGTGAGCGTTGTAGGGGAAGAAAACTCCTTTTAAAGAGTCATTTTCTCTCAGGATTTCCCTTCTCTTTTTGAAACTCAAGAGCAGCAACATTGTTGTGGTGTCACTAGGGCTTTAAGTGGAAGCTTTTTCAATATTCTATACAAACCATTTGTTGCTGCTCATTTATCTTATGAAACTAACAACCATTGACGAAGCCAATGGTCCTGACTTGTTGTAGTTATGATGTTACTTATTGTATCCTATATCTGGATGCATTGACAGAAACAGCAAAATACAAGTCAGGCGGCACAGTATGCTGGGCACTGATTTTTAGCTTACGTGTTTCTAAGCCAAGCCCTTACATTGGCCACGCCCATTTGAGAGACCCCCCAGTTTTTTCATCCCACTTAAAGCCCTGTAGGGACTCATCGTAAAACCCGAGCCAAGGACCCTGGCGTTCCTGTTGAATGTTTTTTTTTTTTTTTTTAATTTTTTAAAACCTTTATTATAGTAAAGCACACAGCTATTCAGCCTAACATCCCGGAGGCAAGGCAGCAAAGTCTCAGAACGGTCATAGTGCCAAGCGATTCATGACAGAACAATGCAGGTTGTTTTTTATTTTATATACAAAACAGAAACGTGAACAGAAGCGCCCGAGGGCGCAGAAAAGGCAATGGAAGGAGAAATGACTATGAGCCAGTAGGAGGCGTCAGAGGCTAGAGAAGATACGGAAAGAACTGAAGTAGGATGTAGAAAAAAGGGGGGGGGGGAGAAGGAAGAACAGGAGAAACAGAACGTGAGTAACATAGCCGTTGTCAACGTCTACGGTGATAGGTGTTCATCGCGGGGCATCGGTTCAGGTGGCAGACACAAATCACCTCTGTAAGCATTCCAAGCACCCCACACCTTATTCCATGTCTGAGGCCGCCCCCTGGCAGTGTACACAGTCTTTTCACGCAACATACACCAGTCCATGTTGGCCTTCCATTGTACCACCAGGGGGGCCACATTGGATCCCCATTTCTGCGCTATGTCCCGTTTAGCGACCATGTTGCCCAGTGTAGCCCACCGGGTCTGTGCCGTGTTATAATCATTCGGCTCCCAGACATTGAGGAGGCACCTACGCGCCTCCGCAACCAACCCCACTCCAGTCACCTCCCTCATCACTCGGTGTACCCTCTCCCAGTAAGGGGCAATAACGGGACACTCCCACAATATATGCAGAAAAGTAGCAGGGGCTCCGCAGCCACGACGACAAAGGCCATCTGGCGAGAAGCCCATACGCACAAGCCGGGGGCCGGTGACGTACACCCGGTGAAGGATTTTGAACTGGACTAGCCGCAGACGCGAGGAGATGGCGACCTCCTTAGGGGAGGACACAGCACTCTGCCAGTCCTCGTCGTCCAGTTCCAGCCCATCGGCCACCCACTGTTCCCGCAAGCGCTGGAGGAGGTCGACCTGAACATTAATCAGCTTCTTGTAGGACAGAGAGATGGCACTATCCGGCATATGCCCGTCCAATACTCTGTCCTCCAAGGGAGAGCTCTCGGGGATGTCACCCTCCTCCGGTCTGGCGGCGGCTATTGCATGCTTAAGTTGGGCATACCGGAAGAACTCCGTTCCACTCAGTTGGTATTCTGCCTGCAGCTGCGGAAAAGTCTTAACATCCCCCCTGGCCAGCATGTCTTCAACTCTCGAAATCCCTATGAGGTCCCACTTGTCGAAGCCTTTGGTATGCCAGAGCTTGCCTAAAATGTCGGAATCGAATAGAGGGGTGAATTTCGTCAGTCTGCCCTGCCAACCCTGTATCTTATTAACCGTTCGCCACGTGTGGACCGCCGCCTTGGTCGGACCCGTGAGGCTCCGATCGAAGGATCTAGAATAGAGAGCGCGGTAGTAGTTCCCACCTTGCAAGAGCCATCGATCCATAGCATAGCCCGGGCTGTCGACAGGACTGTAAAAACCATGATTGATGGCGGTGAGTTGAGAGGCCCAGTAATACCTCCGCACGTCTGGTAACGCAATGCCCCCGTCGTACCACGGCATGGTGAGCTTCTGGACAGCGACACGAGGCCGACCATCCCAAAGCAGAGCACGCTGCAGGCTCTCAACCTCCCTGAAGTAACGGGCCGGAACAAGGTCCTGAGTATTCTGCAAGGCATACAGGAACCTGGGCAGGGACATCATTTTAAATAATGCCGCCCGGCCCAGGAGAGAGAGAGGGAGCTTACGCCAACTCTCCACATCCCTCCGCAACCGGTGGAGCGGGGGGAGTAAGTTGTGGTCATACCTCGCCTTAGGGCTGCTCGAGATGTAAATCCCCAAGTACTTGAAGCCTTGCCCGGCCAGTTGTATGTTGCAACCTCTGGGGAGGCGCGGCGTGTCACCCTTAAGGATGTAAAGGGAGGATTTGGCCCAGTTAATAATCAGGCCTGAGTAGCGCCCAAACAACCCGAGCACATCACACGCCACGCCACAATAAGCGACTTGCAAGGGGAGGTGAGGTAGAGCAGGATATTGTCTGCGTACAGGGAGACCCTGTCCTCAAAGCCCGGGGACCAGGAGATCCCATGCAAGTCAGGGTGCGAGCGCAGCAGAGCCGCGAGAGGCTCCAGAGCCAGCGCAAACAGTAGCGGAGACAAGAGGCAGCCCTGTCTGGTGCCGCGTTGGAGCGCAAAGGGAGCAGACATGCGGCCGTTAACCGTGACAGCAGCCAGCGGGCTAGCATAAAGAAGTTGCACCCAGCCCAGGAAACCTGGTCCAAACCTGAGTCTTGTCAGCACCGCCCATAGATAGTTCCATTCCAAGGAATCAAAGGCCATCGTGGCATCGAGGGAGGCCAGTACTGCCGGTTCCGTAAGGGTGTGAGCTCTGGCCATAACCCCGTGCAGGCGTCTCAGGTTGAGGGCAGTATTACGGCGAGGAATAAAACCAGACTGGTCCGGGTGCACCAAGTCGCTTATAACCCCGACCAATCGATTGGCCAGCAGTTTAGCCAGAATCTTGGGCTCAACGTTGAGAAGAGAAATGGGGCGATAGGACCTGCGAAGGACACCCTCTTCACGGGCACGGAGGAACATATCTCTCAAATAAGGGGAGATCACATCCGGCCGAATCTTGTATAGTTCAACCGGTATGCCATTGGGTCCGGTTGCCTTGCCCGCACGCAGAGCGCGGATCGCCAAAGCAATCTCGTCCGCAGTGATGTCCCGGTCCATATCTGCACTGTCTTCCTCCGAGAGGCAAGGAAGGTCTATCGCCGAAAGGAATTCAGACGAGTCGGCCTCGGAGCGGTCCGAGCCGGAAGTATAAACACCCCGAAAATAGTCCGCAAAAGACTCAGCGATGGCACTCGGGTCAGTGACTACCACTCCGTCCTTGCCCAGGATCTCCGGGACCACCCGGCTTGCCATCTCCCGCCTGTCTAACCAGGCCAGCAGTTTACCAGCCTTATCCCCAACATCATAGATGCGGCCCTGTTGCTCCTTCGCCAAGGGCAGGGCTGCGTTCGTGGCGAGATCGTGATACTCCGATTGTTTCAGAGAGAGTTCGTGCAGGAGAGAAGGGTCGGGCCCAGGCCCCAAACGGGACTCGAGATCCAAGACCTCCTCCTCCACATGCAGAAGATCAGCATCACGAGCTCGTTTAGCCGCTGCGATGAGAGATAAGGCTTCACCCCGCAACACCGTCTTAAATGCTTCCCACAGGGTGACCGCAGAGCCCACGGATCCCGTATTTTCAGTAAAGTAGAGGCCGATGGCCTTGGCCAGGAGTGCTCGCATGTTATGGTTGCGGAAGTACCAGGGATTCACCGCAGCGGGGCGGCTGGACAGAAGGACACCAAAATCAAAGGAGATCCACAACGGCGAGTGGTCGGATACGCCCCTCGCCAAAAAACGTGCCTCAGAGATGGCAGGCGACTGCGCCGCAAGGGTGAGGACATAATCTAGGCGGGAGCTCCCATGAGCCCCGGAGAGGAACGAAAACTGGCGGAGCGTAGGATGTAATAACCTCCAACAATCCACCAGACCCATAGAGTCAAGGAAGGCCGGCAGCCACGTTTGGGAACCCAGGAGGTCTCTCGGTGGCTGGCGATCAAGAGTGCCAGAGCAGACTGAGTTGAAATCGCCCCCCAGGATCAGTAAGCCCGAAGGCAGGGACAAGATGGCGCTACCAAGGTCCTGGAAGGTGCTAGATTGGAGGCCAGGGGGAACATAAACCGAAAGCAGGGCCAAGGAACGCCCCTCCCATCTTCCCGCCACAGCTGCGTAGCGTCCTCTATCATCAAGTAGTGTGACGTCTATTTCAAGAGGAAGGGACGCACGCACAAGGATGCCCGCCCCCCGGGAGCCCGAGGAGAACCCAGAGTGGGCAACCATTTTGTAACCCTTACGATTCAGGGCCCTACAGGAGTTCCCCACTAAGTGCGTTTCTTGCAGCAGTACAACGTCAGGCATGTGTCTCTTTATCAGCTGGATCACCACCCCTCTCTTTACCCGGTCACCTAATCCATTGACATTCCAGCTAAGCACTTTCAATTTCCTACCCCCCATCCCCGAACAAACCGCCCCACCCGACTCCATCCAACTCAAACGTCAATTGCACATTAAAACACACAGTCCATTGCCTCAAGAAAGAAAAAGAGATAGAACAAACAAACAATAAAACTTGCATAGTTGCACCCCCCACCCTGCACCCCTGCATGTGACTAAAAAGCCCCCCCAACCAGCAGTGTGCCTGTCGCCCCATAACTACTCTACAAAAAGACACCCAGAGGAGTGAGGAATCCCCGCGAACACCTCCCGCCACCCTCCATGTACTAACAGGAAAGATAGTACGGCATATCAAAGCTACATACGATAGACCACTGAGGCAAGCAAGATAATCAAGGAATCACCCACTACAGAACCAAGTCTCATAGGTCCGAACCGCCAGCCGCGCCACCCTCATGTTCTTCCTGTGCTTCTCGGCGCGGCGGTAGAGTGTCCAGCCAGTCACTAACGTTCTCAGCGAAGTCGAAGAAAAGGGCACGACCTTCGTGCTCGATCCGGAGCTTAGCAGGGAACATCATAGAGTACTTGAGACCCAGGTCTCGCAGTCTTCGCTTAACCCCTGCATAGCTTTGGCGCTGTCGCTGAACTGTCCTGGTGAAATCTGGATAGAAATGGACATCGGCGTTTTGGAATTTAAGCGGCCCATGTCGTCTGGAGGCCTGTAGGACAGCATCCCTGTCACGGAAATTGAGCAGCCGGGCCACGATGGGTCTAGGTGCCACGCCCGACTTCGGCGGGCCACCCGGTACTCGGTGGGCACGCTCCACCGAGAAAAAGTTGCTGAGGCCAGGCGGGGCCAGATGAGTCCTGATCAGGTCTTCAACTAGGAGGTCCGTCGCCGCCTCCTCCGAACCCTCCGGTACACCAACAATGCGGACGTTCTGCCGCCTGGCCCAGCTTTCAAAATCATCCAGCCGCCTCGCGAATTGCTCCGCTGTCCTCTGTAGGTTACGAACTTCAGTCTGCAAGTCCGAGACATCTCCCGTGAGACTGGTCGTCTTGATGTCCAAATTCTTGACCCTATCATTAGTTTTGCCTTAGTCGGCTCTAATGAGGGACAGATCAACGGCCATGCCGTCCACCTTGTGCGTGAGGACTTCATGCTGTTGCTGCATGTCCGCCCGGAAGTTTGTGATGGCTCCCATGATGTCGCTCAAAGTGGGTTCAGAGTCGTCCGGCGAGCCCGAGTGCGGGTTGCCCTTGGCAGAGGGTCCAGTAACAGGCGGCGTCTTCGGTTGGGTATAGCGCTCAATCCTATTCTGCTGTTGTTGCGATTTACCGCGCACTCCTCTGTTAGACGGATTGTCGAGGTCCCTCTTGCCCGCCATGTTAGATCCAAAGAGAACAAAGGGCTATGCCAGGCAAGTCCAAGCCCAGAGAGTCGGAGATTCGTCCGGGGGGACACTAGAACACCGTCCCAGGTTCACTCCGCCGTCCGAATATCACCGCTGTCCAGTACACTTCGCCGCTGGTGAGGGCAGGCAGGCACTCCGCAGATCGGCAGTGCGTAGCAGCGGAATCCGCAGAGACAATGGCACTGAGCTGGCACGGAGTCCCACTCGACGTAGCTCAGCGTAGGAGACACCGATTCGAGATCTGAAAACGGTTCTCGCCTCAGTGGGCTCTCAGCAACGAGTATCCACCCTCGTGGATCAGGATTTCGGGCAGGATAGTTGCGGAGGGTCGGAAGGTCCGCGGAGCTCCGAGCTTACGCGGCCATCTTGGTTGCCCGCGAAGCTCCTCCCCTCCTGTTGAATGTTGAACCCGTTTTTTCTACTCTCCCCATCTTTTGCAGAACTACACCAATCAAGGATATTGAAAAGATGAGGCCATAAGGGTGCCAGTAAACACTCTGTTTCAGAACTACGGGTGCACATGGTTGGATTGGGATCAAAAATCGGCCCAGGCACACCACACAAAAGTGCTTTCCATAAAACACTGCTTCAGCGAAGTTTTATGAAAAGAAAGTGGGTGGGGGCATGTTTTATTAACTTCACTAAGATTTTAAAAAAATGCACCGATTAGTTTACACTGCTGAGCCACACATGAATGCAAGTGAGACCACTTCTCAGGCCCCCTTCTCCTGCTCACTCAGCATACATTAAGCGAGGGAAAGGGAGTGATACCTCCACCCATCTGCTTCTAGAAAGGCCACTCTGGCACCCATTGGGCTCCTGGTGGCATCCTAACAGCACAGACCGCCCCCAGGCTGCCCAAAAAAAGCAGCCCACAGCTAGAGCTCGGCTACCAGCCCTTTGGCCATTTCCGAAGTGCTCGTGTTAAGAATCTGACCCTGCGGGTGCATAAGTTCTTACCCAAGCCCCTCCCCCATTGCCGCTTCCCGCCTAGAGTAGTAGTAAGTATTCAGCACACTACACTACCAGTTTGTGCTATGGGGTTGATTCTGATCTCCCCATTAAAAATAGAAAAGGAAGCAAGCATTGTTGCCTTTGTAATGCAATTTCCGAGCTGTTGGCTATGCCAGTATTGGTCTGTAAAGCATTATTTAAAAAGTAAAAGAAAAAAGCCATTTGAAAATACTTCAGGAAAAACAAACACAGATCTTGCGGTATCTCCATACCGTACAATTTATTAATTGTTCTACAATTTTAAATTTGCTGTAGATTGCTTTTAAATAATGTTTCGCTCTGGAAACTAAATAAAATTAAAAAAAGAATGAATAAGGAAGTATCAGAATGTAAAGGGAAAGTCTTCCTAAGGACTAGTTTACTCTCCACAGGAGTCAGCTGTTCGCTCCTCTGCAGTGTTTTGGGAGCAGATAACCAGGCCTCCAAGAGAAGTGTCCTTCTAAGTACAACTTCTGCCTCCAGCACCAGCTGAGTCAGTAGATGGCTGATCACCAAGTGCTTTTGTGGGAAGGCTTTACTTTGTGGAATGAAAAGAATACAGAAATCCTCGAGGCCCTCCTATAAGCCATCTTCCAGCAAACATTCTTTCTATCCTTCTTTTACAGAAAGACTAAGAGGGGTAGGGTGCAACACAGAGCAGGGGTGGTGTTTGAGGGATGAAGCAGCACAAGAGGGAGACATCTAGCAAACACATGCAATCTCTGAGTTCTGAATGAGAGAGAAAAAGTAATAGCCTAAATGTGAGCAGTGGAAGGATACGGGCCAGCCAATCAAAAGGACCATAAGAGGCTTTTCTCCAATGGAGGGAAAAATGCAAGAAGAGGAAGATAAACACTCTAATACGAAGCAAGGAGATGAGATTGACAAAGCCAACCAATGGCAAGCAGTGAGCGGGCTGTAAGCCCACTAAAAGCTTACAATAGATCTTTTGCAACCAGACAGCTTGCACTTTCTGGCAGCTTCGACCTAAAAGAGGAGCAAACTGGGTTAGTGCTAAATTGCCGAAAAGCATCTGAGCTCTAAGATTTAAGCCAAGGTATGTGTGGTTTGCCTGCCTCATGGGTCACACCACAGACCTACCCTGCCCACCACATGTCGAGCCAACCTACAATACCACACATCACATTTCCTACATTAACCCATCAACCACACTTAACCAACCATATCTATGTACCGTAGCTACTTACCATGCCTACCTATTTTACTTAACAAACCGTTACCATCTAACCTACTGTACCTAATTTCGACACGTATCGCACTTTCCCTTTCTACCCTGCCATGCCCAACCTATGTTACCTACATATTGAACCTATTATACCTAGCATATCCAACGACTATGCCTTCCATACTGAACTACAATAACCCTTTATCATATCTACCACAACTACTTGCCAAACATATCTATGTTCCATACTTGCATATGTGCTTTTATTTGACATTAACAGCCTTAAAATGCTAATGTTTTTTTCTATTGTAATGTTTCAAGTACATGTATATATCTAGAACAGCTTAAATATATTTCATAGCGCAATAACTATCTTCTCTTCCAACAGAAGTAAAACATACAGCATACACCAGAAGCTAAACCTATTGGCATTGTCAATGATTATTTAATGTTTTTCTCACTGTTTCCTTGCAGGAGATTTATGGCTACAACCTGTGTCGTTGGAAGCTGGGTGTGACTGCAGTAGGGATAGTGTGTACTGGTGGCTTCCTTCTCCTTCTTCTCTACTGGTTGCCTAGGTGGCGTGTAAAAGCAACGTGCATCAGGACTACACTCAAAGACTGTGATGTGGTACTACTAAGGACAACGGTAAGTCCTGATGAGGTGCTCATTATATTTATTTTGCATTTTTGGAGGAAAAAAGTAAATTGCGGAATGCTAACTGAGTGCTATAAGTACGTTTAAGTGTTTGTCGCAGCAGCTTTAAGAAATTTGTGGTAATGTGTGTTGTATTAGTCTTCTACAGCGAGTCATCCGTATGTATTTGCCGGTTAATAAAAGGTTCAAGGCTGGATGAAGATTCTTAGTCGGGGGCTGGTGATTCCCAGTAGAACTTGCCAATACCTTTGAGATTGGTCAGAGCTGGAGTTACAAGAATACCAAGTGTATCCTCAGATGAAACCTGATTCATGGCCTACCCTGAGACTTGAGTGAACGTTTAAGTTCAGTGGCGGCTGCTTGCTCGAAGCAGCATTTGGGCTGGAAGGGGGGGAGAGAGGGCAATTCATTTTTTTAAACACTTACTTGCCGGTCGGCCGCCACCACTGCTTCTCCTTCCTCCTCTTCCTGGCTGTTTCTGTGGAAACAGGAATCAGGAAACACCTGGGCTCCCAGCCAATCACAATGCTGCAATGCAGCGTTGTGATTGGTCTGAGTGCCCTCGTTTGGCGCTCAGCCAGGGAAAGGGGGCCTGGGCATGTTCTCCATGCCACCTGTAATGCAGCCTGCATGAAGAACATTCATGCGCACTTACATAGTGCCCACCACTCCTCCCCCTGCTCTGAGAGTGGAGCAGATCTGCCCCACCGAGACGCCGCAGCAGGAACAAATGAAATGATAATAATACAAGTTATTATCATTTTCTTTTTCCGTTTTTTTCACTGCTAAAGGCAGAGGGGCGAAGCTTCTCCACCTTAGCCGAGGAGCTGCCCTTGTGTAAGTTGCAAGTTCGAGTCTAGACGGGACCTGTATGGAACTTAATTCTTCCAAAATTGATCACAAAATAATTAGCTAATTTGCAGGTCTGCAGAATGTTAATACTGTAGAAACATAGAGCAGCAAGATAAGTTTAGATGATGTGCATCGAAGTGATCTGTGGGTTGTATAAGATGCTGCAATTAAATCAATACAAACATAGTAGGCTAATATTTGACCTTTGCCATTTGTATCAATGGGGTTCTGTGTTTCAATCTCAGAGGTTTCATTGTGTCCGAATGGTTATGGGTTCTTTTCCACTCCAGGAGATGATAATCTCCTTGAAGTAGACCATTGCTGTAACCGTTCTGTGACCTTTTTGTAATGGTAATTCCATGGGCTTTTAGTTCCAATGACTCCGATTCACACGACAGCTTGTATAAGACAACAAGCACATAAGTAATGTTGACTGCCCATAAAAGCAGCTTCACAGTAGTCTTACAGAATATCACAATTCAGAGTGCTAAAATCCAGAGAACCCAAATTCACACGCCATCTGTGACAAAAATCTTCATTATTCCGGTCTCAAACATTGGATACAGCACCCTCGCGGAACAAAAATTCTAAAACATAATGAACACCAGCAGGTCATCAGGATCACCGTCGGACCCAACCCTTCAAAGTGTACGGGAGAAGCACCTCGAATTATACTGAACATATTCGTGGAATGTAGTGCTTTGTCATCCCAGTTGAAAACCTCTAACATTAGGTCACTCCCAAGGAATTTCGAACCATCCATTTCGCTAACTACAGGCAAATATCTGATGACATTTTCCTAGATAAACTATTCGAAAGAGCAGTCTTTTTTTTTTTTTTTTTTTTTGTCCCCGTTCACCTCCAGCTGTCAACCTCCGCTTCCATTCTTCTACTCGCTCATCTTGTTAAGGGAGCCATGGAAGATGGAAGCATGGGAAGATTATTACAACTCCTTCAGATCTAAACCATATCAATATGGGTTTCTAAGATCCAGGTTGGTGTAGTCATGGGGCTACTAGATGAATAGTCCTCCCTCGCTCTTAGCCTTGTCCTCATTCTCTTAGTCCCCCCGATGTTCTGCCCCATACCATGCGACCAAAGACAGCATATCTTAGATTGTCTTGCAGAAGTGGCATGTGTATCCGTTTTTAAAGTTTTCATTACAGAATGTCACTACAGACACTATACCTTATGGCTCACACCTCTCTTTCCAAAGCGGTGATTGTCAACCCTGGCATCTCAGCTGAGGAAGATCATTCACTCGCCTCACTTCTGGTCTCTGGGATGTCTTTCCTACAAGCCTAAGACTTGCTCCCTCTGAAGCAGTTTTTAGGAAAAACGTGAAAACCCTTCTCTTTAACTCAGTAGTTTATCTCTGTTCTCGTTTGACCTAGTGCGCTAGCACCTGGATGCCTCTTCAGAGGAGGCCGTACACTTTAGAAGCTGTTCTGTATTGCATTTGTTACTAATGTCAGCTGTTCACACCTAAGCTTCAATTTCTTGTCTTCCCGTGCGCCAACTCTCTTCTGTTAAACATACAATCCAACCATGATAGTTTCCACCTACCTCTTGATTATTTTGTTAAGCCCCCGCCCCTCCATTTGAATCTGGTAACACATTTTATTGTGTACGTGACCTCGGCTGATGGAAATGCCCAAGTTCTTACCACTTCCTTTGATGACCGATACCTCACAAGAGTCGAAGGGGTCTTGCAGTGGGCAAAGATGTGATTGCCTTGTAGGGTTGTGTTCATTGTAGCTGTCAGTCAGGCTAATTGAAGGTACAGTGGGCAGGACAATGGATTCTATGTCAGGACCGGAGGCTTCAGATTATGCTATATCTTCCTTCGCTTTATTAACATAAAGAAACCACAGCAGCTTAGGAAAAGATATAATAAGAACAAAAATGCTTTAAACATAAAGCATTGACGTAATGTTCAACAAAAAATCAACAACAACTCCCAAGAGTCTCTTTGTTATAATCATAGTCCACAGTCCTTTGTCACTGTTCATCATCCCTATATAACCGGACTTCCCATCATCTTCCTCCTCTTTCTTCGCTGCTCCGCAGCCAGATAAGTGCTTTTCTATTTTGTCTTCTTTTATTGTACTTGATTGTCTTGCGGTCTTTTGGGGACTCCTTGTATGGTTTATTCCCTTTCAGAGTCCCTGGTTGCGGGAACGTTCTATCGTTCCTACGCGACTTTATTCCCACTCGTGTGCGGTGTGTACATAGACCGCAAGGGGGCGGCCTGTCGCCTCGCCGACCCTCCGGCGCGCCTCCGCAGTACGAGGAGCCGCGCCGTGGGGTCTGCTTGCGCAGGGGGCGACCCTCGCGTACCCCTCTGACACCTGGTGATCCTGGTCTGTACTTTCACAATTTTGACGCCCTCTGGGGTCTGTATAGCGGTTTTGACCGCGTGAATCGCCTTCGGGCGAGATCTGTGCACCTCTTTAACAGTGTGTGGCCTAGCGCGCTTGAGGGGTACGTAGACCCGGTCCCGGCGAGGAGGGTCTGCGCGCTTGGGGGTTGGTGCAGCCCACCTGCCACGTCAGCTGGCCCAAAACGTGATCGCAGCCGCTGGGCCTGCCCACATTCGAGAACTTTCTCGGTTGCCGCCCTCTTGGGTGCCCCGCATTTGCCCTTGGTTCCGACATGGAAGGGGAGTATGATGAGGAGGCCTGCCCCTATCTGCAGGATGATGAGTTTTATCAGGCGGTGGACAGCTCCATCTATCGTTGTGTGACGGAGGTGGTAGGGCCCATGGAGGACCGCCTTTCGGCCCGCATCGTAGAGGAGTGTGCCAAGCTGGCAGCGGCGCAGGTGCCGCCGCCCCCCGAGCTCCCGGGGACGTCCGGCGGGTTGCCGCCCGCTCCGAAGAGACCCCGGGGTGAGGGGCCTTCATCGGAGGCCCAAGGCGTGGATAAGGACGCCTTCGAGCGTCTTCGTGACGCCTTCCTGGCCAAGGCGACGGCGGTGCCTCCGACGCCCTTGGTGGACCCTGGCACTTTGGGCGGTCTGTCAACGGCGCCCGCTTCCCCGATCTACGATTCTCCGGACACGGATGACGACGGGGAGTCGACCCGGTCTTGGCTCCCGGCGCCTTCGGGAAAGGAGATGCCCCGAGATGAGTCGGGCATGCTGGACCCGGACGAGATCGTCCACCCCCGATCCGCAGCCTGGGCCCCGGGGGAGACGGTGGCGAAGTTTGTCGCGGGCCGGCTGCGCAAGCCCCTGGAGAAGGAGGCGAGGGGTTGCCTGCGCGGGGAATGCCCTCGGCCTACTTTGGAGGGGAAGGTGGCTATGACCCCAGAATTGGACCCCAAGATGGCCACCTTCCTGGCGAAATTCATGAAGGACCCCAGGAAGGGGATCGATCGGTCCTGGCGGGCCTGCCAGGACAAGCTGTTGGATGCGGTCGGGCCCGCCACGAAGATCCTCGATATGGCGGAGGAGGCTCGAGCGAATGGCACCGCCATTTCACCGGAGGTGCTCTCCAACTGGGCCCAGAGGGTGATCGTCTTCTTGGGCAACGCCAACTGTGCCCTGTCCACGGAGCGGCGGCGGTCGCTCCTTATTAAACTGGACCCGAAGCTGGGGGACCTGGCCTCGTCGGAGGCAGGTGCAGTGGCCCAGGGTGGCCTCTTCGGTGAACCTTTCATCCGCGAGCTTGGAAAGTTCGTGAACACGTTCACGTCGCTGGACAAGGCCCAGTCCAGCATCAAGAGGGTGTTTCACCAGCGTTTTTCTGGAGGGGCCGGTCGCGGCAGGGGCCGCGCGATCGGCCGTGGTCAGCAGACCAACAACCGTGGACAAGGCTCCGGAAGAGGTCAGTACCAGACCTCGGCCAACTACACCAATTTCTACCCCACGAGGGGACAACGCTATGGTGGAAGAGGATTCCAAAAGAAGTCCGGACAAGGACATGCCCCCGGTAAGTGTACTTTGCTTGGATCAAGTTCCGATTGGGGGGCGGCTGGCAAGCTTTTACGGGGAGTGGGAGTTGCTCACTGCCGATGCTTGGGTTTTGCAAACTGTGAGAGGTTTCCATATAGAGTTTCACGACCAGCCAACTCAGGTGAGGCCCCCGCGCCCAATGGTTTTCTCAGATTCCGACGCGCGATTGATAGACGGGGAGGTCTCGGACTTGCTGCGCAAGGGAGCCATCCGCCTATCAACGCGCCACTCGCATGGGTTCCTCAGCAACGTCTTCTTGGTAGACAAGACGGATGGGGGCAAGAGGCCTGTGATCAACCTCAAGGAATTCAATGGGTGGTTGGTCTACCGTCACTTCAAGATGGAGGGGATCCACCTCCTTCGGGACGTGCTCCTCCCTCGGGATTGGATGGTGCGACTGGATCTCAAGGATGCCTACTTGGTCGTTCCCATCCACCCCCCTCATCGTCGTTTCCTACAATTCCTGTGGGACGGCAAGGTGTTCGAATTCACCGCCCTGCCGTTCGGTCTTTCTTCGGCCCCGTGGTGCTTCACGAAGGTCCTTCACCCGGTGGTGGAGTTTCTCAGAAGCCAGGGGGTCCGTATGATAGTATACCTAGACGACATCCTCCTCATGGGACAGTCCCCAGAGGTGCTGGCGGGACAGCTGCGTCAAGCTGTCGGCCTGCTTCAGAGACTGGGGTTCGTTGTAAACGGCTCCAAGTCGGTCTTGGTTCCCACTCAGCAGATCACCTTTTTAGGTTTCGTGGTGGACTCGGTACAGGCGGTCTTGAGCCTACCGGGTCGGAAGGTCGCAAAGATACGACACCTGCTTCGGCAGACGATCGCGAGGGATCGTACGTCACTGCGCCATGTCGCCAAAGTGGTGGGCCTTCTATCGTCCTCCATCCAGGCGATTTTCCCAGGCCCGCTGCACTACAGGGCTCTTCAGCGCCTGAAGGCACAGCATTTGCGCCGTGGGATGTGTTACGACCAGTGGGTTCCCCTCACAGACGAAGTGAAGGAGGAGATGTCATGGTGGCTGTCTCACATGGAGGCATGGAATGGGCGAGCGATCTTCGGGTCGGCTCCGGACTTGATCATAGAGTCCGACGCCAGCAGGTCGGGCTGGGGCGCCCGGTGCGGGGATTTTTCCACCGGCGGCGCCTGGTCGTCAGAAGAACAACAATTGCATATCAATTGTTTGGAGCTCCTTGCGGGCTCCTTCGCGGTTCGCTGTTGGACCAAAGATTCGGTCAAGGCTTGTTTCCTGCTCCGGATGGACAATGTTTCGGCGGTCCGATATGTGAACCACCTGGGAGGTCCTCGGTCCCGCGCCTTGGCGGATTTAGCGAAGGACTTCTGGGATTATTGCCTGTCTCGTCACATTGCGGTGACGGCGGAGTATCTGCCAGGCCAGTCCAATCAGTTAGCGGATTGGCACTCTCGACATCTCAGGGATGCCAGCCAGTGGAAACTGGATCCGGGAGTCTTCCGGTGGCTACACTCCCTTTGGGGCCCCTTCTCGGTGGACCTCTTCGTGTCCCGTCTCGACCACCAGCTGCCGCGGTTTTACAGCTGGAGGCCGGACCCTCTGGCGGAGGCCACGGACGCGTTCTTGCAGGATTGGAGTCGGGAACAGCCGTTTGCGTTTCCCCCGTTCTCCATGATCATGCGAACGGCGGCTCAAATACGCCGCCAGGGTGCGGACCTGGTGTTGGTTACACCGCTGTGGAGGTCTCAAGTATGGTTTCCGGTTCTTCTGGAACTTTCCTGGGATTTTCCAATCCTACTCCCCCTGTTTCCTCTGCTCCTGACGAGCCCGGATCGGGAACCTCACCCTCTCGTCATGCAGAACACTCTCCGCCTCGTGGCGTGGAGGCTCTCAGGAGACGCTGGACGCTCCCGGGCCTTTCGGGGTCAGCTGAGCACTTGCTCTCCAAGGCATGGGCCGATAGTACGACGAAGCGTTACAGATCCGCTTGGCTTAAGTGGATGCGTTGGTGTTTACGAAGGGATTTGGATCCCATGGTCGCCGGCCTTGTTCCCGTGCTGAATTTCCTGGCTCATTTGGCCGACAAGGGTTTGGCGTATAGAACGATCAATGCTATCCGGTCGGCGATTTCTGCGGGCCATGATAACATCGATGGCCATCCGGTAGGGGAACACCCTTTTGTGTGCCGGCTTCTGCGAGCGGTTCGCCTCGCGCTGCCGCCAGAGCCCAGGTACTCCGTCCTTTGGGACGTCAATTTGGTCCTGAACCTGTTCCTATCGTGGCCAGCGAATTCTTATCTGTCTCTGAAAGAGCTTTCGGCGAAATTAGCCATGTTGTTATGTCTGGTCTCTTGTAGGCGCGTCTCGGACGTGCGCGCGCTGGATGTTTCTGCACGCATTTTTTCCCCGGAGGGGGTTACTTTTACGGTGGGTCGACGCACTAAGACGTCGTCGCGTTCCATTTCTTATCCAGCCTTTACTGACACTCCTAAGTTGTGTGTTGTGCAATGCCTCAAAGCATATGAGGACCTGACATTGGATCTTCGCCCTCCGGGCGAGCGTCAGTTGTTGATTGCCCTGCGGAAGCCACACAAAGCTGTCTCCTCCCCCACTATCGCTAGGTGGGTGCGTTGGGTCATGCAAGAAGCGGGCATCAATACTTCTCTCTTTGGAGCACACTCCGCCAGGGGGGCCATGGCCTCTAAGGCATTCTCGGTGGGTGCTCGTCTGGAGGACCTTATGCGAGCGGCGGACTGGTCCTCGGATTCCACCTTCAAGAGGTTTTATTTTAAGCCAGTGGTGGATTTAGCTCAGTTGGTGGTAAGTAAGCTTTAAACTAGCATAATCTGAAGCCTCCGGTCCTGACATAGAATCGAAATTTGCCTAGCTTACGTAACGGTAAGTTTCAATTCTATTAAGGACACGGAGGCGAGGATTATCCCACCCGGACTACGGTGGTGTCTCTACCCACCCGTATGGCAGTAAGTAAAGCGTTTTCCTTTACGTTGTCTGTACTGTGTTGTTCACTGAATGCTCCTCGCCTTGTTGTAACTTTTTCCTGGGCCACCTCGCTGATGCTGTTCCTTTTTTGGCAGGCAACGACGGGGCTAAACAGGACCAATGAGGCTTAGCGTGATCTGCGCGAAGAAAGAGGAGGAAGATGATGGGAAGTCCGGTTATATAGGGATGATGAACAGTGACAAAGGACTGTGGACTATGATTATAACAAAGAGACTCTTGGGAGTTGTTGTTGATTTTTTGTTGAACATTACGTCAATGCTTTATGTTTAAAGCATTTTTGTTCTTATTATATCTTTTCCTAAGCTGCTGTGGTTTCTTTATGTTAATAAAGCGAAGGAAGATATAGCATAATCCTCGCCTCCGTGTCCTTAATAGAATTGAAACTTACCGTTACGTAAGCTAGGCAAATTTCGATTCATTTCACTTACACTTAGTGAGCCTCTTTCTGTCTCCTCCTTTTGGTCGCCAAGAGTTCACTAACCCAACTCCCAATTTCTAGGCAAATGCGATGCCTCTTGGAAGATGCCTACGAGTCTGTCCTTTTCAGCTTGACATCACTTAGTGGCAATTTCACGAATATACAGGGTAATTTTGCCGAGCTGCAGTGAGATGTTCTCATTCGATTCTTTTTACTTCGGGGATCATGCCACTAGTTTTTAATAAGAGTGCAAGATGAAAGATCATCGCTGCATTTTATTTATTCAGCCTGCCATTTGCATCATAAGCTCACACGCATCAGTCTTTTTGATATATTCTGTCTCCAAATGTGCTGCAAAAGGTTGTGCTTGTTCTGTAGATTGCAATATGTGACACTGTATATATGCAGATAGCTGCTGGATTAAACTGTGGTATGTTGGATGAAACTTGCCTTCCTGGTACAGATATCAGTTAAGGCCTTGGCTTGGATGGTAGTTAGGCCATATGACAGCTTTGAAGAAATGAAGGAAACTGCTGTATTTCAGACCTCACCTCTCTAATGAAACCATAGTGTGTAGTTTTAGTCCAGATATCAATTTTAATTAATTAGGTTGTTTAAAAAAAAAAGTAAACTAAATTACCTTCTTGAGTAGGACTTCATAGAATTTTTAATTGTTTATAACATTCATTTCTAATTTGTTGATATCTTTTCCTTGTTTAGGATGAATTCCAGAGATGGTTTTGTGCGAAGGTCCGTGTTCTTATGTATAGAGGAAAAAATCCCTTTCAGTGTCTTCTTCCAGAAGAACCACAAGAAAGCAAAGTTTCAAATGGCCATGCTGTTCATTTGCCAGAGAGCTTGCACGAAGAGGGTGAAGATAACTCAAAGAAACAGCCCGACGTTCCAATGCAGGAGGTACTGGCGACGTTCTCCATATGGTTCTAAATATAAGATAAGATGGCTCTTTTCAGGAACTAGTAAACCTTTTTTTTTTCTTTACTCAGAATGAATGTGTTGTTAGATGGTTTATCTCAGGGGTCACCAACTACTAGCTCAGAAGCTATCCTTATCTTGCCAGCTATTAGCCCTGTAAGTCATAGAGGGGGTATGGGCACATTGAAGGAGATAGTGCAGCTTGTTTTCAGACCCTTGGACCGCCAACTCAATTGCAGGTCTCCACAGTAACTGCTAAACACACATACTGTGACCGCCTGTGAGAGTGGGGCGAACTGTAACATGACCACCTGTCTCTGCTCGCTAAGTTCCATAGGGATTGGTCATGTTGCTGTACTGGCTCTGTGAATCCCACAGTGTAAATGAATACCTGACCATGAAATATTGACTGAAAGAACAAGAGTGGAGTTGCTAGAGTGCGGGGATGCAATGGGTAGGGAGGATCTGCATTCCTGTTGTATGGGAGCACAACATTGGAATATTATTGCTCATGGTCATATTGTAACAGCGATAATATTCATGAGTCGCTCCGTGTGTTGATCAGAAGTTGCTCCCCTCATAGACCAAGTTGGAGATCTCCTGCTTTATCTACTTTATATTGTGCACTGGCCCGTAAATTCAAACAGAAACAGGCCACAATGGGGTTGGTTTGCTTCAGCCTTCCTTTTTAGGTTTCGCCTGGCGTCCGCTGCGCAGCAGCGTTCGCGCAGGCGAAATCTTATGTTGGAACAGTATGTGGCTTTGTCCCGCCTCTGACTTCCATTGGCTAGCTCCATAAATGGAGGCTAGCCATTGGAAGAGAGATCTGTCCGTCATTGTCTGAGGTGATTCGTGGGTGTTCTGGCGATTGATTTTTTTTTTTTTTTCCCCTCTCCGCCCCTTGTAGAACGTCATTGCGGCGGTGGGCGGTGTTTTTTTTTTCTTTTTTTTTTATGTTTGCTTTGGTCATTGCTCCGAAGATGGCGGCCGGGCAGTAGCTTACTTGAGAAGCTCCACAGTGCTTTCTTGTTGTACTGGGCTTTTAATGCCTCAAGGAGGAGGGCAGAGCCTCGTCTCCAGTCATGTGGAGCAGAAAGCAATTGAATCGAAGTGAACGCTCAGGTAACAGCTTCAGTGCCCATCCTCATATCGAAGCACTGATCAACGCAAGAGGGAGGCAACACCTCAGGGTGGAAAGATCCTTTCTAGACATGTTGGAGCCCTACATAAATCTGCGATTCCAGGCGCCCTGCCTGTCGCACAAGGGCAGATAGGGGTCCCGAGGACGCCTTCTCAAGGACGCAATGCCAGAGTCCTGGGCTTTTCTTTTACAAATCATTCTTTACAGGCGGGTGAGTTGAGTTCTTTTGGAGCAATGGAACTGAACCAGTACTATAAGCCCCAGAATGCACTGGGGTTTTAAAGCACAACGCAGGAGTATAGCATTGTGTCCTCGGCGGCATGCTACCACGTGGTACACTGCAGTATACAGGTCCGGTGCGGTGCCACGCGCCAGGGTCGGGTCAATATTAAGGAGTCTTTAGGTGTGGGGTGGACCTGTGGCAGACCCTTGCTCTGGTGACCTTGAGAACAGTGGGGTCCGGAGTGGTGAGTGCTCGAAGGGCGACACGCCCAGGTCAGAGTCACACTGGGTGGACGTGGCTTGCTGCAGTCCACGCCGGCATCCGTCAGGCCTCCTCCAACCTTACGCCATTAGAAAGAAGAATTGTTCCCAATTAAGAAACAAGAATTAATTGCCGAGGCTGGCAGCGGTAGGTTATATGGAAATCGGGCGCGGTCCTCGTTGCGCAGAGCCTCACGGGTAGTTTACATGCAAATGAGACCGCAGTGGCGCTTTAGGGACGGGCCGCGGCGCTGCCTCTAAAAACATTAAGGAGCTGTTCAGAGTCAGCCAGGCAGGAACGCACCATTAAGGCCAGCAGGGCCGGGGCGCTGGTACTGCCAGGGGTGCCCGTCGACACCTCAGACACCCCAGCCTTTAAAAGGCACCGAACTATAGCAACAAATATGATGACGTTTCTTTGCCAGCACGGCGCGAGGAGCACAAGGAGGAGGGGTGAAGGGCACCGAAGATCACTGCTTAGATATGGGGAGATGTGTGGACCATGGGGAGGGTTCGCCGTGTATGGAGGAACACGTAGGGAGCAGTAGGGCTTTAACTGGGACGAAAAACTGGAGGGTCTCTACAAGGGGCGTGGCCAGTGTAATTAAGGGCGTGGCTTAAAAACATATACGATAAACATTTGCCTTAACATAGTGTGCCACCCGACTTGTCGTCGCTGTGCTTGCTTCCCTACCCCCTCGCTGTGCTTGCTTCCCTGCCCCCTCGCTGTGCTTGCTGCCCTGCCCCCTCGCTGTGCTTGCTGCCCTGCCCCCTCGCTGTGCTTGCTTCCCTGCCCCCTCGCTGTGCTTGCTTCCCTGCCCCCTCGCTGTTCTTGCTTGCTTCCCTGCCTCCTCGCTGTGCTTGCTTGCTTCCCTGCCCCCTCGCTGTGCTTGCTTGGTTCCCTGCCCCCTCGCTGTGCTTGCTTGCTTCCCTGCCCCCTTGCTGTGCTTGCTTGCTTCCCTGCCCCCTCGCTGTGCTTGCTTGCTTCCCTGCCCCCTCGCTGTGCTTGCATGCTTCCCTGCCTCCTCGCTGTGCTTGCTTGCTTCCCTGCCCCCTCGCTGTGCTTGCTTGCTTCCCTGCCCCCTCGCTGTGCTTGCTTGCTTCCCTGCCCCCTCGCTGTGCTTGCTTGCTTCCCTGCCCCCTCGCTGTGCTTGCTTGCTTCCCTGCCCCCTCGCTGTGCTTGCTCTCCTAGGTGTGTGAGTGTGTGTAGCTCTGGGTGTGTGGGTGTGTGTGGCTCTGGGTGTGTGGCTCTGGGTGTGTGGGTGTGTGTGGCCTTGGGTGTGTGTGTGTGTGGCCTTGGGTGTGTGTGTGTGTGTGTGGCTATGGGTGTGTGTGTGTGGCTCTGGGTGTGTGTGTGTGGCTCTGGGTGTGGGTGTGTGTGGCTCTGGGTGTGGGTGTGTGTGGCTCTGGGTGTGGGTGTGTGTGGCTCTGGGTGTGTGTGGCTCTGGGTGTGGGTGTGTGTGGCTCTGGGTGTGTGTGTGTGTGTGTGTGTGTGGCTCTGGGTGTGTGGGCGTGTGTGGCTCTGGGTGTGTGTGGCTCTGGGTGTGTGGGTGTGTGTGGCTCTGGGTGTGTGTGGCTCTGGGTGTGTGTGTGTGTGTGGCTCTGGGTGTGTGGGTGTGTGTGTGGCTCTGGGTGTGTGTGTGGCTCTGGGTGTGTGGGTGTGTGTGTGGCTCTGGGTGTGTGGGTGTGTGTGTGGCTCTGGGTGTGTGTGTGTGGCTGGCTCTGGGTGTGTGTGTGTGGCTGGCTCTGGGTGTGTGTGTGTGTGTTTAGTACAATAGATCTTACATTTGCGAGAGATTACGCTGTTGGCAATGTAAATGACAATGCCATTTATTTATCTGTTTTCAAAATCAACACATAAATAAAAATGTTGTCATTTACAATGCCAATAGCTCTAACTTTTGCAAAGGCGAAACCGTTGCATTGTAAATGCTTGTTGTTGTTTGTTGCTATTAAAAGGCCCCTACTTTCTGGTTAGTGAAGTGGACATCCAATAATGGAATGGCTGTTCTGGTTCGGATTGATTGATATACTACTGTGCTTAGTGAGTCCAAACGGCAAATTTGCATCCAAATAGAAGTATCAACGTCCAACTAAGCTAAATCATTTACATGTTTCTACTGCAAAGGAGTGCTTGATCTCTGAGGAACTTTGTAGTTAGGCATTTTGTTAGTCTTGGCAGAAGAATTCTTTGCTGGCAAAGTATGAGCCCTTTCACTACCTTACTGTGAAAGGAAATAATGTGCGACTAGTAAAAATATAGCTTACTTAAGCCTACCATACCATTACACCATAACACCCGAGTGTTTCCAGGCTGCCGCCTGCCCTGCATACATGGTATTAGGAGTGCTTGTTAGTATATGAATATAGTTTGATTATTTGGACAAATATGTATTCTGTATACAAGTATATTTGCTCTGCATGTATGTGACTTGTTAAATGTTTGCTTTACAGGTTCGTTATTTCACACACCACAGCGTGACATACTTCTGGAATGACCTGGAACAAACGTTTGACTTTTTAAGGTAACCATGTCTGATTAACACCTAAGCGCATTCAGTCTCTTATTCATAGTGAAGTGTGGTGCTTAGGGACTAGTTATTCCTGAATGTAAAGTCATGCTCACAATCTACTTTGACAGCCATGTCCGCTGATGACGAAAATGATGTAAAGTTATTTGCTAATGCAATCAAAATGTACTCTCGATTGTATTCCGGTGCTAGGCTTCTCTGTATCACGATATTCTCTATTTTCTCTCATTTCAGCTCTACCAACACTCATCTTTTTGTTGAAGTTAATAGGTCAGGAAACCATTCATTACACCGTGTCATAAGTCATCAAAGTCCCCAAATCATATTTTTCAATGAATCCCCACAAGTTACTCATTCTCCCTACTAATGCCCGCTTCAAACGATTTAAAAAAGATTATGCATTTTTTCATTCAAAGTCCCTCAAATTTACTGTGCCAAGTGACAGTAGCCAGCAGCAACAGATTAAACATCCGCATTACCTAACTCCGTACTGCAACAAAGTATTGTGCCACAACAAGAAATTGGTTAAGTGTTGGCATGCATGGTAAGGCTTAGTTCAAAAATGTCACTTGATGTTCATTAAAAAGTAATATCCTCTTTGATAACATTTTCACCACATTGGAGAAAGTGGTTTGTATTAGGTGGCATTACAACTAAAGACCAGACAGACCTCAACTTTACCAGCTATCAGTATCTCTGTGAGGGATATGCTTTCATACAATAACATTAAATGGGAATCATTACTGAAGTTGATTTTTATCCTCAAAATGGATTGCGTCTCCAGCGTATGTGAACCAATGGCGCACACTTCTGACAAGAAGATGCATTAAAAGTTACTATTTCATGTACCAATAATGCCATCAAGCGGTACTAGTGACATGGTTCTTAAAAACAAGGAAGAGGTGTTTAAAAAAAATGCTGCAATATACTTTTAAAATGTGGGTATCTGAAGTAAAAAAGAATATAACATTGTAAATCAAGTCCCCTCTCCTGCCAGAGCAGGTATTTGGTCATTCTCCCTTCGAGTCAACCTATTAAAGGCGCTCATTGGCCACCAAGAGGAGTCTGTCACCCAGCTACATCTAAATTTGTTTTCAATTAGAATGTTGCTGATATATTATTCAATGGAATTTTTGCTTGCAGGTCCACACCATTTTGCATGTTTCAAGAAGCTTGTCTGGTAAATGCAATATATATGGCGAGGTATACATCTTTTAGCATTTTTGGAATAAGGGAGGACTAACTCCATGGGTCCACGTTGAACTGTAGGATCAAGTAAATTGACAGTGGCTATCCAGACATGGAGCATTTGCTATTCACTTTTAAAACTAGCATGCGTTTGACATTCTCTGATCACACTAATGGAATAATGCATACAACTGAATTGCATTCACTTCCTTCTAGACACCACAGTGAACAAGCTCCAAAAGCAAAACAAGAACATAGAAATATCTCTGATAGTAGTTGCAGGCGAGTTTAATACAACCTTCGTACCAAGTAGAGGACATATAGCTATCTCACGGGGGGAATGTATAGTTTGTTATTCCCCGACATGTAAGTAGGTACATCAGCCTTCGTTCAAGAGCTGGTCATCGACTTGCTTTGATAACATTATTGTATGGTTTTCATCTGTATAATGGCAGATCAGTCACTGACCAATAGGAAACATACCTTCAATAATGCACAGTCTGAAGATAAGCACAATTGATTATATCTGCCTTCTGAGCTGGAACTTCATGGTTGACGTGATGGTTGACGTGATAGTTGAGGAGCACCCTGAAATTGTTCACTACCCCCTAGTTTTACATCTTCTGACTAAAGTTTTTTAGAAAACTGTCACCATTTGTTGAGAGTTGTGATATTGTACTTGTCACAGTGAGTGAAGAACCGTGTAAAGTGTGCCGCCCTTTTAGAGCAACTCTCATCTCAACTGTACTGACATACCCCAACCATGCCACTCTTGATTCAGACAAACTCATTGCATTGCGCTTAATCATCTGTGAACTCATCACCTTGCATCTCACTAAACCCATCCCCAGTAGGAGGCCACTGAAGCCTAAAGTGTACACATTGTTCAATAGCGATTGTAGAATAAGCAGTCCCTTGTGACGGCTATGAAGAGCAGGACTCTAGGGGCATTGTAGATCATGGGAGATATTCTAAAACTGTGATGCCCGTGAAAAAGGGACAGTGGGAAAAAGCTAGATATCACAGCTTAAGGCCGCCAGGTCAGGGGACAGGCAGCTCTACTGGCACATACAAGTAAATGGTAGTAAAATGCCACTTCCAATCCACAAACGCATTTAACAGAAGACCATGAGGTAGCACACTATTTGTCCCTGTACTGTGAGATTGTAAACCAGGCTGGCTATTGGTCCCCTTATTTTACGCTGTCTGCTGACTGTTCATCTTTAGAACCCTTCACATTACGGGAGGTTCTCTCCGCAATCAGCAGGCAACAAACAGGAAATCCTTAGGCCCCAATACTGTCACAGCAAACAAACACAAATCTGAACCTATTTTATAGGGCAGCATTGTTTTGGTTCCAAATCAGTACAATTCTGAAGGGCGACACTACCCAATTCCTGGTTAAGGGCTGAAATTGTGCTTCTACATGAGAAGGGTTGCAAGACCAATAATTACTACCAAATAAGCCTCTTAGACAATGCCCCAAAGCATTTTTTCATGCATTCGCCTTACCTGATTGGAAACTTGCGTTAACGATAGTAACATTTGCTCCAACTAGTAGGAGAGTTTTAGAACAAGACTAAGTACAGTGGCACATTTGTTCAGGTCCTACCTTATCCCAGAGAAATGAGTTACACTCAAAGTACTTTTGTACTTGGTAATTGTAGACCTGTTGTCTGACTTCAGGAGCATCTCTGCAGCTCAGTACATTGTCTGTGTATTACCGCACCATGGGAACTGTCACAGTTCATTGTGTTCCATCTGAGGAAAATTGAAGTCTATTCCCTGAGACCAGGGGTGTGCGTCAAAGTTGGTCACTGATTCCGCTGCGTTGCTTCTCTGTATATTAGCCAAGTTTGTGAGCATCAGTACCGTTAACACCCTATTGTTAGATGTCTCCAAAGTAGCAACCTCAGTCCATGCAGATTAAGCCCATCGATTTCGAAGACACCTACAAAGCTTCAGGACCATATAGATATATTTAAATTTTATATATTAAAAGGGCTTGCCATCAATATCCCTAAAACTAAGCTGATGACAATAGGCAGCAGAAGGGCTTCAGGAACACCTTTAGATTGGATAATTCACCAGTTAAGGATTTTGATACATGGATATCCAGTTTCAGTGGACCTGAAACGGAAAAATTACATTATGATGTCTAGGAATCTTCTGCCTGAGTGCGCAAGTGGAGCGTGGCGCTTTGCCAGGAAAAGTGGTCGGGTACTTTCTCCTGCCCTGAAGGTATATACCAAATGGCAAAATACTTCACTTCATGGACCTGAAATTTGGGGCTGTGAGAATGTCACTGTCAATTTGTGGTTACAAATACTACCGAAGGCTCTTTGACGGACATGTTCCTAAGGCTTAAGAACACTTCCAAATGCAAGGCTTTGCTAGGTGAGCTCGAGCCGTCTTGAGCAATGGTTCAAGTAATTTGCCCTTCTTGGTGGGCTTCTTATGGTTCATCCACGCGCCACCTTAACTGCATTGATCAGTTAGAGGAGGCAATTAATCCTTTGTGACTTTATTTGCTATATTCTGTGCTTTGGGTCATGTTCTTGAGCCATTTGATGGGGGGACTTGTAAAGTTGTACATTGAAACCCATTTTGGAATTGTACATAATGGATACATCTAGAAAGGTGGCTTTTAGTGTGTCCCACTATTTAAAGGTGGCATGGTTAATAAGGCATTGTGTTCTAAATTGTCGGTTGTATCACAATGATGAATGTGTGCTAATTTAGAAAATTGAACTTCTGTCTTTTAACTGGTTCTATGCGTTATCTAAAATAAGCGTATCCCTCTATTGTATAGAATGCTAGCGAGAAGGCAGGGGGTTAGGGAAGAAGGTTTTTGCTGCTGAACAGTAATTTTGCCTAAAGCATTGGGTTTTGCAACTGCACTGGTCGGTTTTCAGCAAATAATGGGCCTCTGTTTGCAGATGGAATTTTGAACTTTTGCTCATGTGTTTTGTGAAGAATGTTGATTACCAAAGCTGCAGTATTTGGAATGGGACAACTTGGACTGCGTACATGTTCTTCAGTTAATAAAATAAGGTTTTAAATGTTTGGTTACGTGGTATTTCATATGTCCATGCCCGTACTCTTCTCCATATATTAGATTTTTTAGGCTGAAGTGCCAACAACCCCAATCTACAGAGAACCCCAAGCTCTTGAGCAATTCTTTTCAGCTTCATTTACTATTTATAAAGGCTTTTCTGCATCTTCTGTAGTTGTGCAGTAAAATTTCCTGAATGGTAATTTACGAGAAATTAAAGTCCAGTGCTTCACATTGAAAAGAAGTAAAGGTGAGTTTGAGGAAGTTGTATGTGCACGTACATACCACCATGCTGTGTCATGGTGGTACTTTGTCTTTTCAGTCTTAGCCTTTGGGTTTTGATAATATAGTCCACTCTTTTTGCTACTATACCTAGAGCGGGCTTTGGCTGAGTGCTAGTCAACCATTGGCTTTCCCCCCCCCCCAGCCTCTTTAAGCCTTTGGTTTGAGTCTTTGTCAATCACATCTTTGCTCAGACCAGCGGAGTATTTCTCTCTCTCCTTTGTTGGTATTGTTAGGTTGTATCTTTCCGCCTCCAAAGGAGTTCCTGCATTCACGTGTATGAGAAACTGTTTTGCAAACCTAGACCTCTGTCCACTGCGGACGGATGGTGTGTTCCCACCGCCCCTTCCACTTTACTACCTATTGGCTCCTTCCCACCACCCCCCTTTACCATATGTTTTACCATATTTCTCTTGCAGGCCATCTTTTTTGTTCCTCCCTCATGAACCTCTCTCCTTCCCCAGGGCACATCTTGCTTTCGTCACCCGCCAACTCGCATTCCTCCCTTCAGAGCATTGCCACTTTAAACCTATACCTATTAGATCTGCCACTGCTTGTTTACTTTTTTTAATATTTAAACCTTCACTTCTTGAACTACCTCAAACTGCATGGACGAAGGATGATTTTATTTGTTGTGCAGGAGTTCAGAATCGTTTTCAACCAGCTGTGATCGGAATGTGCCTGCTTTCCATGGCTCTTGCTTTGAGACATGTGATTTAATTATTCATTGGAAGCTTAACCTGGTTCTTGCAAGGTCAGAAGGGCTTGGGAGAGCTGTCAAGTGATTACGATTACACAACAGAGTATGCCGCGCACATCTCACCTGCATCCGCGAGTTTTTGCGATCTGATCACTTTGCTTGCCTTTTCTGGTTCATTAGCTTGCTTGTGCTAGTTCGAGTTTTTTTCCCCTGTACCCTGTTGAGCCAGTTTACCCGTGTATATTTAACTGTACATTTTCCTAGCGCATCTCGAAGCTTACAGATTCTTTATGGTGCATGGCAAGCAACTGTTTATTCTCTAAAAATCTGTTTGTTGCACCTTCTTTGGATCTTTGAGTAGAGCATCTGTGGGTTATGGAAATCTTCATTAAATCCAAATCACTCTTCTGTCATAGTTCTTATTTAATTTACTGGGGTTCTTTCTTGTGAAATTAGTAATACTTGTCCCAATTTATAAGCATTAACTTATACCCCATACCTTTAACCTCCAATCAGATCTAGACCGCTTAGCATTAAATATCATACCTTGTACCGCAGACCAGCCATTAATGTTGAAATCCTTTAGATTCCGAAGAAGGGATGGAGAAAATGTAAGGTCCATGATGAAAGCAATGGCATTTGGTATTATGAAGAGTCCTGGTAGACTTTGGTGCCTGGCCTGTTCAGGTATTGAGGTCCACCTCCGAACCGAATTTGTTTATGCCTCTATCGAGGTTGCGTCTCGGTTCCACCCTGACACACCTGGTCCTCATTCAGACAGCACATAGCCTCAGCCACAGAGCCACCATCCAGTCTACATTGTAAATCAGCTTTTTTGCTTGACGGAGATCAAAGCCAGTTATAACTTGACAATGAAGATAATGGAGATGATTTCATCCTACATTAGGATGTCCACAACCTATACTTAGAGCTGTGAGAGGCCAGTGTGCTAAGTTGTTATCCCGCCCACCCCAACCACCCCCACTCCCCGGGGCCACCAACGGACAAAAGTTTCTCCTTTGCTGTGTTGATTCGGTAGGTCTTGGACCTACACCTTCCTGTTCTGAAATCTAAATCTGTACTTCCAGACACTTTGGAGGCAGGGCAGTCCGCATCTGAGCTCTTACTGACGTTTAATGAAGCCCTAACTGGCACATTAATGGCACCTTGTCTAACACCTGTTCTTGCCCACTGATTAACAGGCAGGTAGCATATTTGGCTGCATCATGACCATCCTGAATGGTATGTGCCAGGGAGGACCGCAACTCTTCAGGAACTGCAGACAAGATCTTGCTGACCATGTTTAAGAGGATATATGTGTAATCGCAGAGTAGTCCGCTGGAGTTACCGACCTTAAGGCCAGGCTGACCGACAGGAATATCTGTTTCCCAAATGCTTTGATTCTCTTTAATTTTCTGTTGGGGCTGTGAGGAAAGCATTGGGGTTCACTTTACTGGTAGAAGCTTGTACTACAAAATACTTTGGAGTAGTGTGAAGTCCAAAAGAGAAAAAGAAAAAATCAGAGTGGCGCCAGGCCACACTTATGTGTTCTTTGGGCCCTGCCAGATGTTTCCCTCAACAATTTCAACCCTTTCTGGGCTACTGCGGGGCTCTGACATACAGGTAACGCCAGAGCCCCGCAACAGTCAACCCAGTCTTTTCAGGTCAGGGTCATGGGGCCAACAGACAATGTGCAGGCCCCCAGGGGCACTGATCTCTCTAGTCATTCAATTCCCTGCGATATCTGCATCCAAACCTCTTTAGTTTGCCCATTGTTGCACACACCCACCAGAGGCAGCTTCAGACTTTCCCTACAAGGGTGACAAGCTGCTACATCCACCAGATCATTCAATTGGGCTATGTCCTTCCATAACTTTCTAACCCACTGCATATTCTGCCCACATCAAAGCGGCCTTCAGATGAGTTCCATCTTGTTGCAAGAGTTGCAATCTCTACGTGCCAATGCTGTAGATAGGGTACAGAATGTCAAAATCTGGAATGATTGGCACTCCTGCTTTTTCCTCATACTAAAGAAAGATTGAGGCCTTGATCTTCGTTTAGATTTTCTCTGACAAATGTCGGATGCTCACACTAGCCTCGGTTCTGTCTGCCCTGGACCAAGCGACTGGATGGCAGCCTTGGACCTGCTGGATGCAAAATTTCACTTACGAATACTACAGTCCCACTTGAATTACCTTCAAATGAAGGTAGGCCAGATGGCATTTTCAGTTCACGGTTCTTTCCTTCTGCCTTATCAGCACCCCTCCGGTGTTTACGAAAGCGGAGGTAGTGGTTGCTATACATCTTCAAAGTTTGAGGATTCTAGTTTTGCCCAACCCCAACCCAACTACTGTTTGTTGAAGGCTGGCTCGCCACAGTTAGTTGTAGAACACCTCCAGATGACGATAAACCTCCTGAAGTCTCTGGGGTTCACGATCAATGTGCCGAAGTGACACATGGCTCCTTAGCAGAGTTGTTCCTTCATAAGAGCCTTCTTGGATATGTTGCTGTTCAGGGCCTCCACTTTCACAACTTGTCTAGGACATTCAGGCAATGATCCCGATGTGTGAGCCTTTTTCTAGGTCTCTGTGAGAAAGGTTGTGAGAAAGGTTCTGAGGCTTCTTGACGTTTTGGGCCACCTACCTGGTGTTGAAGGCTTTCCTTGTCCATCAAGGAAAGGCTAGTGGAGGTTCTCACAGACAGGAAAACCACCATGTGATATTACAAAAGCAGTGTGAATTTGGGTGCTGGGTCTTCTACCTAGAGGCTCTACACCTCTGGAATTGGCTGGAGCATGGAATTGGCAGGAACATCATGACATCTTCCTTACTGCAAACGACCTGGCAGGATCTTTAAATGCCATGGCAGGCGAGCTCAGCCAGCAGATGGCAGTTACACCCGAGGTGGCACACAGCATCTTCCAACAGTGGTAATAGGCTTGGCTAGCTCTTTTTGCCACTGGTGAAAATGCACGTTGCTAAAAAATGTGCATACTAGACTTTACAAGAAGTCTCTTTCTGGAGAAATTTTCCTCCGGTTCGAGTCCAGCTCGGGCCTCCTGTACACCTTTCCGCCTCTGCCTCTCCTGCTCCAGATTCTGAAGATCAGGAAAGAGTGGACCCTAGTGATCATAGTGGCTCCGATTTGCCCAGTAGTGCATGGTAACCAGAATCTCAAGGCATGAACATCAGTCTTCCGATCAGGTTACTGCTTAGGAAGGATTTTCTTTTGCAACAGAGTATATTTCTGCACCCAGGCCTGGGCAATCTACACCTTTGAGAGCGGAGATTGAGCGGTAACCAGTAACTGCATTCAACCTAGCTCGAGAGGTTGTGGTTGTTATCCTTTCTTCATTGTGTCCTCCTAAATAGCTAATTCATCCTGATCACTTGGACAACTTTGTAGAGTAGTGTGGTGCCTGCAACATAGACTTATTGCAGGCAAAACTGTTGTATTAATAGTTTTAACTGTTGGATGTTGTATTATTAGCTTTGTCTCTGGCTCATTAGGGACTTGCTGTGGGCATAATTATAGGATATTTTTTAGCCCTGTCAGCTTTTTTGCATTTGCCTGAACGGCAGTCTTTTTTTTAAATAATACATTGTGATGTGATTTATAAAAAGGTTTAACCCATAACTCCACTAAACAGTTTATGCCACAGTGGGATCTCAGTTTTGTCTGGATTTTCCTCATGTGTACCCGCTTGCTGCCAATGTACGGTTCTTTGCCATGTCTTCTGACTTTAGGCGATCTTCATGCTCTTGATTACTTCAGCCTGTAGCATTGAATGAGCTCCAAGAGTTCTTGGTACAACCGCCTTTTTCATTAACAGTTGTTGCGGACTAGGAGGGCCTTTTTGCCAAAAGCTGGGACACCTTTTCACGTTGGTCAATCCATCTCCCTTCCAATGTTTATTTTGTTTACTCCACCTCGCGCTTCGAAAGAGGAGGAGGGACTTGATTGTCTAGACTCCAAGAGAATTTTAAATTGTTTACATTGATTGAACCAAAGACCATTTGGTTGCACGATCATCATTTTGTAATTGTAATTGCAGAGTTGTTTGTATTTATATAGCGCTTACTGACAAGGCATTGAAGCTGATTCTTTGGGGCAAAGATAAGAAAATGACTTTTTCAAGGTGGATAACCTTCTACATTAACACCTGCTATATACTGGCAAAGATATAGCCTCCAGAAGGACTGAGGGCTCATTCCACCAGGGCCATAGCTGTTACCACTGCGTTGGCACTCTGATTGCCTGTTTTTAATATGTCAGATTGTGACATGCGCATCAGTCCATACGTTCACAAATCACTACTGCCTTAATAGTCAGGTCCACGAGGGAAGGGCATCTTACCCATTCAGTCCTGCAGGACATTTTTATCTTGGTCCATTCCACAGACCCTCCACCTTGGGAGGTATAGCATTGGTATCTATTCTAAATGTGATAAATATGCAGTGAGAAGTATCCATCAGAAGAACAAATGACATACCTTCCCCTACTCCCCATTCTATGGAGTGGTCTTAAGGTTTCCATCTGGAACGGTCCTAATTCCAAAATCTCCCCATTGGTACCTCTGATTGCTTTTATGCTCCATGTCTGAGGGCATAGGTAGAGTCCAGAAAGAGAGTCAAAAGGGAAATCCCTGGAGTCTACTTGTTCACCTATGTCCTAAGTCCTGTCTTGTCAGGGAGGAGGGACCTATGGTGTACTGTGTTCGAGGCATGTGGGCTGCTGAATTCATATCTGTGCATAGTCCGCCACCTAGTGTTGGGTCCGGATGATTGCACATTGTTGTCCTGGAAGAGTCTTCGAAGTATCACGAGATAGGTGGCTCCTCCCCTGGACTACAGTGCGCATGGGCATCGCCTCCATCCCCAGATTGTTTTTTTCCGCCATCGGGTTCGGATGTGTTTTCGGTTCCCTCTATCGGAACCGATAGTTGTTCTACTTTTACTCGAGACCAAAAGGTCTTTAGGCTGGGCGTCGGTATAGTTGCGTTCGGGTTTCTTACTGACTCTCAGCTCCGATCTCCTACTGCCCCTCCACGTGCTTTCGACGCGGACGGGCCTACACTACACCCTTTGCTATGGAGCGGACTCCATTCAAGAAGTGTCCGCTGTGTCACTCTAAATATTCGCACCTCGACGTGCACCCCGTGTGCAATACATGCTTGTCACCGGATCACCGTGAGGACACTTGCATGGCGTGTTCGAAATTTAGGAGTAAGAAAACTTTAAAGATTCGCCGGGCTAATCGGCTCCAGGCTCAATTGTCGGCTTCGGCACCCCCACCTGATGACATCTTCCAGGAATCGGTTGAGGGAGAAGACGACGTACAAGGGTCGGACTCTGGCCCCGCGTCCGAAGAAGAGACCGGCGACGCGGGTGATGAGGCCTACGGCGAAGTCTCCGACGAGGTAGGGGACGACGACCGGGCTTGTCCCACGATGGGTGATAGCTCGGAGGAAGAGCATCCCCAACAAGACTCCGGGGTTACTCCCCGTTACACGGCCCAGGTCGAGGGATCGCCTTCGGGCCTTACCCAAGATCTAACAATGAGTCCTACGTCCCCGCCTCCGGGCCCGGTCACGGACATTTCTATGAAGAAACCGAAAGTGAAACCAACTGGTCTTGCACCCTCGGATGCGAAACCGAAACTGAAAGTGGCGTTGGTGAAGAAGGTTCTGGAGGCGTCAACTTCCACGAAACCCAAAATGGCCGACTTGAAGAGCCACGCCAAAATGGCCGACCAGAAGAGCCACGCCAAAACGGCCGACCCGAAGCCCTCTGGGTCGGCGCCGAAGGTGAAGGCCTCCGATGCGGCTGCATCGGCACCGAAAGGGGTCGCGGACCCGAAGACGTCTTCAAAGAAGCGTCACGCCGATGGTGCGCATGCCCATGGGGCGTCGGCCCCGAAGAAGAGGCCTGTCGGCGATCGGGCTATCGAAGTCGACGAGTCGCTCGAGCCGGTTCAGCCCTCGGCGTCCCTTACAAGGAAGGTGGGGGAATCCCTAAAGCGGATCCAACAGTCTACTGTGGTTCCCAGCCAGGACACTGTAGTGCCTCGACCCGCGCAGAAGTCTGCTAAGGAACAAACGCCCATTCGTTTTACCCTTCCACCCAAGACGACGCCGAAGGCCTTCGCGCCGAAACAGGGTGGACACTCACAGGAGGTATTGACGCCGAAAGCTGCTCTGGTGGTGTCGAAGCTTCGGCTCCAGCCGCTTGCGGTGGAGGAACGTCGTGAGGTGATCATCGACGCAAACACCGGAAAATTGTCGCTCCTCAAACGAAAGATTAAGTCGGAGCCGGCCTTGGAACCTTTTAGGATTCCACTCAAGAACAAGAGGTACTCTACGGATTCTTCGGCTCTGATGGAACCTCTGTCTCCACAAGCCCCGGAACACTCGCCGGCCCATTCCCCCGCGCCTTATGTGGACGAGGACGAGTACACCTATCCTGCGTACTCGGATCCGGACGAGGAGCATGTGCCCTGGACAGCGGGAGGCGACGCTGACGACCCGCAGTCGGGTCAGGACACTCAACTTTTCGCCGCAAAGACGTCCCCGACAGAGGACTCGGCGGCCTTCAATGCCCTAATAGAGAGAGCTGCAGCGAACCACGACGTCGAACTGCACTCGGACCCCGTGGATGCGGACTTCTTAGTCGACACCTTCTCAGTAGCCGAAAAACAAGTCAAGACTCTACCGATGCTTAAAGGGGTGCTGAAGCATGCCCAGGAGGTATTCAAGGAGCCCACCCGGGCGCGGGTGGTCAATCCTCGCATCGACAGAAAATATAAAGCGGCGCCCACGGATCCCACGTATATTAAGGGACACTTACCATTGGACTCCCTGGTGGTGTCCAACGCTCGAAAGAGGGCGAATTCGCAGACTACTGGTGATGCTCCTCCCCCGGACAAAGAGTCCAAGGTCTTTGAGGCATCAGGCAAACGCATTGCTGCACAGGCAGCGAACATCTGGAGGATCTCTAACACTCAAGCCCTGCTTGCACGTTATGATAGGGCCCATTATGACACATTAGAGGCCATCCTGCAACACTTGCCCGACCAATACAAGGAGGCGGGGGAGATGCTCATTCAGGAGGGTAAACTCATTACAAATGCATCCATTAAATGTGCCTTAGACGTGGCAGACACTGCCTCCAGGGCTATCAATACAAGCGTGTTACTTAGACGCCACGCCTGGCTTCGGATTTCGGGGTTCAAACCCGACATACAAACAACAATACTGGGTCAAACAGTGAATCCTGACCATCTGTTCGGCCCTGAGGTGGATGCCTCCCTAGAAAAGATGAAAAAAGATACCGAAACTGCTAAGTCTATGGGGGCCTTACAAAGCCAGCAGTTTCGGGGTCATTCCTTTCGGCGCTCCAATTCAAGAGGCACCTCGAGGGGCCAGGCATCCCAGTCCACGCAATACTACAAGGGTAACACCCAGTCCTCGTATAACAACAACAAGGGCAGGGGTGGCTACAGAGGCAATAATATCAAAGGCAGGGGACGTGGAAACAATGCCTCCAGGTCCACCGCCTCCAACAAGCAGTGACGTCTTGTCACTTCCCCCCGATCACACAACACCTGTCGGGGGGAGACTCCAGCAGTTCCTGCCGGCGTGGAGGTCCATCACCACGGACAGGTGGGTGAGGTCTCTTATCCAGTACGGGTACTGTCTAGAACTTACGTCCATTCCACCGGACATACCGCCAAGAAACCGTGCTATGTCCGACGAGCACTTGACCTTGTTGCAGCAAGAAGTACTGGTCATGCTGCAAAAAGGGGCGATAGAGCTCGTTCCATTGCAAGAACGGGGAACAGGGGTCTACTCCCTGTATTTTCTGATCCCCAAAAAGGACGGATCACTCAGGCCGATCCTGGACCTCAGGCCCCTGAACTGGTACATCAACTCGGAGCACTTCCATATGCTCACACTGCAGCAGGTGCTTCCCCTGCTTCAGCAGGGGGACTTCCTAGCAACGCTGGATCTAAAGGATGCCTATTTCCATATTCCCCTGCATCCTTCCCACAGAAAGTATCTCAGATTCACGATCTTAGACCAGCATTACCAGTTCAGAGTCCTGCCGTTCGGGGTCACCACGGCACCGAGAGTATTTACGAAATGCCTAGCGACTGTGGCGGCGCATCTCCGTCGCCAGCACGTCCATGTCTTTCCATACCTAGACGACTGGCTTATTCAGGCAAAGACGGAACACCAGTGCGTAGACCACGTGTCACGCACCATTCACCTCCTGCACGATCTGGGATTCTCTCTGAACTACCCAAAGTCCCATCTCTAGCCCGCCCACGTGCGACAGTATCTGGGCGCGACAATCGACACTCTGGCAGCCACTGCGCAGCCGAGTTCAGTGAGAATCGCCAGTATCCAGGCACTGATCCAACGATTCAGACCCCAACACTCGCTTCCAGCGAAAGTGTTCATGCAGTTGATAGGCATGATGGCCTCCTGCATCTCCATTGTCCCGCACGCGAGACTACACATGCGTCCGCTTCAGGAGTGCCTAGCACGTCAGTGGACTCAGGCTCATGGGCAACTGACAGACCTAGTGTTGGTGAGCGGTCGGGCGTACAACTCTCTGCATTGGTGGAATCCACAAAACCTTTGCAAGGGCCGACCATTCCAAGAGCCTGTCCCACAGATCATCCTGACGACGGACGCCTCTCTCCAGGGATGGGGAGCGCATGTACTCCACTACACTGTGCAGGGACTATGGACACTTCAGCAAAGGAAGATGCACATCAATGTGTTGGAACTGATGGCAATCTTCATGGCCTTAAAGGCATTCAAAGTACATCTGTGCAACAAGGTTGTGTTGATCCGGACGGACAACATGACGGCCATGTACTACATCCAGAAGCAGGGGGGTACACACTCTCCACAGCTGTCTCATCTGGCTCAGAGCATGTGGAAGTGGGCCATTCAGAGGAACATCTTCCTCATGGCAGAACATCTCCCGGGCAAGGACAATCAAATGGCGGATCTGCTCAGCAGGCACAGCCATCAGATGCACGAGTGGGAGATACATCCATCAGTACTCCAACCGTACTTCCAAAGGTGGGGTCATCCAGAGATAGACCTGTTCGCCACAAAGGAGAACGCAAAATGCCAAAGCTTCGCCGCCAGATTCCCACACCCCCAATCACAGGGCAATGCGATGTGGATGAACTGGTCAGGCAGATTTGCGTACGCTTTTCCCCCAGCACCTCTGATACCGCTGGTGGCACGCAAGCTCAGGCAACACTCGATGACGCTCATCCTGGTTGCTCCAACGTGGGCTCGCCAACCATGGTACACCACGTTTCTGGAACTCTCCGTGGTACCGCATCAAAGGCTTCATCTCACTCCCAGCCTTCTGACGCAGAGCCATGGCGACATTCAGCACCCAGATCCGCAACAGCTCAACCTGGCGATCTGGCTCCTGAAGTCCTAGAGTTTGGCTACCTCAATCTTCCGCCCGATTGCATGAACATCATTCGGGAGGCAAGGAAGCCCACTACTAGAGCTTGTTATGCGGCTAAATGGAAGAGGTTTGTCGTCTACTGCGTGGAGCACAGCATTGACCCGCTAGACGCCTCCATTCAAAACATCATATGTTACCTCTTTCACCTGTATCGTTGTAATCTAGCTTACTCTTCCATCCGCATTCACCTGTCGGCTATGGCAGCATACCTCCAGAATAGGCAGCACCTGTCACTCTTTAAGGTCCCTGCTATCAAGGCTTTTCTGGAAGGACTCAAGAGAGTCATTCCACCAAGGACTCCACCAGCCCCGGAATGGAACCTCAATGTGGTTCTTACAAGGCTGATGGGTCCTCCCTTTGAGCCACTACACTCTTGTGAGCTGCAGTTTTTAACTTGGAAGGTTGCGTTCTTGGTAGCAATCACATCGCTACGGAGGGTTAGCGAACTGCAGGCGCTCACCATCCAAGAACCTTTCTTCTAGGTACATGCTAACAGGGTGGTGCTCCGCACTAACCCTAAGTTCTTACCCAAAGTGGTCTCACAGTTTCACATAAACCAAACAATTGAATTGCCGGTGTTTTTCCAAAACCCGGAGATGCTGGCGGAGCGGATGCTCCACACCCTTGATGTAAAGAGGGCCTTGATGTATTATGTGGACAGGACAAAAGATTTCCGCAAAACCAAACAACTTTTTGTTGCTTTTGCAACACAACACAAGGGAAATGCAATCTCCAAAGCAGGAATCGCTAGATGGATAGTAAAGTGTATTCAGATCTGCTACGCTAAAGCTAAGCGCACTCTCACTATCCCACCGAGGGCCCACTCCACTAGGAAGTTGGGGGCCTCTATGGCTTTCTTAGGTAACATTCCCTTAGAAGACATCTGTAGAGCAGCCACATGGTCTACCACTCATACTTTCACTAAGCACTACTGTGTAGACGTGCATTCAAAACAACAGGCAGCTGTTGGTCAGGCTGTTCTAAAAACGCTTTTTCAGACTGCTGCAGCTGGCACGGGCGGCCGCCGCTAATGGAGGGACTGCTATGTATTCTATGCACAGATATGAATTCAGCAGCCCACATGCCTCGAACTGCAAATGCTACTTACCAGTATGCATCTGTTCTTGGCATGTAGGACTGCTGACATTCATATCGCCCACCCTCCTCCCCGGCGCCTGTAGCAGCTGCAGTATGTATTCATATACACACATATGCTCATAGCATGGTCATCACTCACTTCTTCACTCCATCTCTGCCAATGGCTAAAAACAATCTGGGGATGGAGGCGATGCCCATGCGCACTGTAGTCCAGGGGAGGAGCCACCTATCTCGTGATACTTCGAAGACTCTTCCAGGACAACAATGTGCAATCATCCGGACCCAACACTAGGTGGCGGACTATGCACAGATATGAATGTCAGCAGCCCTACATGCCAAGAACAGATGCATACTGGTAAGTAGCATTTGCAATATCGAATAATTTAAAAAGGCTTCCACAAAGAAATAGAATCGTTAACAATCTGATTTTATTAAAAGCCAATGTCTAGGCAAGTAAATAAACAGACCAAATTCATATAAATCAATACAATGCAGTTTAAAATTCAAGGAATATACCTTGAAAAGATCATACACAGATAAAAACAAAATTACACAGACATAGTGGTAAAATGCACAATCGATTCAGACATATCTACAACATATAAACAGTTTATGAGCTAAGGACAAGAATACAAAAATACATATCATGCCAAAAACCCCTTGTATCACTGTGGCTCACAGATATCTCTGCCACCAGATTCTCTTAGATCCAACAGCCTCAACTACTTAAACTCATGTAAACATTAGTAATAGAGTTAGATATCCATCTAAGGTTTACTAGGCCCTGACTGGATTCTTTTTGTCATAAAACAGTGCGTCGACGCGTTTCGTTGCAGTACAGTTGATTATGTGGCACCTTCCTCAGGACTTTTCTTGCTGGGGTTTCAAGAAGTGGTTAAATACACCGTATCTGTAGATACATGAAAAGAAACGTATGGAGTCACTAATCGTACATGGTATCAGTTACTCTTTGTTCAGTCTATCTTGACTATCTTGACTTCTCCTATGTTAGAAGGGTTTTGCTTATTTCCCAATGTGGATAAGGTTCCAGTGTCGCATCTCAGTTATTATATAGTTGATTAACGGAGACACCTCTGAATACTGATGACAATCGGATACAACAGAGGACTCAATTTTGTTTATGCTATACATTACATCTAGCATACGACCGAGCCATATTCACGGTATGTATCTAAAACATATAACATTCTATTCCCTCCGAGTCGTTTTCAATGTGGAAGACCGGTTTTGTTACTACTTGAAACTAGGGAATAGGGGTCTTATGTAGAGTAGAAGGGGTTCAGACTCACCCCCATACAATGTAGGATACGTTCCAGTATAGGATCAGCTTTGCGCTACGCCTGGGTTCTGCAGGCTTTTAATATAGATGTTTCCTGTCGAATGATAGTCATGTGTTATCAAGGGTTATCAACAGATATATGGTAACTTCTGGTAGAGTAATTATGTTGTTCTAGTTACCTCTCCCCTGTAATAGGAGCTCCTTCTCTTGGGGTTTCTTCCTTTCGTATTCTAGGACTTTTTCACAGTTTAGTAAGGTATCTCTAGGAGTAAAAGATATTATAACTTATCTGGGTCTTGTCTATATTATTGTTCATAACCTAATGGTTAATGTGTGTATGTCTTACCTCTGGATATTTTAGAGCATTCTTTGAACGGGCATAGGATGTTGTTGGTATTCTCCAGAACTGGATATGTTCTGTCAAGGTAGATACAGAAAACGATTTAATACTGTTTCTGCCCACCTGTCTAGTTTGTCTTTTTGTCCAGTCTTTTGTTGGGGAAATACAATCCCTACACTACTTCGCACTCGTTTACACAGTTTGTTTGCTAGTGTCCAGTCTACACAGTTTGCATGTAAATATTTATCTATGGGACAAGGATACAATATTTTATGTTATACCCCTTCAGATTTTATATAAAATAGACTAATCTGGCTAAGGGTGGTGCTACGCTACTTTAAACCAGTCCCACCCCCCATTTATTGTTGCCAGGAGACTTAGGTGTGGAGGCTGGATATACTCCCTTCCCCCTATTTTCTAGGTTGCTGGTAAGCCAACTTCATTCAAAGGACCTAGGACCAATAACACCCCTGGTGTGGAAAATCTATGCTGGGTTACCGAGGGGGGATGGTGTACCCTCGACAGGAAACGGGGGCTCAGGGGTCTCTTACCTCGATGTCACCGAAATCACGCGTCTGCCTCGTTCCCTTCACTCGCTCTGGTGGTTAATTTTGGTGCCTCTATTTATATGTGGACATGGGTGTGTAATTGAAAGCACCTGGCTGGACGCGCGATGTTGACGCGCCTCGATTAACTCAACCAACGTGGGCGCCATTTTAGAGTGGTGAAGCGGTGCATGATTCCTATGGAATCACCTTACTCCTTAATACTAATGCTACGGGACAGAGTATTGCCTATGCCTCTATCTTGCTTTCGGATGTTAAAATAACTGGCAAGGGAATACTGGCTCTACATGACTCGAGGAACGGATCCCTCGTGTGCGCCATCTATGAATGTTAAAGCGGCGCGTTATTTGTATAGTATGCCTGCCACCTTTTTACTAGTGCTGAGAAGCATAACATGACCAGTGTTGCTGCTTCATTTTCGGGTACAAGGATATGTGTCAGGAGGGAATTGGCTCTAAATGTCAAAACGCGGTACCCTGGGAACACGATCCACCATGGGCGCCATGTTTGAATGGTGACCTAACGTACCTCACAGTTCAATAATCCTGTTACTGACCTTGCATATTAGCTAGTTTGGTACTTCATTATCTGTGGCGCTAGGCTGGATAAAGGAGCCTATTTGTCTATCTAAAAGCGGCTCACCGGAGTGTTTAAATTTCATAGTAAATTCCTGCTGTATTACTTGGCGTTGCATTTCTAATTGTAAGGGGGCATCCTTCTAATTATAGCGGGGCATACTTTTAAGAGTGCTTTTTAGATGTTAGATTATAGGTACGCTATCAGTTGTAAGTTAGAAACTTCCTACATAGATGGTATACTACGCCCATATAGTTTAACAATCGATGTTCGCTTATAAGGGGCATGCTTGAAGAATGGACTGTTAGGTCTAAGCATCTTACATAAGCACATATGTTGTGAGGCATTCAGTTCCTAGTTTGACTGGCTAGATGAGGGCCTCCCACTCTTTCCTGGAATTCAATCCCTTCCTGATGGTATTGAACTTGACCATATACCATTGTTCTTGTTGTTTGCGTCTCATCGTACTATCGCCTGATCTAGTTAGTTCTCTTATTCTTTCTAGGATGACCCATCTAAGGTCTCTTACTGTGTGTCCATTTTCCTTCCAATGTGACACCAGAGGGGCATTTTCCTTGTTGTTCTTGATCGCGGATTTGTGTTCCCCTATTCTGAGCCTCACTTCTTGGCCAGTTTCTCCTATATATGCCTAGTCACATGGGCACAGGATCATATATACAGCGTTCTTAGTTCTGCAATTGTTCAAGGTCGTGATTGTGTGTGTGGTTCCATTGTGTTCCACTGTCTTGGTTACTATACATAGCTCACAAACACAACAGTTACCGCACTTGTTATTCCCAACTGCCTTTTGGCCACTCAAGGTAGTTTGGGTCTCGATGCTGTCCTCCCTATATGTATACGCAAGATTGGACCTCAAATTCTTTTTCTTCCTGTATGCATATAGGGGACGCTCGAGGGGAGTTGCATCTGGACCATTGTTCAGAATTTTCCAGTTATGATTTATGATGTTCTTAACTTGGTTAGCTATCACTGAGTGTTGGCTCACTGACGTCAGTGTGCAAGTGTGGTACTTACATGTGGCTTTGCTCCATCACTTCTGGGTAGTACTCAGTCACTGTGGAGCTTCATGACACCACCTACCAACACATGGGAGCACTGTTAAGAACACTTTCTGGATCCAGGATGTCACCTGTGGGTTATTCTAAATGTGAGGAGTCTGTGGATATGTAGAATAGCCACTAGAATGAGCGTTACCGAAGGGAAGTAACTAATTCTTTCAGGTTACATTCTAGAATATCACAATACAATTAAGTCAACCTTAAACAGTGAAACTCAGGTTGAGATTTTGGATACAACAGTAATTCCTAAAAACAAGAAGTATTATGCAAAGCTACATATAAAGAATTCAGACAAAAACAACTTTGTACTTCCGACTATCCGTCATATGAACCCACTGGCTAAGAATATGCTCTACAGCCAGTTACTAAGAGCCAAAGCTAAACGTACAGTGTTTTGAAAACAAGAGTTGATCTCTACTCACTTCTAATACATCACAAGCTAATGGTGCATTTGAACAAGTTGAGGCAACTGTAGCTTAAAGTAATGACTTCTCTCCTGTGTCCCCATGCAAACATTCTTCTCTACAGTTTTTTCCAGCTAATGCTGTGGATCACTCCTGCATCTTGCAGCTGGGTCTGAAGAGAGATGGACACCAATCACCTCTTGTTGAGGGCTAATAGGTTGCCTGAATACGTTTTTTAAAATTACCTACATGGACACATGAGTGAGATGAAAACAGGCAAAACATGGGGACACGTAACATCGGTTTGCTTGTTCTGATCCAATCATCTAAGCCAAACCGCAATATTGATCTAAAAATAAATCCAAAGAAGTGTTGTTTCAGTCCTTCTATCCTGTTTGGCAGCGAAGAATGGCCTGTAAGGGGGCGCACAGAGCAGATATGCTCTTACCTCCAATATATGAATGACTTGCTATCACTAACCCATTCCATCCGGGTGTCTGCACTTTCTACATAAAGCTTGTGCAAACCAGTGAAGGGGAACTTGCCTTTACATTTGTTTTGTGACCATGACATATTTTACCTGATAAGGGCATAATGAGTACATCTTTTATTGACCTATAATAAACACATGCCAAGGGCAATCAAAACAGTTAGGATAAGAATCTAGATTTATGTTATGTTAAGATAACTGTTTTCATTTAATACCGTTTTATTGTCCTAACATCAGCAGGAAGATGCTCTGTTGCAAGTACATCATTTAAAAATATAGATTCAAATGGTAAATCTATTCATAAAGTGCTATATTTCTTCCCCGGCAAATTATTGAGGGTTTGACCTCAAGCAGATGTGATTTACTTCAGATGCCTTTCTTTTCCTAACCGTTACCACCTACTCATTTTCTTTGTAATACAAACAATTACTTTTCTTGATCTTCTAGCACAAATCAGTAGAACATAAATTATATTTCAGGGATGAGCTCTATATTCTCATAAATTATTATTTTTATTTTTAGTAGGATTTTTATATGTGTCATAATTTTATATAGCACTCTTTGGGATTCTTATTGTTGCTATGAAAATCTGATGGTATTTATGGATCAATTTTGTTTATTGACTTTGCAAAAAAGAAGATAAAACACTCTTAAGTGCCTACAACCCAGGGGCAGGCAGCGATATGGAAAATACCAATCATTCCAAAAATTAACGGTCCCAGAAAACAAACCCCTCCTCCCCCTATTCCTTTTGAAAGTGTATGTAAGGGATGGGTGGAATAATTCAGTCATATCTAATGTCTGTGGGAAGTAGTGTCCCTGTCTCTATGAAGTTTGGTATCGGAATTGCTTGAGAGAGAGTTGGGAGCGGGCATAGGCTGCAAAAGCCTCAAATTGGTGGGGCATGTCAGTTCGTTAAATTCTGTGGAGAAGATACGTGTGAAAGGAGCCCAGTTTATAGTGTAATCGTCTGGTCTCTGCTCTGTTTCTAATGACATTTTCTCCATTCTTAGAATAAACCAAAGCTTGTGTAGCCAAGTCGTGTATGGAAGGCTCTTATCGGTTCCCCAGAGCGCAAGGATAACCTGATGGGCTGCACCCAGTGCCAATGCAAGTGTTTTCCTCTGCGTGAATAAAGAGGAAATGTCAAGGGATTAGGAAGCCCAAGTATGGTATAGGTGTGAAATCGAGGGATAGAAGTCTCAAATGCTTTGTCTGTGTCGTTTAAAACCAAATTCCAGAAGCGATTGAGTTTGGGGCAGTCCCATAGAAGGTGAAGATGTGAGCCCGCCCACCACAGCCTCTCCAGCATTCTTTAGAGCGTTCAGCATTCAATGCGCCAATCCTTGCCGGAGTTATGTACCAATAGGATACTATTTAATATGCTGTTTCTGTGCTGAATATGTTACATGCCATGCTCGATGAAATATGTCTGCCCACTCCGTATCTGAGAGAGGTCTACCAATCTCCCCTTTCCATCGTCTCTGCCCGCTGAGCGTGTGATGGCCTCACCTTTATTAAGGATGGTATACTATTCAGCGATAAGTCGCCTATCGTTTATCTTTAGAATTAGCTATTTTTTGAAAGGGGTCATGGGATGTGCATGGGGCCTGATGGAAGCTTACAGCACCCAATTACCTATTTGATGGTATTGGAGGCGGTCTGCCTGCTCCAGGTCATATTCTGTTTTTACCTGATCATAGGGAATTATCCCTTTTGGGTCGAATAAGCAGCCAATTCGTTTGCAGCCCCCTTCGTGCCGTCGACGGAACCGGTCAAGCTATAACCCTGGAGTAAACTCCGGATTAGCAAAGTTCGGAGTCATTGAGAAGGGGAAGGTTGTCAAGTCAGCCTTAACCACTATTGCGCCCTAGACACAGAGCTCGTAACCAGAGAGTAGTAAAGTCCCCAGGCCCTGTACCTCCTAGAAAGCCAAGGTCTATTCCAGATATGGGAACCAGCAACTACCTCGTCCATGAAACTTCAATATTTCTCGGTGAGAGGTGTGGTCCATTCCACCAAGAATCGTAGCTGCGAGGCGCAAAAGTACCGCTGAGTGGAAGGCTCTGCAAGGCCACCCATGCGCGTTGGGCTGTAGAGAAGATGTTTGTGTACGCGTGTTCAGAGCAATAGTTTTAGGATTAGAATTTGTCAATTGGATCTCGGGATTAGGAAATGAGTTAGAGGCCCCGTCAAATTAAAATTGGGCCCTTAATGAGGCTTCTGTCAGAGTTTTAAATGTCGGAAGCTCCATAACTAAGGCAGGAAGAGAGGTTCAAGGGTCTAAAACGGCTAAGATCACTTTGTCCACATAGAGGCTGATTAAGTGTTGTTCACCTCCAAAAGTGATGCCAGGGATATCTGGATGCGCTCGTATCTGTTGGGCAAGGGGCTCCATGTACAGGGCAAAAAGGAGAGGATAAAGGGGACATCCCATCCTGGTGCCTTAACCAACCGGAAAAGGCAAAGAAGAAAGCCTGTTGATTCGCACTGTAGCTCTAGGGGAGGTATAGATTCTTCTCATCCAACCAAGAAACTGATCTCCAAAACCAAAAAAAATTTAAGTCTGGAAAAGATAAGGCCAATGGACTCTGTTGAATGCTTTCTCTGCATCAAGCGAGTGGAGAAGGAACACTTTTTGTGTCCAAGACACTTTATCGAGCAGATGGTAGATATGCCTAGTGTTGTCCCCACATTGCCACCCTGGAATGAAGCCAGCTTGATCTGGTGAGATCAGGCCTGACATTTTTGCGTTAAGTCGATGACTAGGATGCTTGCAAATAATTTGGCATCGATATTTGGGAGGTATATAGGTCTGTATGACCTGCACAATGTCTGGTCCTTGCCCGGCTTGGGAATGACCAAAATGGATGCTTCTAACATAGTCTGTAAGGGAGCCCGAGGAGGCAAAGGAGTTAAAGGGCCTAGTAAGAAGAGGAGCTAATTCCTGACAAAAGGTGTTGTAGAATTTATAGGGGAAACCATCAGGTCTCTGGGACTTTAAAACCTTGAGCTGGGAAATAGCAGAGACTACTAATTCTATGGGTATTGGCTTATACAGGGAGTCAGCTATTTGCCACGGGAGTGGGGATGGAAGGTGGGAGGCAAGATATTCAGAGGGGTCGACTGGAGATCTTACAGATTCTGCATAGAGAGACTTGTAAACGTTGCGGAAGGCATCTGCAATCTGCGGATCAGAATGCACCTCTATAGTTGGGGTGGGCCAGATAACCTGAATGGAGCAAGAGTGAATCCTTGAAAGTGGTGCACCAACAGTCGCCCGCAATGGTTCCTACCCAGATAAAACTTGAGCTTCAGACAGACTAAGGCATATTCTTCTCTATCGAAGGTAAGATGTTTGAGGAGCAGGCACGTTCGTTCCAGCTCTCTCCACACCGGGGTGGTCCGTGTCCGTTTGTGGATTGTCTCTTACTCAAGGACTCTCTGTTCAAGATTCCTCTGCTTCTCAATCCGGAGTCAATTTTCGGAGTTAGATGTGGCAATGAATTCCACACGGACCACTAGTTACAGTGCTTCCCAAAGAGAAGCTAGTGCGACTTGAACGGTCTCGTTTGTCTGCAAATAATCACCAATTGACTTTCGAATAGCTGTGACTTTCAGGGGTGATTGGAGTAGCGAGTCACTAAGACGCCAACATGAAAAATATGTTTGTGTCGTGCCAATGCATACGGTGATAGTGAGAGGGACGTGGTCGGAGAGTGAACAAGGGGCAATAGATGGGTCAGAGTAAAATGTTTAATCCCTGCTATCAATGTGGTTTTCACACCGTACAGCAGTCAGACCGAGCAGGATACTGCTTGGACGCTGGCCAGAGCAATCAAAATCATTGTCCATACCCAAATCTAGGTGGCCCCCAATCAGTATGACTGAGTCTCTGGTCTGTAGTAAGAAGGAAAGGGCATTAATGGTAAACCGTTAGGAAAACAAGATAGCAACCTCTCCTTTCTTTAAGGAACCGGTGGACCACAACTGTTGTGGAAACCAGCAGGACTGCATGAGGTGGATGTCTTGGAGTAATAAATGTGGTTCCTGAAGTAGGCATATTTCACTGCCAGAGTGCTCCAAGAGGAAGGGGATTGCCTTGTGTTTAGTGGATTGTTAAGGCCTCTAACGTTAAGGCTTGACATTTTAAGATCTTAGGTCATTAGTTAAGTGGGTGTGAAGATCAGGCACATTGTAAAGGGTAGGTATGGGGCGTATAGGATGGGAGGTCAGAAGAAAGTGTTAACACCAGACTTGAGTGACTTAGTACCCCCGTTCAGAAAGAAGGAATGATAATCCCCTAAATAATAAAAAGAGAATAACATGAAATATAAAAGAACAAATGGAAAATATCCATTAGGAATGGTAAACCACATAGTCGAGCAAGCCAGTGGCTCAGAGATCGGAGTTAAGACCCTCGTTCAGCTGACATGTCCTCGCCCACCCGATCTTCCTGCATTGTCAGAAGGTTGCCATATAAGTATTTTAGACGGCCAGAGAGCGTTGTCAGGTGGCGTTGCCACCCGTCTCAGAAGCAAGTCTGTACAAGACATCTTAACTCTTTTGCTCGCTCATTGGACCAGGGCGCTGGAGCTGCTTGGTCCTCAGTAATGTGTGCTATGTAGAGGGTTGTGCTGATTCACCCTCATCGGGTAGACCTAGGAGTCGTCGGGCCTCTGCCAGTGACCCTTTTTGGTGAAGTTGAGCCTCCCAGTGGAAACTTAGTCAAAAGGGGTGTCCCCACCCATAGGGTACTTCTCTAGAGCATAATAAGTCAGTGACGGGCTTGAATTCCTTTTGACGTTGGAGGGTTGAAAAGGAAATGTCTTGGAAGAGACCAACAATATGGCCCCTAAAGTCGATGGGTTGTTGCTCTCTGGCTGCTTTCAAAATGTCTTCTTTTTTCTGAAAAGATGTGAATTCAGGCCAGTATATCCACCATTGTCCTGTTCCCAGGCCAGCCGACCCAATGCACCCTATCAAGGTGCAGCTCTGCAGTCGCATCACATCTAAGAATGGAGAAAAAAAAACGCTTGCATATATTCCCTTAAGTTCGGTCCTTCTGCCCCAGTTGGAAGGTCCGACAGCCTATTTCTTTTCCGGAGGGTTTTGTTTTCAGTATCTTCCGCATGGGCCCTCAGCTTGTCCTGTTCATGAAGACAAATTATTTATTGTCGTAGGATCTCTACGTCGTCCCCCTTCGAGGTATCATTGTCTTGCAATGTAGCAATGCTATTGGCAAGCGAAATCCAGTCCTGCCACATGTCCCGTAGATTGCCTGAGAGATTATCTTTTAACATTTGGAGATTAGCCTTGAGGGAGTTAAAGAGGGAGGCCAAGAAACACCAGATTACTGGGGCTTGATCCTCATCTTGTGGCCCCTCTGAATCAGTATGAACAGAGGTTGAGAGGCTGGCGATGGATCTTTGGATGAAGCCAATGTGGAGTGGATGAGCATGTCTCTGACAAATTGGTCACGCTTGCCCATGGAGGTGGCCATTGTGGGCAGAGAGTCCCTCGGAGGGCCTGCAGGTTATCACCGGGCAGACGCCTTAGTTCAGTTTCTGAGTGGGTGTGAGTCCCAGTGGACGGTGTTAGCGAGTCGGAGGATGTATAGAGGTAGAGTGGTCCTCCCCCTGCAACCTATAGCGAGACCAGCTGACTTTGACTGCTAGTATGAGAGAGACTTAGGCAAGTCTGTAGCAAGGGGAGCAATGAAGGAGCCACATCTGTGGAGAAAGCCGGCAGTGCATGCGAGTAGTACCGGCCTGTAGGGAACTAAGCCTATGATCATAGGTCACAGTGCATGAAAAGGAGTTTCATATTCAGTGGTCGGGATCTAATGAAGAGGGCGTAGACCCAGGAGAGCGCTCACTAGTACACCTGGAGATGCAGCTTGTCGCAAGAACGCTTGCACCGGAATTCAGTTTGCCTTTGTCCCAGCGATGCTTCTGGGGTAAATTTCAGTAGGTAAGTCCCCTGGGTGACTAGGTCTGTCTCCTGCAATCAGCTCTGATATTTCCTAAGCTGGAAGGGAGCCCTCAGGCCTCACTGTCAAACGTGCCGTCCTCCCAAAACCACCACCGCCGAACTTCTTCAGTGGGCCATATGGCCTGCTCCTCCACCAGACACTGCCAGCAGCTGGGTGGAGGATACAAGGGATGCCAGGCCATGAGTCAGAATGGCTCAGTTACTGGAGCGGCAGCAGGGAGAGTAAATGCAGACCCAGCGTGGGGCGGAGAATGCAAAGGACACCAGGCTGTGGGGAATGCCAGGCTGCTGGATAGGATGGCTCGGTCACTAAGACTGTTGCAGGAAGCGGTAATGCAGGCAAAACAAGTGGGCTCATTGCTCCCCTTCTCTTTAGTCGGAGGCCAGGTTGGTCACCTTTGGTTCTCCCAGGCAATCTGCTGGCCCTCGGAGCGTGGGCCTGAGGGCAGTCCCTCAGACACTGCGGTATGTAGGTGCTCGTCATTCTCTTGAGGGCAGCCAAATACTGCACAAAAATGAAGGCGAAGATCTCTCCTCAGATCGCCGCAGTGGAGCCGGGCTAGCAGCTCCGAGGGAGGCAGACTGGAGGCACAGTCTGCCTCTTGTATCTACGTGGCTGCCATCTTGCGCCTTGCGGATTCAGTTCGTTGTCAGCGATTCAAAGCCATCCTTGCAATGAAAACCCAATGTCAACTTCTGGAACACAGGACAGGGCATAGTGGATTACGAGAGGATGCCGGCAATGAGCCCTGCAGAGTTGTGTGTTGGCAGAATCGGGCAGCCGAGAGGCAGGATCCACATCCTACTCCGCCGCCATCGTGGCCATGCCCCCCCATGAAAATCTGTTAGTATTTAAAAAGGCCTCTTTTAATTTATTTGTGCCACTTCTGCTAAAGTAAAAATTTATTTGCAATAAATCACTCTGTTAGTGAAACATACTATGTTGATACCGCTTTATATAAACAAGAAAACAGAAATGCTTAATTTTTTTTCTTTTTTTTTCAGGGGCCTGGATCATGGAACACTGTGCTGTTCAATCCATAATGACCACAATAAAGGGCTCCAAAAAGATGTGCAAGATTACAGGTAGTTATCCTTGTGAATGAGGGATGGACTAATGTTTTTATGGTGTGACTTTGGTAGCCATATAAAGAACATGCACCATTATAAGAAAACATACCTCAAGACCCCGCTCAAGTCTGGTAGCATTGTAAGCCAAGATACTCAAGCTGGCATGATGTGCAGTGTCTTGCTGGGTAATATCGTTTTGAGAGCCTGTCCGCATGATGTTTCACAGCCAGATTGAAGGTTTTCCTCCGACCTTTGTTTAGTAATAGCTGCGACCAACATGTTTGCATTTTTCTGCTGGATGATGACTGGAAAGAGATTTTCTTATATACGGTGTAAGTTTTTGTGAACTTTTATACTAAAATAAGCATATTGAGACTTTGAATTCCGAAAGGGCAAGGCTCACCTAGTCTTGGGCCTGTCTACTGGTCTTTTTCTTTCTGCAGTGGACTATACCCTAGGCAGGTGAAATCTCAGTTTCGGGTTGTACAAAACCTACCTGAAATGGTGAGTGTCTTGACCATGTATGATGTTTTGAGGTTGAACCATTCCTTCTCTGTAGACATTTCTAAATTGTGACGTGAGCCTGGGAACTCTATTTAGTAGCTGTTGGCATAAGTAGTTTGAAAAAGTTGCTGGACAGGCTTTACATATTAATGTAATTCTGTCACATTTGTGATTTGCAAAATCAGGAATTTAAAAAATCCGGTTGGACAAAGGAGCTTTTTCTCTCACTGCCCTTTTCAGATTTGCAGTCCCAGAATTTTTACTGTAGACCTGATTGGCTTCCGCAAGAGAAAAATTGCTATCATTTCAGGATGTGGGACATGATTTCTATGACCTGAAAAAAATATGAGGATGGCATTGTAGGAATACACTGACCCCAGGTCGTTGTTAGGACACCTATAAAGGGGACTCCCTGGATTTAATCCAAATAAAAGTGCAAACTCCACAGAACCTTTTGTGGATTTGCAGAACTCCAATACCTAAAATGGCTGGGGTCATTGGTACTGTGGAACTCTGTGTGCTATTGTCGGACTTAACTTCATATCCAGAAAAGGATCCTTAAACAAGGCGAGCTTAATGGCAGAGTACCATGATCCGAGGGCAATCTTCACCACCCACTTCCGGAATAGACAGTTCTGGATTCAGTACTGCGAATCCTAGGAAGGAGAGTATGTATGCAGGTATGTATGTATGTATGTATGTATGTATGTATGTATGTATGTGTGTGTGTGTGTGTGTGTGTGTGTGTGTATATATATGTATGCAGTGACAGATTGTGTGTTTATATATATGTATGCAGTGACAGATCTTTTGACAAACATTGCTCATAACACCTATTTTTGTTTCTTTGCAGGAAACTGTTCTATGGAGCAAACACAATTACTGTGAAAGTGCCTTCTGTTTTTAAAGTTCTGATTAAGGAGGTAAGGACACAATGTTGAAAATACTGGTGTGTTTGAATTAACCTACCTTAGAAAGCCTTCCTGACTCTTCATTAGGAGATGGCAGAATTTGAAGTTTGTTCAAAAAGTTGACCTGCTTTACACTTTGTGGAGTCATGAATGCGTGTCCGCTTCACTAAGCAAATGTCCTGCAAAGAAATGTTTTTGTTGAAGAATTATGCTGCAAAGTATATATTTTTGGTGCATTTCTACGTCCGGCCGGAGGCAAGGATAATGTTTTACTTTCTTCGCTTTATTACATAATTTCACAAACAGCAGCCATTTTACGATCAACCAAAAGCACTTCAGAACAACAATAGTATCAACAGTCAGTCATATATAAATAGTGCATATAAAGTCCTTTGTCTCTGTTGAAGCTCCCTCTTTCTTTGCTGCTCATCAGCCACAGATAAGTCTCATGCTCCCTGCTCTCTATTTCATGTGTATTGCTTGGTTTGACTTTGATGCCATTGTACACTTTGTGCCTGTTGTCATTATCAGGTTTTGAGTATTGTGTGTTGACAGGCAGCGAGAGAGCAATTGCACTCCTTATGCAACCGATATCACGTTCCTTACACAACCACTAATCCCAATCCCTTTATTTACAGCAGGGCTGCCAACAATGCGGTCCTCCATCCGCTAGGTAGTGCTGCAGGGCCCACCAGCACAGCGCTTGCGCTCCGCGACGTGCTTAGTTTAACTTCCCTGAAGATGGGGGCTGCAGGATCTGTCGGATCTTTGTCCCACAGGGTGAAGACACACCCCATATTGAAAGTCTGTATGTTTATTTCCCCAATTGCTTTGGACAACTCGCGGGGTCTGTAATATTCCCATTTGACTCCCTGCGGGGTCTGTATTGAATTTAGTGGCCATGCAGGCCTTGGTGGGGACATGGTTCCAAGCTAATTTCCCAGTGAACTACAGTGAGTGGGAGTGTCCACAGGCTTAGACCCTTGAATTGGGAGGGCTCTGGTCTCTAAATATACACTACTGGGCTACCCAGTGCCACATTAAGCTGCGCCAGCTTGGGTATAGCTCTGAGCGCAAACGTCATGCAGACGTCAGAGAGCATGTATATGGAGCAGGAGGCCCTCTCCTTTCTCCCCTAGGATGCTGACTTTTATTAGGCAGTAGATGCTGTTTTATTGTTCAACACAAGGGTGTTCACTGTACGATTGTTTGCTAATATATGCTTATTCACGTTATCTGCGTTCACAGTTAGTGTAGTGTTTCTGGGCTCATCTGTGACTCTTTTTGAGCACAGCCTAGTTGGCGAGTGATTCCGCCCACTAAAGTAGCTTGGTTTATTTATACTTCAGTAGATGGCTTTATATACAGGGCAGTCTCTGAGGCTATGTCTACGCTGGAACAGCGACTCTCAAGGCAAATAGTTCCATGTCTCTTTGCAGCTTTGGGACCCCTAGGGTGGCCAAATATGTGGCAGAATGCTTGTGCAAGCATTTGGAGAAGGAGGCTTGCAGCCGCCTCTGGGCAGAATTTCCTCACTGTTCTTTGGAGGAAAAAGTTGAAGGTTGCCCTTACCCGGAGATTGACAACAGGATGGCTACCTTCTTGGCTTAGGTTATTAAAGACCCCAAGAAGGGTATCAATAGGTCATGGCACTCTTGCCAAGACAAACTGCTGGATGCAGCATGGTTCACAGCCTAAAGAAACAAAAAAAAAAACTGAATACATATTTAGGACATCTAAGAACCCGTAGTCAAGAATCCACCCAAGAGACCTTATCCTTAATAGCAAAAATTAGAAAGGACTTCAAATTGAACATCAAGGTGGCCAAGTGTGATCACAGATAACTCATGTGGGCGAAACTCCTCCATGCCAGCAAGAAAGGAAACTCCAGACTCTTTTGGGGTATAATCAACCAGCTGTCAAATGGCCAGAACCAACACTTCAACTCTGATATAATAGAGGACACCTGGAGAGTCCATATCGATCAAACGTATAATGCAACCTCCACCCCAGGTCCTACAATCCATGGGATGCAACCTGAGAATGGGGACCTCCAAGCAGGAACAGCCAAGGATCTACCTAAGCCACACTCACAGGAACTTGTTAGCCAGTTCTCGCAAGATCAGGTCCATAAGACCATAAAAAAATATAAGGTCTGAGGGAACCCCGGGACCCAATGGTCTGCCAAACGCCCTATTTTGGCAGGACCCATCGTTTTGGAGCGGTATTCTTATCCCGCTTTTTATTACACATGCTCTTGCAACGGGCTCAATTCCAGACTCATGGCGAGGAAGCCTCATAAACCCCATATACAAATCAGACCCTCGCTCCGACCCTATCAACTATAGAATGACCGCACTAATCTATGTTGAGGCTAAGATATATGCATCAAATTTGTTGCTAGACCTATAGGATCGGGTTGATCGAACAAACTTGATGCCAAACACACAAACGGGATTTCGGGCAGGAATGGGCACACTTACAAATATCTCTGCGGTAACATCTCTGCGATAGCTCTTCTAGCTAATCAAGCCTATGCAAAATCCCACACCTTGTATCCATGCTTTATTGACCTCAAAGCAGCATTTGACAAAGTTCCGAGGGCAAAGTTATGGGCCAAAATGCAAAGTTGGGGGCCACCCACTAAACTATTGAAGGCCATAATCAACTTGTACTCTCGCACGTGGGTCCAAATAAAGAAAGGTGATGGGCGCACAATTCCAAAAAGATTCAAACATCCAATGGACTAAAACAGGGGTGCATTCTGGCTCCCTGCCTATGTTCGAGGCATGTGGGCTGCTGAATTCATATCTGTGCATAGACCGCCGCCTAGTGTTGGGTCCGGATGATTGCACATTGTTGTCCTGGAAGAGTCTTCGAAGTATCACAAGATAGGTGGCTCCTCCCCTGGACTACAGTGCGCATGGGCATCGACTCCATCCTCAGATTGTTTTTTTCCGCCATTGGGTTCGGATGTCTTTGGGTTCCCTCTAGTCGGAATCGATAAAAAACTTCCTTAAGACAAAAAGGTCTTTAGTTTCTTCGTCGGTATGGTCTTGCGTTCGGTCTTAGCTATTCCAGCTCGGTCCCGAGCAGGATTCCCTACACCCTCGTGCTTTCGGCGCGGAAGGCCCAGTCGACGCTTCAGACCCTATCGACCGTTCATTTTGGTCCGTAGTCCATTTAAGAGATGTTCCGTCTGCAACTCGATGTATCCCCACATCGACGTCCACCCGGTGTGCAACAAGTGTCTGTCGCCGGACCATGATGAAGCCAAGTGTATGGCTTGTTCCCGCTTCAGGTCCAAGAAGACGCTTAAGCTTCGACGAGCTGCGCGCCAGGAGGCCCAGCAAGCTGCACCGGCGCCTGTGGACATATTCGATGCAGGGGATGTCGAGGAAGAATCTACCAGGGACATCAGTGAGTCGAACCCCGCGTCGGACGTCGACTAAGACTACGACGCGGACGCCGAAATGTTCGAAGCTGAAGAAGCCGTCGACGAGGTAGGAGACGACGACGGGGCCCTCGGGGCCATGGAGGATAGCTCGGAGCTTCCTCAAACTGAGACTGGGGCTGTGCCAATTCATAAGGCTCAGGTCGAGGGATCGCCATTAGGCCTTACCCAAGACCTTACCATGGGTTCTACGGCCCCGCCTTCGGGCCCGGCCACGGACATTGCTGCTGAGCTGCACCCTGGCAAATCAAAACCGAAAGTGAAACCTACGGTCTCGACACAAGAAACTGCGCAGGTGCCGTCCTCGAAACCGAAAGTGCGCATCACTTTGGTCGGATCCAAGGCCTCGGAGCCCTCGGCGCCGAAGAAGCAGAAGGGTGTTGTCGAGCCGAAGGCTCATGTCAAGGGCATCGAGACGAAGTCTGTCGCGCCGAAGACTAAAGTCAAGGTGGTCGAGCCGAGTGCGTCGGCGCCGAAGACGGCCGACTCCAGCAAAGGACTCGGCGACCCGAAGAAAGCTCTCGGTGACCCGAAGAAAGGACTAAGTGACCCGAAGGTTATTGAGACTCCGCGTTACCAGGACAGGGCCAAGAGCGGCGCACCCCGAGAGTCTACTCCTGGTGAGGCCTCAAAGGATTCCGTCGAACCGGCGCGCCCGTCCGCCGCTTTCACCAAGAAGGTGACGGACTCCCTACAGCGCATCAGTGAGAAGGCCTCGCCGGTCGGACCAAAAGACCCTCCACCTCCGAAGCCAGTCGAGAAACCGCACAGGGCGTCGACGCCCATTCACTTTACGTTACCGCCGAAGACGGTGCCGAAGGTTTTCACTCCTAAGGCGGTCGCCAGCGCCTCAGAGAAGGTTTCCTCGGCGCCGAAGTCGTCGACAGTGGTCCCCAGCCCACAGCCTCGACGACCTTCAGTGGACGAGCAACAAGAACACTTCAATGATGCCGAAACGGGCAGGCTTTCCCTTCACAAGCGGAAAATTGCCCCAGAACGTCCAATGGAGTCCTACAAGATTCCTCTGAAGAAAAAGAAGGACTCTGCTTCCACTCCTGTCTTGGTGGAACCACTTTCTCCACAGACTCATAATGTTTCGCCCACTTACTCTGATGTGGACGCTGGGGAGGGCGATGATGAGTACAGCTATCCCGTCTATACAGACCCTGAGGATACCAATGAACCCTAGGCCACTGGTGCTGACCCGGGTGATCCTCATTCAGGACAAGACCCTCAGCTATTTTCTGCAAAGACGTCTCCTACAGAAAACTCTCCAGCTTTCAATGCCCTCATTAAACGGGCGGCTAACAATCACAACGTCCAGCTCCATGCTGACCCTGTTGACGTCGATTTCCTTTTTTGATACCTTCTCAGTCTCGGAGAGAACTGTCAAGACTCTGCCTATGTTGAAAGGTGTCTTAAAACATGCTGGAGAGATCTTTAAAGAGCCTACCAGGGCGAGGGTGATAAACCCTAGGATCGAAAAAAAGTATAACTGATCCTACCTACATCAAAGGACAGTTGCCTCTGGACTCTCCTGTCATCTTGAATGCCCGGAAGAGGGCTAATTCTCAGGCTACGGGTGATGCTGCTCCCCCAGACAAAGAATCTAAGGTCTTTGAGGCATCAGGGAAGAGGGTAGCAGCACAAGCGGCCAACATCTGGCGCATTTCAAATACACAAGCGCTTCTGGCGAGGTATGACAGGGCACACTATGACAGGAGAAGTGTGGCTCAGGGGTTAGAGGCGGCAGACCCGGAAGCTGAGATCGGCCCTGGACCAGGGTTCAATTCCCTGCCTCGACGGGGCTTGGGCTCAATAATTCCACGGACTCGATAATTCTCGCTCCGGTGCCTACTCGACTCACGGGTTCACACTCTGCGACTCTGGGCAATAGCTTGCTTAATCTCCTTAACGGCCCCTCGCGGCGGGATGCCTGGCTTTCACCTTGTGGATACCCTGCCGGGGTTATCTCACAGGGGAATACCAGGACGGGTTCCCTAAGCAAGCGCTTAGATGCCTGCGATGTGGGCGGTTTGCGCTATATAAATACATGTACATTTACATTTTACATTTACACTGGAGACCCTGTTGCAACACCTGCCAATGAATACAAGGAGGCAGCTGAGATGCTTATTCAGGAAGGGAAGCTGATCTCTAATGCTTCAATTAAGTGCGCTCTGGACGCGGCTGACACCGCAGCCAGGGCTGTCAACACTAGTGTTATGCTACGACGACATGCCTGGCTGAGAATCTCTGGATTTAAGCCAGAGATACAAACCACCATCCTTAATCAAACAGTGAATCCGGATCACCTGTTTGGCCCAGAAGTTGACACCACCTTAGAAAAGATTATGAAGGACACTGAAACTGCTAAATCCATGGGTGCTTTACAGTCCCAGCAGTTTCGGGGTGGGTCTTTTCGTCGCTCAAGCACTAGAGGCGTTTCCAGAGGCCAGCTCTCCCAAACCACGCAGTACTACAAAGGCAACACTCAGTCCACATACACCAACAAGAGTCGAGGTGGATATCGTGCTAACAGCGCCAAGGGCAGAGGTCGTGGAAACAACAACTCCAGATCCTCTGCCACCAACAAACAGTGACGCCTTGTCACTGCCCCCCGACCACGCAACACCGGTCGGGGGGGAGACTCCAGCAGTTCCTGCCAGTCTGGAAAACCATCACCACAGACAGGTGGGTCAGAAAACCTATATAATACGGTTATTGTCTGGAGTTAATGTCCACTCCACCCAACATACCCCCAAGACACCGTCCTATGTCTGCCGAGCATTTGCACTTATTGTAGCAGGAGGTCATCGTCATGCTGCAAAAAGGAGCAATAGAGCTCGTGCCTGTGCAGGAAAGAGGCACAGGGGTCTACTCCCTGTACTTCTTAATACCAAAGAAGGACGGGTCCCTCAGGCCCATCCTGGACCTCAGGCCCCTCAACCAGTACATCCTGTCGGAGCACTTCCATATGCTGACCCTGCAGCAAGTGCTCCCGTTGCTCAACCAGGGGGATTTTCTCGCAACTTTAGACCTAAAGGATGCGTATTTTCACATTCCACTGCACCCATCACACAGAAAGTACCTCCGGTTCACCATCCAAAACCAACACTACCAGTTCAAGGTTTTGCTTTTCGGAGTCACCACGGCACCAAGGGTGTTTACAAAGTGCCTAGCCACAGTGGCGGCGCACCTAAGGAGACAGAACATCCATGTCTACCCTTATCTGGACGACTGGCTCATCCAAGCAAAGTCAGCCCAGCAGTGTGCCGCCCACATGTCCCACACCATTCACCTCCTTCACGATCTGGGATTCTCACTAAATTACCCGAAATCCCACCTCCAGCCCGCCCCCATACGGCAGTATCTGGGTGCGAAGATAAACACTCTGGCAGCCACTGCACAGCCGAATTTAGTGAGGGTCAGCAGCATTCAATCGCTGATACAAAAGTTCAGACCTCAACACTCGCTTCCAGCGAGAGTGTTCATGCAGTTGATAGGCATGATGGCCTCCTGCATCTCCATAGTCCCGCACGCGAGACTACATATGCGTCCGCTTCAGGAGTGTTTAGCACGTCAGTGGACTCAGGCTCACGGGCAGTTGAAAAACCTAGTGTTGGTGAGCGGTCGGGCATACAACTCTCTGCATTGGTGGAATCCACAAAACCTTTGCAAGGGACGACCGTTCCAAGAGCCTGTGCCACAGATCATCCTGACAACGGACGCTTCTCTCCAGGGTTGGGGAGCTCATGTACTCCATTACACTGTGCAGGGACTATGGACGCAACAGCAACGGAAGATGCACATCAATGTTCTGGAACTGATGGCAATCATCATGGCACTAAAGGCTTTCAAAGTACATCTGTGCAACAAGGTCGTGTTGATCCGGACGGACAACATGACAGCCATGTACTACATTCAGAAACAGGGAGGTACCCACTCTCCGCAGCTGTCTCATCTGGTTCAGAGCATGTGGAAGTGGGCCATTCAGAGGAACATCTTCCTCATGAAAGAACACCTCCCGGGCAAGGACAATCAGATGGCGGACCTGCTCAGCAGGTACAGCCACCAAATGCACGAGTGGGAGTTGCATCCATCAGTACTCCACCCGTACTTCCAAAAGTGGGGTCATCCAGAGATAGACCTGTTCGCCACAAGGGAGAACGCAAAATGCCAAAGCTTCGCCGCCAGGTTTCCACACCCACAGTCGCAGGGCAATGCGATATGGATGAACTGGTCAGGCAGATTTGCGTACGCTTTTCCCCCAGCACCTCTGATACCGCTGGTGGCAGGCAAACTCAGGCAGCACTCGATGACTCTCATCCTGGTTGCTCCAACGTGGGCTCGCCAACCATGGTACACCACATTTCTAGAACTGTCCGTGGTACCGCATCAGAGGCTACGCCTCACACCCAGCCTTCTGACGCAGAACCATGGCGACATTCAGCATCCAGATCCGCAACAGCTCAACCTGGCGATCTGGCTCCTGAGGTCTTAGAGTTTGGCTACCTAAACTTGCCTCCAGACTGCATGGACATCATCCGGGAGGCGAGGAAGCCCACCACTAGAGCATGCTACGCGGCGAAGTGGAAGCGGTTTGTCATTTACTGTGCAGACCACAACATTAACCCGCTAGATGCATCTATTCAGAACATCTTTTGTTATCTTTTCCATCTGTACAAATGTAATTTGGCCTATGCTTCCATTCGCATTCATCTATCTGCGATGGCTGCTTATCTCCAAAATAGGCAGCACCTCTCACTTTTCAGGGTGCCTGCTATTAAAGCCTTTCTAGAAGGGCTCAAGCGAGTTATTCCTCCGCGGACTCCGCCAGCTCCGGAGTGGAACCTCAATGTGGTCCTCACCAGGCTGATGGGTCCCCCCTTTGAACCGCTGCATTCCTGCGAGATTCAATTCTTGACATGGAAAGTGGCTTTCCTTATAGCGATTACATCGCTGCGACGAGTTTGTGAGCTCCAGGCACTAACTATACTAGAGCCATTTATTCAAATTCATTCCAACAGGGTGGTGCTTCGTGCTAACCCTAAATTCCTTCCTAAAGTAGTATCAATTCCATATTAACCAAACTATTGAATTACCTGTGTTCTTCCAAAATCCTGAGTCATTGGCAGAGAGAATACTCCACACCCTTGACGTCAAAAGGGCCCTGATGTATTACATTGATAGGACCAAGGATTTTAGGAAAACTGAACAACTCTTTGTTGCCTTTGCGCCACAACACAAAGGTAACCCCATTTCCAAAGCGGGTATAGCTAGGTGGATAGTTAAATGTATTCAGATCTGCTATCTGAAAGCCAAACGTACTCTCACCATTCCACCGCGGGCCCACTCCACCAGAAAGTTGGGGGCCTCCATGGCTTTCCTTGGAAATATCCCTTTGGAAGACATATGTTGGGCAGCCACATGGTCTACCACACACACATTTACAAAGCATTATTGTGTTGATGTGCACTCCAAACAGCAGGCAGCTGTAGGGCAGGCTGTTCTAAAAACACTTTTCCAAACTGCTGCAGCTGGCACGGGCGGCCGCTGCTCATGGAGGGACTGCTATGTATTCTATGCACAGATATGAATTCAGCAGCCCACATGCCTCGAACCGAATATGCTACTTACCAGTATGCATCTGTTCTTGGCATGTAGGGCTGCTGACATTCATATCGCCCGCCCTCCTCCCCGGCGCCTGTAGCAGCTGCAGAATTCACACATACTTCTAGCATGGTCATCATTCACTTAGTTTCACTCCATCTTGGTCACAATGGCTAAAAACAATCTGAGGATGGAGTTGATGCCCATGCGCACTGTAGTCCAGGGGAGGAGCCACCTATCTCATGATACTTCGAAGACTCTTCCAGGACAACAATGTGCAATCATCCGGACCCAACACTAGGCGGCGATCTATGCACAGATATGAATGTCAGCAGCCCTACATACCAAGAACATATGCATACTGGTTAGTAGCATATTCGTTAACATATGTACGGACCTTGAGAAGTACCACTAACTCACACAAACTGCCCCCCAAAACTGGGCAAAACCTCGATACCTGGTCTCCAATACGCGGATGGCATAGTCCTCCTAGCCCAAACACCTATAGGCCTACAGCGGTCGTTATCTCAATTAGGTGCCTACATTACTTTCGCCCATCTTTCAATCAGTCATCAAAAAACAAAGGTGCTATGCTTTTTAAAACATCATAAAAACAGGAAAGAATATCAATTGACCTGGAAGCTAGATGCAAAACCAATATCCCAGGTGGTCTCGTATAAATAACTAGGGTTTCATCTTGAACATAATCTCAATTTTAAGTCCCATCTGGATCAAGGAAAAACAAAAGCGAAACAACTCCTCTTCGCCTTTAAAACTGTTCAGAAGAAGCTAACCGGTTTCTCAACAGGACATCTCCTTAAAGTAATCGCTGCTAAATTCCTCCCCTTTATATCCTACTGGTCGGAAATCCTGAAAACAAAAGATGCCACTGACCTAAATCTAGCACAATCCAGTCTTTTTAAGAGACTGTTTCAATTCCCCAATATATCTCTCAGGCTCAAATTTGATTGGAATACGGACTAAAAAATCAGATACCTGCTAGACAAGTAGCAATGGCTAAATATTTCTTGCGGATGAGGGAAGCTGAAGACAACACTCTGGTCCACTTCTCTTGGGAAGAGATAGAAAAATAAGCCAGGCTAAAGAATTCAATTTTTACCATCCTAAAAGAATCCCTCCTGGCCTTACAGCTCGAGGAGGCATGGCTCACAATCGCCACATACGCCGAATTCAAAACTGCAGCGAATAACGCAATTAAATGGGTCTCGTTGCTAAAGGACAAAACTACCTTTGCCAAGAAAAGTCACGCATGGGGATTGATGCAATCGTATCAGCCGCTAAAGCCCCAAGCTTACTAATCCAAACACTTTTCACAGCATAAAAATCACTACCTGATGCTGCTGGGCTCTTTCCCAAGGAAAGACTTGACTTCGAAATGGAAATGTAGCTGGCCGACCAAAGAATGCCGCCTCTGCGGACAAGGAGAAGAGTCACAGCTCTACCCTCTATGCATTTGCCCCTCATTCCTAGAAATCAGAAAAACACTGCTCCATGAGTTACTGAGGAAGGCACAAACAAGGACATGTAGAGGGACAGTTATACAATGTCTCAGCGGTTTGTCAATTCAACTATCTTGTAAAGCTATAACCTTCTGGAAAATGGCGGCAAAAGAACGGGACAAAAAAATACAAACAAACTAACTGGAGCAGTCCTGAACTGCCTGCCTAATTTTCAAATAGCACCGCTATCTCTTATAATAATATTTTATTGTACAATCTGATACTTTATACATCTAACTATCGACGACTGTTCAAGTACTTGATTGTGTCATGTACGTATTTTTTGTATTGTCAAGAATTCCTAACTTAATTTACAATGTACTATGGTGGTTTGTATACCCTTTTGTGATTTTTAATTAAATCAAATACAAGTATTATGAGTAATGCTGGATGTTGTAGGTCCCCATATCAACATTTTGGAAATGGCTGAGGAAGCCAAGTTGTCTGGGTCCCTAATGTCTCCAGGTGTCCTCTCAGGCTGGGCACAGCAGGCAGTCATTTTCTTGGGAATCTCCAACTGTGTGCTATCCACAGAGTGCCGTCACTTGTTCCTTATGAAGGTAGACCTGAAGTTGGGAGACCTCGCCTCCTCGGAAGGGGGAAAGTGTCCCAGGTTGATCTTTTTGGTGACCCTTTCATTAAGGAGTTGGGGAAGTTTGTGGTGACCTTCATGTCCCTAGATAAGGCCAAAACTTCCATTAAGAGGATCTTAGGCCTCTGGTTTTAAGGGGTGCACATGGCAGGGGCTGCTCGCCCAGCCGTCTCCCTCCCAAAATTCTCCCCAGGGTGCAATGCTGCAAGCACTGCCAGTGGCAAGACTAATCTCGCCTCATGATGTTGTACCCCACCAGGAGCCAGCGGTTACATGGCTGTGGTGGCTTCAAGAGTCAAGCCATACACCTCTCCAACATCAGTGAGTGTTCTCCTTTCTTCACAACAAAAAGTAAGGGGCTGACTGGTGAATTTCTTTCCACGCTTGGGTATCCATCACAACAGACGTGTGGGTTTTACAGACAGTCTGAGGGTTCCAGATCGAGTTTTATGGTTCCCCTGCACCAAGAGTTCTGCTTGTGTCCAATCAATTTTTCTTTGCAGGCTTTCAGACTCATTGACATGCAAGTCAAGGCCCTCTTAGACAGAGGGGCCATCTACCCATCCATGTCTCACCCCAATGGTTTTATCAGCAACCTGTTCTTGGTTGATAGAAGCAACGGCGGACAGAGGCCGGTCATCAGTCTCTGGGACAAAATTAGCTGGTTTATCACTACTTCAAGATGTAGGGTATGCATCTCCCTCGGAACATTCTGCAACCTTTTGATTAGATTGTGGGTTTGGACCTAAAAGTCACTTACCTGACAACCCCCATCCACCCTCTCCCCCTCCCCTTCCCACGACGGTTCCTTCTGTTTGTGTGGCACCACCAGTCATTCGAGTTCATCCACACTGCAGTTCGGGCTATCGTCGGCCCCTTGGTTCTTCGCAAAGTTCCTTAAGCTGGTTGCGGAACACTTTTAAGCGCAGGAGACTTGAATCATCATCTATTTAGATGACATTCTTTTATTGGTCCAGTGCCCCAGGAAAGTGTCCCTTCAACTGCAGACAGTGGTGAATCTCCTAGAAGGCATGGGGTTTGTAATCAACGAGAAAATCACTCCTGATTCCTCCTCAGAAAACAACCTTCCTGAGTTTTGTAATGGATTCCACAATGGCCTCCTTGAGCCTTCCTTCTCGTAAAGTGGCAAATATACAGTACGATTTACGGAAAAATCGCTCCAGACAGCAAACCTCACTCTGGCAGATTGCTCATCTTGTGGACTTATTTTCTTCCTCCATCCAGGCAATCTTCTCGGGCTTGCTACGCTATCTGGTGTTACAGTGCCTCAGAGCCTACCATTTGCGGAAGGGGCTGAATTACTCCCATTTAGTGCCCTTGTCGGATGAGGTGAAGGAGAAAATAAGTTGGTGGCTTTCTCACATCCAAGCTTGGAATGGGCGAGCGATCTTCGATACAACCCCAGACGCGTCTTAGAGTCTGACCCAGCAGGTTAGGTTGGGACGTGAGGAGTGGGACTTCTCCACAAGAGGAAACTCGTCACAAGAACAGAGGTTACATATCAATTATTTTGAGCTCTTCGCTGGTTCCTTTGCGGATCGATGTTGGACTCAGGACAGGATTCAATCCTCTGTCCTCTTCAAGATGGATAATGTGCCGGCAGTGCATTACATTAACTATCTAGAAGGGATGAAATCCAAACCCCTGTTAGACCTGGCGAAGAACTTTTGACAGCACTGGCTGGATCATCACATATCTGTCACAGCAGTGTATCTTCCCGGTCAGGCAAACCAAGTGATAGCCCGGCACTCTCACCACTTCCAAGATTCAAGTCTGTGGAAGCTGAATCATCCCGTTTTCTCAATGATCTCTGACAAGTGGGGTCCGTTTTCAGTGGACCCGTTTGCCTCCTGTCTGGACCCCCAGGTGGTCAAGTTCTTTAGCCAGAGACCGGATCCACGAGCTGTGGCAACCCATGCATTTCTCAAAAAAAGAGGGGTTAGCTGTGATCCCCGTTCTCAATGATCACAAGGATGTTGGCCCATTTGTGGAGACAGCAGGTAGAGGTGGTCCTTGGAATGCCCATTTGGAGGTCTGAAGTTTGGTTTCCAGTTCTGATGGAACTTTCTTGGGATTCTTCAATTCTTTTCCCCCCTATTCCAGACTCTTCTCCTGAACCTGGATGGTGATAGAGGATTCCTTGCGCCTGATGGCATGGCAGATGACAGGGGACGCTGGAAGAGCCCAGGACTTTTGAGACAGGCTGAGATCCTCTTGTCTAAGGCTTAGGCAGACAGTACTGTCAAACGTTCTAGGTCGGCCTGGACAAGATGGATTTGTTGGTGCCTGGGACGGGGTGTGAATCCCGTAGTTGCCGATTTAGTGCAGGTGCAAAAAAAATTCGTCCAGCCTGTCTTTGGTTTGTCTGACCTACTGGTCGATTAATGCCTTCCTTTCTGGTATTTCTGTGGGACATGCCCAGATTTACTGTTCCCTGGTAGAGGAACATCCTTTGTATACAGATTGCTATGTTGGAACTGCCTCTCCCTTCCCCTGGAGCCTCTCTTTTCCATTCTTTGGGATGTTAATCAGGTTCTTAACCTATTTCTTTCCTGGCAATATAGCAGGTTTTTGTCACTGACAGAGCTTTCGGTGAAAGTGGCCGTGCTTTTATGGCTGATTTCATGCAGACTGGTATCAGACTTGAGGGCCCTCAATATTACAGGCAGAGTATTTTCCCCAGAAGAGGTCTATTTTAGAGTCCGTAGACAGACTAAGTCTAATACTAGGGTTATCACTTATTCAGCTTTCCTTGATGTCCTCAAGCTATGTGTGGTACAGTACCTGAAGTCCTATGAAGAGATGACTGAAGATTTTCATCCGCTGGGCAAGCGGCAACTCCTCATCGCACTGCGAAACCCGCATAAAGCGGTTTCTTCAACCATATAGCCCGTTGGGTCATGCAAGAAGCTGGCATAGACACCAGGATATTTGGGGCACATCCAGCGAGATGAGCGATGTCTTCAAAAGAGTCCAGCCCAGGCGCATTTTTAAAGGACATATGAATACCACTGATTGGTCCTCAATTTCCACCTTTAAGACATTCTACTTTCTACTGGTGGATGTGGCTCACGTAGTGTTCTGCAAGCTTTGACCTAGCATAATCCTCGCTTCCGGCCCTGACATAGAATGTGAAATTTCCTAGCTTGCGTAACAGAAAGTTTCAGTTCTTTTAATGACTCCGAGGCAAGGATTACCCCGGTGAGAGATCTCTGCTGTGTCCCTCCCCGCCCCCGCTATTAGTAAGTGTTTCATTTTCTGCTTGCTTTCCATTGGTTGCATGCTTGTTGCTGAAGTCCAACGTTGATTGTCATATTTATGCTTCATGCTGGTTATTTTATAGGAACTGTTACTTATGAGTCTCTCTCCTCTTTTGGGTTGATGGTTTGAAACAGGACACATGAGGAATGTGCAGTGGCATAATATGTGCGAAGAAAGACAAAGACAAAGGACTTCATATGGACTGTTTATATCTGATTGGCTGTTGATACTATTGTTGTTCTCACGCGCTTCAGGGAATGTTATTTTTTTATTTGGTTTATTGTAAAGTGGTTGCAGGTTTATGAAATGATGTAATCAAGCGAAGGAAGTAAAGCATAATCCTCGCCTCAGAGTCCTTAATAGAGTGGAAACTTTGTTACGAAAGCTAGGAAATTTTACCTTTTTTAATTGCATACATTTTGAAAAGCTTGTCCTGCAAAGAAAACTTTGAAACCTTTTAGTTTTTTTTTTTTTAATTTGCCAACGTTTGCAGGGGATATTGTTTACACCTCTGGACACCACTACCCATCATTTGAGCTGGCAGCAGGAGCCATCGACTTTCTTTAATTTTATAGTGACACGTAAAAGCATTCTCAAAATATTTGTCTACAGGTTCAGGTACTTGCTTGTAACACTACACGAAATGTCTTTTGGCACCTGGCGTCTGTTTACAGTAAAATATTAGTTACTGAATTTATGCACTGCGGTTAATATCTGACAGCAAATAGAGGCTTAGTGTAAACAGACAGTACTTTGTTATTATCCATTGTGTTGCGGCTGTTGCTTCAGGCCAGTGGTTCTGCAGGCTTATGCACATATTGAACAGTATTTATTATTTAGGTATAGTAGTTTTTTGTAGTGCTAGCACACCATGCAGGAGCAACAGAGCTCTTCATTGAGGGTGGCCTAGATAAACTCTAGTCTGTATTCTTAGCTAATGTTCTCCAGGATTACCTAATATGGCAAATGGAGAATTTGGACAAACATTGGACAATGCTATAAATATTAGAGCTTTATTTCAAACCATCCTTCCAGAGTTGCAAGCAAGGATTATTTAGTAATGAAATAATGATGGTCAGTTTTATAGGGCACAGTTTACCATCTAATCGAAATCCATAATAAATAATGGATAGAATCTATATAAAAAATTGAGATCACAGTGGGTACTTAATTGGTAACCATGTGATATGGCTCTATAATGCTGCAGAGCGGTCCTTCCTGCTGACATCCTAAAACATAAGGCGGTAGATAGGGCGATTTATACATTTATTTTATTAAACTTGTATTGCGCACAGCTACCCTGAATGGGTTTCCCGGCGCCAGAGATGGATAAAAGAAAGAAACAAGCAAAAGGCCCAAACAGAGACAGGGAGTGCCAGAAAATTAATTAAACCGAAAGGTCTTCAATTTTTTGCGGAAGGAAAGGAGATCAGTCTCAACTTTCAAAGCCGTCGGGAGAGCATTCCACATCTTAGGGCCAAGATAAGAGAATGAGCGGTCACCCATTTTGGCCAGTTTAATTCTGGGAACAAAGAAATCGCCACTAGCAGATGATCTTAAAGTCCGACCAGGCTTATAGTCTTGAACCAGGTTCTGCAGGTATTTAGGGGCAGAACCCTGCCTGATTTTAAAAAGTAGTCATAAGGTTTTAAATTTTACACGGTTCAGGACTCTGAGCCAATGAAGGTCACGCAAAGCCTGAACTGCGGAAGATCTCCGAGGTACATTACACAGCAAACGGGCTGCCGAATTTTGCACCACTTGGAGCTTATTTATGGTGGCCTTATCGGCCCCAAGGTAAAGCACATTCCCGTAATCAATACGAGAGATTACAAGAGCCTGGACGACAGTTCTCCGAGTAGAGCTAGGCAGCATCCACAGGATCTTCTGCAACCATTTTAAGGTGGAAAAACAGATTGCAGCGACCTTTGTTACCTGCTGTCTCATAGAGAGCCTATCATCTATGAGAAAACCTAGGTTGCGGGCAACGGGGGCTGGCTTCGGCAGAGGACCCATATCACTGGGCCAATATCGAGGGCCCCACAGATCTTTATTCTTGCCCAGAATAACCACCTCGGTCTTGTCACCGTTGAGCTTGAGCAGATGGTCGTGCATCCAAGCCGCAACTCGTGACAGGCCAGATTTCAAGGCCGAGATCTCATGGCCCTCACTGCTGGAAAGAGAGAACACGATCTGCGTGTCGTCGGCATACGAATAGATTGTCAACCCGGCGTCCTCCACGATGGTAGCAAGGGGTCTGATATAGATATTGGACAGCAGAGGGCTGAGAATCGACCCCTGGGGGACGCCGTATGCCGATGAATAGACAGCAGATTCAGCTTCTGTCGAGAACACCTGAAAGGTACGCTCACCTAAAAAGGAGGCAATCCAGACCAGCGCAGATCCAGCAACACCAAGGGAGCGGAGAGAATCAAGAAGGATGGAATGAGACACGGTATCGAACGCTGCACTCAAATCCAAAAGGATGAGTGCAAAGGTCTCCCCGCGATCGATACCGTGCCGAAGCCTCTCCGTCACCCCGAGGAGAGCGGGCTCAGTGGAATAGTGTGCGCGAAACCTGGATTGGGACGGATGAAGGTATCCCACGTTCTCGACAAATGAATTGAGCTGGGTGTTCACATGCCGTTCCAAGATTTTGGAACATGCAGGCAGCAGGGATATGGGCCTGAAGTTGGCTAAGTTAGAGGTGTCCGCACCGGTCTTTTTTACCAGGGGAACAACCATGGCATGCTTCCACTCTTGCGCCACTAGAGACTTTGTGAGAGATGAATTTAGGAGTCTCATTAGGACTCTCCGTGGTTCGAGGTCCAACAGTTTTAAGATTTTCATAGGAACAGGGTCCCGGGGGGAGCCTGACCTGATACTGTTCAGGCATGAGAGAAAAGTGGTATCGTGGAACAGAAGCCAGTCGTGAATATACATTGAAGGGGGGGGGGGGGAGGGGACTGCTAAAAGTAGCCGCCGGTTAGGAGTCAGCAAGAGGCAGGGAGGTATTCAGAGTTTCATAAATACCCTCCACCTTAGAAATAAAAAAATCTGCAATGGCATCACACTGTAATTTATCCAATGCCGGGGCAGAAGGTACTGTGTCTGCCCCCATTAGCTTCTTCACCACAGCAAAAAGAGTCAGTGGACAATTCTGTCCCTGGGTGATCGTGGATGCAGTAAAGGTGGCCTTGGCCAATTTACAATTGGCATGGTAGCTTTTTAATGTGGTTTTATAAACCACCTTGCTAGAAGTAGAATAGGAGAGTCTCCATTTCCTTTCCAACACCTTGCACTTGGCTCGTTGTAATTTTAAATCTTCAGAGAACCAAGGTGCAGGAGGGTGAAGGGATCTGTGGTTACTGGATAGAGGAGGGGAGGATGCAATTACAGCATCCATCATCCACTGAGAAACTGCAGCATTAGATTCTGCACCCGAACTTTCCAGAATCTGAATAGATTCGGTGAGATGTTGGTTAAAAGCCACCATATTAAGCTTGTCCCACCGATAGGAAGGCTTGCTCTTACCAACACAAGGCTTAGGGTTAGTTAGAGTGAAAGGTAACACAAAGTGTACCGCAAAATGGTCAGACCATTCTACTGGGTGAGCCCTTTGGGAGCAATCATAAGGCAAGTTAGAAATAATTGGATCTAACAGATGACCGGCCGAGTGAGTAGCCCCGGAATTACAAAGTAAAAGATCAAAAACTTCAAGGTCAGACAACAACGACTGACTGAGAGTACCTTCCACATCATCAAGATGGATATTTAGATCACCAAGAATGGTGAAATTAGCCGTTTTAATATCAGCCAGCGATGATATCCAAGGGCCAGCATTGCCCGGAGGGCGATATATTAAAAGACCAGAAAGCATTAGTTGAGCGCCAATCGTTAATTTAAAAAGTGCGGCCTCACTTCCAGGAAGGGAGAACGACTCCAATTTACATTGGTAAATGGTTTTAAAAATAATAGCAATCCCCCCACCCTTCCCGGAGACCCTGTCCTGGCGTACCATCGCATAATTGTTGGGAACAGCTATGGCAATCTCAGGTCCAGAACTTTCGTGAAGCCAGGTCTCAGTCAGAAACAATGCATCTGGCGACTCATCATTTATAAAATCAAATAGATGAAATTTATTTTTGGGGAGCGATCTGCAATTTATACTCCAAAATTGGAGAGGGAGGGAGGCTGGAAGTTTCTTAGTGGGCTTCCTTTTACCCCGGTGATGCGCCTTGGTAGTTTGAGTCTTTGATAGCCGCATCTTACCGGTGGAAAAGCCACACCCAGCACAGGTGAAGTAATGGGTGGGCAGAGTACAAGACGTACAGGAGGCGGATATGTGGGAACACAAAGATCGTAAAGTAGACGCAGAGTACGTTAAATAATTTGCAGAAAGATCGTGAGCTAGTCGACCTGAGCTAAAGTACGAGGTGTCAGTGTCCTGCCCGCCCTGCAGCCCGTCCTCAGCGCGGACGGGCGCAGACGGGCTGAACTCAGGCGGAATTCCGGCGATCCCACTGCGCGTTACCGCTGCGCGTTAGCATGGCTTGCTTTTATGCTGGTCTAGCCTCCTAGCGACGACTAGACCACTGGGAGCATGAAGCGCCGCCGGGCGTGTGCCCCACCGAAGATGGCCGCCACACGAAACAGGGCGAGGGACCCGCGAAATACGGTGTACTTTCCAATTAAATGCAGGTAAGCGGGACAGAGGTGCAAGTATGCGAGGACAGTTAAAAGCAGGGGAATATAAAAATAAATTCAACTAATTAGACAAAACGAGGTAGTTTTAAAATACGCACGTGGAGCTGCCTGAAAAAGCAGCGCTAGTCCTGTAATGCACCAGAGCTTGTGAGAGCGCTCACCTGAGATTGCCTTGCTTTGTTGGTCTAGCCTCCTAGCGATGACTAGACCGCTGGGAGCATGAAGCACCGCCGGGCGTGTGCCCCACCGAAGATGGCCGCCACACGAGACAGGGCGAGGGAACCGCGAAATGCGGTGTACTTTCCAATTAAATGCAGCGAAGCGGGACAGAGGTGCAAGTATGCGAGGCCAGTTAAAAGCAGGGGAATATAAAAATAAATTTAACTAATTAGACAAAACTAGGTAGTTTTAAAATATGCACGCAGAGCTGCCTGAAAAAGCAGCGCTAGTCCTGTAATGCACCAGAGCTTGTGAGGTCACCAGAATCCTGAAATAAAAATACAGGATAACACTGCATGCTACCTCGCATGTATTTTTGTATTCTGCGATTAGTGTGGTACGTCTGTCTGTCTGTCTGTCTGTCTGTCTGTCTATCATGGAAGACACGCCAACGCTGTTCTTAATGAAACACCTTTTTACTGGTATGAGGGCAATCGTGTCACCAAACGCATAAACCGTTCGACTGAGTCCTGATCGCCTGACTCGTTTCGAGGTAAAATCCTCTTCCTCAGAGGCGTAGATGCAGGTGAAAATTCTGTGTCTTTAGAACCACCCTACTTTTCTTTAATGCATGTAAGCCCGCCCTGTATGGGCCATCCCAATAGAAGGAAGATTTCTGGGCCTCGTAGTCCTAATGGATTTTTTTTCTTTAATCCCCCACAGTTGATTAACTGCCGCAATGTTCCAAGCCCCCAGATGGGCCTTGATGCACACGCTTCCCCTCTAAATCCATGACAGTGTTCCCAACACGAAAATCCAACATTATCGATCTCCTGGCCCCCTACTACAGGGTGGTGGTCTCCCGACTGCTGGACTGCCGCCAAAATTTGTAACATTAAAGAAAAGTAGGGTGGTTCTAAAGACACAGAATTTTCACCTGCATCTACGCCTCTGAGGAAGAGGATTTTACCTCGAACGCGTCAGGCGATCAGGACGCAGTTGAACTGTTCATGCGTTTGGTGACAATATTGCCCTAATACCAGTAAAAAGGTGTTTCACCAAGAACAACGTTGGCGTGCCTTCCATTACAGGGCAACCTTTGAGCAGGCATTTTTGGCGTCAGCCCAGCCGTCGGGAGAGCACCACCCTGTAGTAGGGGGCCAGGAGATCGATAATGTTGGATCTTTGTGTTGGAAACGCTGTCCTGGATTTAGAGGGGAAGCGTGTGCATCAAGGCCCATCTGGGGGCTTGGAACATTGCAGCAGTTAATCAACTGTGTGGGATTAAAGAAAAAAAATCCATTAGGACTACGAGGCCCAGAAATCTTTGTTCTATTGGGATGGCCCATATAGGGCGGGCTTACATGCATTAAAGAAAAGTAGGGTGATTCTAAAGACACAGTATTTTCACCTGCAAACAGCGTTGGCGTGCATTCCTTTACAGGTCACCTTTGTGTGTGTGTATATATATATATATATATATATATATATCTATCTTCTCATCACACATTGAGGCAGCTTCCATTACCTCCAGGGAAGTGTTTACCAAAGCTGATGCGGTACTAAGTGCTTTTAATACCTTGCCTGAACTCTGCACTAAAGTTTTGAATTTTTTTAATGAGAAAATATAAAAATTGTACGCTACCTTCCCGGATGGATTCTGTGCAGCAGTAACTCTGACTCCCACCACTAGCTATAAGCTGACTCTTTCCTATTTATTTTATTTATTTTATTTTTCTGGTATTTGTAAAGCGCGACACTCATCCCATGGGATATCACGGCGCTGTAAAACCAGGGAGACTGCTGTGGACTGTGCTGGGGGATTAGTTTTTGGGGAAAAGGTAAGTTTTTAGTTTTTGGCGGAACTGAAGGTAGTTTATGGTGTGTCTGAGGTCTACAGGTAACTCCTAGTCTGTACGATATCAGAATGTGACTTACTTAATCAGCTAGTGAAATGCCAATTTGTCTTTCTTGAGGACCCCTGCCCTCCCCAAATTTTCAGGATGATGGCACATTTTTTCAATTCTTTTCTTAACAAAATCATGACTCATCCTTCCATGCGGATATTTTCCCTGCTATCTGGAAACAGTTGGTTCTTCCGCTGCTCAAGAAACCCAATGCCGACCCTGGTGTTCTGAGCAATTTCAGGGACATTTTGCTGCTGCCAGCCCTTGCTAAAATTCTGGAGCAGCTGGTAAATCTTCAGCTGTCCTACTTTAATGAGGCTAACTATCTTCTCCATGATACTCAATAAGGTTTATGAGCAGTATACAGTACCGAAACATCACATTTGGAAGTGTCTGAGTCTGTAAGGTAAACCCTAGACAGAGGCTCTTCAGCCATGGTGGTATTATTAGACCGGTTAGCAGTGTTTGACAGGGTGTCCCACACCACTCTCCTGAACAGATTATGCCAATTCTGCTTTTAGGGCCCTGTCCTTTCTTGTCTGAAATCATTTATTGGAAAACAAATCAAAGCGTGTCTAGCTCCTCCCTTTTGCTTCATCCCCCAAACCTCTTGTCTTCAGGGTGCCTCAGGGCTCTTACTTGAGCCCGCTGCTTTTCAATCTTTTCCTAGTCCCCCTGATCGAAACCTGGGGCGAGAAGGAGGTCTCTTAAACGCTGTTTTCCTTTCGAGGGCACATGGAAGTATCTCTCCTCAAATTTAAGGAATGTCTCAAAGGCATAGCTGCCTGGATGGAGTCTAAAATCAGCCAAGACCGAGGTTCTCTTCTACATCCGGAACGACCAAATCCCCCCCCCCCCCCCCCCCCCCCCCCAACTTTTTCGTGGCCTGAAGAACTTAATCCCTCACCGACGCCTTCTACATCGGCAAGGATTTGGGTATAATGTTTGACTCCGAGCTCTCCTTCAGGACCCAAATTAGACAGATCTCCTTGACCAACTTTCTGAAACTTAGATCTGTTAGGAAGTTGATACACCTGGTCCTGGAGGAGGTCCGCAACATTGTGCTTCATTTACTTGTAACTTCACGTTTAGATTATGCCAACAGCCTTTATCTGAGTCTGCCTGCTTTTTTGAGCCACAGACTCCAGATCTTTCAGAATGGCTAGACTGATCCGGAACGTCCCTTTTTTCCAGCACATTTCACCTCACTCAGCCGCTAAACTTGTCCCCAATGTTCAAGTTGGTTAAATTTAAGGCCCTCATCCTGGCCTTCAGAGCCCTCAAAGTCAGGGCCCTCTGTACCGTAGGAACAGACTCGGCCTGTACAAGCAAGAGAGAATGCTGAGATCTAATAAACTCTGGCTCATGCGAATCCCCAGATATTCCGAAGTTTGGCGTGGAGGTAGCTCATTTACTGCTTTGACTGCGAAGCTTTAGAGCACCTTACCACTCAAAGCTCGCATGCCTCAGTCAGTTGATAGCTATAAAAAAGAGCTAAAGTTCTGGCTTTTTGGTTAAAATTAGTCCTTGAGGACCTGGCATGTTTTCAGTCGCTGCTTTGAGCACTGGGATGCTTCTGCCGAAGCAGCCGAGCACTTTACAAATGCACTTGATTGATTGAGATTTTATATATTTATATTTTAGAGGAATCTGATTCTTTATATAGTGGACCAAAAAGAGGTACGCCTTGTAGTATGTCCAGACAAACCTTAATTGGTTTACAGAGGCACAAATGATAACCTAAGTGCTCTCTTTTGTGGTAGTGTGGGTGAGCAGTTCGGTGTATCAGAGGGTAGTGCTAAGTATTGTTGACACACACAGAGGCAATAAATGAGACGCACACCGAATTATAAATCTGAGACCAATTAAAAAAAATAAGTCTTATTTTATATCAGTTTTGATACCCAGAACTTCTTTGTCAAGTAAGTACTTTTTTTTAAATTGATTTTTAGCAGGTATGTAAAATGTTCACTTAAATGCGTTTTTACGCACAATGCTTTCCTATGGGAGAAAAGGCATGTATAGCCTCCTGCCTTGATATTCTAATTACTTAGCCATCCTGCTTCGAGGTGGTGACAACAACTCCGGCCAGAGTAGGCATCGCTGCTGCCCTCCGAGAGCTCGGGCTCTCACTTGAACGGGGTCAGAATCCTGCCTGTGGTGGCAGGCTGGTTTACATCAGTCAGCCAGAGGACTAGTAGTCAGTAGAATTTTTAGGAGGCACCTCTAAGGTGCTTTCTGGGTGCATGTATGAGAAAATCCATCACTGAATCAGTGTGGGTTTATTAATACGAGGTGTTTGATACCAAACATCTCTAGTTTCAGTGAAGCCATCATATAGCTGGGTAACTCATAACTACCTGTGTCCAGCACATGTACTTAAAATGGCTTCCCTGTCCACTTCTAATATCTAAGAATTGACTTCGACATCACAGAGACATATCTGCTCATGCAGATATGTCCACACGTAGTATAGTGCACCCTGCCTTAGCGCTGTAAGGCCTGCTGTAGGAGTGACTTACCTATACTGCATGTAGTATTTGCAGGCATGGCACACAGGAGGTGTGCCATTTCGTGTCTTCACTTTTCTCTGCACCATGGCACGCAGCCTGCAATGACAGTTTGCATGTTTATTTGTAGAGTTTTATATAACGCAAACTTGACTCAAAGGTATCAGACTGCTTTAAATAATTGGTAGACAGATAGTTACCCAAATTACATATGGATAAATACAAGAACATGAAGGAAGACCAATACACAGTGACCGCCCATACACAAGTACATTATAGACAGTCCTGATTTTATGAGTTACAAGACGGGTGGGTACAGCCACATGGAAATCACATATATATGACAGTGTATACGATGGACAGCAGGAAATATAGGCATTGCAGCTCTGAAGTAGCAACAATAGGGTGCGTCGATGTAAGCGTATATGCATAAGCTAACGGTGTTGCTGGCAAATGAGCAGGAAAGCACGCAGGCATAAAATAGCATGCACACCTTGAATCACAGTATAGATCAGTGAATGGGCATAGAGCCAAAGTAAAAAAGCTGCGAGGAGCTCCTCTTCTGCTTCGGGTGAATCCCACGTCAGATGGAGGCGAGGAGGCTGCCAGTCGTGTGGTTGAACCAAATCTCAGGGACAGACATGCTCCACTCAGGAGGCGCTGGGGGTCAGACTGGCGGGCTACTCCCGGAGCACATGGGAGTCCCCCACTTAACGGCAGTCCTTTGTGCGGACCCAGGTTGGTCGGTGGCACGGGGGAGATGTGGGGGTTAGGGAGCAGCATCAGGCTCACCTCTCACTCTTCACCTTATTTCGTTTTCCAGTTGCGTCTGTATTGCATCTGCGCTTCCGTGCAATAGTTTGTCATCCCAGAGGGCCAGTCGAACACCATGGGCCGGGGCAGGTTGACAGCATAGGTGTGCGGTGTTGATCTCTTCTTCCAGCATCATGGCTGCCCTGCTCTCATCCATCTACTGATCTGGGACATCACAAGTGTGCTGGTGAGCAGAGAGACCACATCTGTGCGTCCCCGCTCTAGCACTAGAGTCCGTCTGCAGACATCCAGCGGTCAGCGAAGGAAGGCAGCAGTGAGCTCACTTTGCCTCAAAAGGGTCTGCCCAGCTTCAGGAGGTCACAGGGGCACGGGAGATCAGGGAGGTTACAGTGAGTCCCAGAGTAGGACTCCGCTCAATAATTCCTACTTTTCCGAGGGGGGATGGGCGTACTCGTGTGGAGCAGCCGTCTGGAGGCACGTCTTCAGACACCCAGTGGGATTTGTGCCGATGGTAATCCCAAGCCCGGAGGATCTTCCCAGGTTCCTACCTCTTTGTTTTTCGCTTCTGCAGGGTCTTTGCCACTGCGATCAGCAATCTGCAGTCAGCATTGCGTTACTGCTCGTTGGCCAAAAAGTGGCTACTGGATGGGGTTTTTATTTCTAGGATTTACTCCATAAGACGATCCCTAGCTTGGGGTGCTTCTCTGGTGGGCGCTCCAAAGCAGTCGGTCTGCAGATGCTGGTGCTGTGGGGTCGCCTAGGGAGGCACAATATATGCTGCAGCCTTTAGGGACCCTCTTTAGCCTCCTTCCCCTCCTTCCCCTACGTTCTAAGGGATTTCTTCCCATCTCTGGTCAATGTCCTAAAGGCAATGAAGTGCTGTAATAAGGATAATTTTGCCCCAGAAGCTGTCCACTTCTCTGGGCCAACTGTCAACAGTACAAGGATATTTGGTTATAGGATCATACTGGCATTTTTTAAGACAAAATGGATGTGATGTAACTGTCTCACTCAAGGCCATGCAGAGTCTTCTTAAACTTTGTTTCAAAGATGAAAAAGAGCTGAAAAATTCCTTTGAAGTAGACCTTCATATAGATGTACTGGCACCTCTCACTTGGGGTGGAGATTAATTAGGTGACAATTTGGAGATGGCTTTTCTTTGATGGGGAGACAGCAGTGTCTTATTCATTTTGGAAAGAGTGGGGCAGGCTAATGAACCAAAACTCTAAATCTGACCAGAGCCTCCCTTCTACTATCTTGTAGTTTTTTCTGGCCTAGATCCTGTCGCAAAACCTGGAAACGTTTTATTCATGTGCCTTGGGGTCACAGCCATTCACAACTAAGTTACTACTGTAAAGAAGAATGTCCACCTCTCTGAAATGAGAATGCTGTTTGTAGCTGAAAAAGAGCAGAAGAGATTGCAGAAGTCATACTTTTATCACTTGAGGCAGTACTGAGTGAAATAAAAATGTATTTTTGAATCTCCAGATCTAAAGGTCATGCTCATGGTCGGGATCTCAGTGATGTGTATGTGAAGTGGATGTACTTTTTTAAGTGTTGAATTCTGAGCAGGCCGCCATGTTTATTCGACTTGCTCAGCAGTCTCATATGCGTCTTGGAAGCAACCTCCCATAGAGGGGTTTTCTTGTGCCAAAGGAACTAACAATTGACACAAAGAGCTCCGGCTTCTCTGCATCCCTACTACTTGCGGGTAGGTCCTCTGGCGGTGTCCGTTCGGCGGACAGGGTACCTACATTCGAGGTGCCCAGCACTGGAGAAGACCGTTGATGCCATCACTTTACCTTAGTAGGGTCCCACTAAGAAGTGGCAGGACCCCCTGCCTGCCCCTCAGTATCCTGTGGTAGGTGGAATCCTCACCATCCACAGCGTGTAGATAGTTACTCCTTATAGGTCCTGATGAATTGCACTGTATCCTTGTGAACAAATAGCATGGAACATGTCAACCATTAAGTAGAGCGTACTCTCCTGGATCATTGCACCAGTGAGCACTCTCTCCTCACTTATTTTAACAAGGTAGATTACCACACTATTAAAATTACCTAGTGGATAATCTAACCTTTTTATATTCACTTTCTCCCTACGTCTACACCCTCCCTAGGGCCCTCACACCCACCGCACCAACGGCAGGAACAAAAGATCTCCGGTAAAGAGCCCCTTTATGGGTGCCCGTCAAGCATTGCACCGCCGGCCTGACGAGGAGCAAACCCATATGATGAAGCATGACACCTAGCTTGCTGGGTGTGTGAGGGTTTTAGTCCTGAAAGGGAGGATTCCCCTCCCTTTCCTCCTTTGTTGGGGCCTTCACACATTGCTTGGTTCATTCACTTTATCACCCTGGGGAACAGCGTACCCTTCATTGTTGACACAAAGAGCTCTTTCCCTGCACACCAGTGCAATTGTTTTGCATGCCTGTGCTTACCTCCTGAAAAAGGGGTGCAACCAGTCCTGTGGTGAATAAACTTCTTGGCAAGGGCATTGGACTTAGCATTTCCCCACCTCTAAAAGAGGGAAAAGAATTGTGAGTTCCGTATGGCAGTAGCTCCGTCCCGCTGCACCAACTCAAAATGACACCTAAGTCAGAATTTAAAGATATCTATCCGAACCTCGATTGATCGCAGTTGCAACTGGGACCTACTCAGCAGAACCCTATAGACTAACATAGACCTTTGAGATTCACATTGTTTTCTTTAGACACTTTTTTGCCATTGTTTTAAAATGGAATATCTCCTGATCCCTTTAATCCAATTTTTGTATTACTTGAACTATTTTATTTTACTCTGTCTGGGCTATGAGCCAGAACTGGACGACTTTCTTGTGTGTCTCAGGTCCTTGCTTTTTATTTAATGACCTTCTTACCTATTTTTGTTTGTGCCGCCCCTTGAGCATTTCTACTTTATAATATTTCTGATTGTCTGTTTAGTATCCTTCAATTGTTGACAACAGGGAAACTATATATGTATTTTTGTTATTTGTGCTGTAGTGTATGTCTTGCTTTGCTTTCTCCGTCCACTCGGTCCTGTTACATAATCTCCCCCTACTCTGTTCCTGCTCCCCACCCCCCACTTCTCTTTGATGCCTCGCCCATCTCTTTCCCACTCATACCTTTCTTACTTTCAGTTTAAAAACATTGTGAGGCTCCTTTGGCTGCACACTACCCCCGAGGCCTCTGCTTGTTTGTTTTTGCATTCACGTGCAATATTTTATTTTACTTTCATTTTACTGTTTGCGGCTGGAATTGAAAAATTAAAATAAAATAAAAAATAACCTACTTTCCTCTGGTGAATCTCAACACATGCGTACGCATGGTCAGGCACCTTGAAATTCTCTTTAATGACAAAAAACATAAATATAAAATGGCTGCATATCAATGTGCATGCACCGGCAACACTCTTGGAATTGTTTTTCATCATGCCAAGAAGGTTGATTGTGTGTGCACATTCGTTGTGATGCACTGGCAACCGTTTTGAATTATTATTATTATTATTTTTGTTTTAACTTTTTGACCATGCAAAAACAACCAAGCAAGCATTCGGCAAATACAGTTGGTCGGCACTCCTATTTTAAAGGCAAGATCTGTTGATTTTGCGTGCACTCTGTTTACCACATTGGCTTGCCTACTTAATGTGTTTTTAATTCCTTATGTTAACGTTGTTTGAAGCTGCTAAATAGTTTCATTATTTAAAGTGATGGGTGTGAAGTGCTTTAAATAATCTCGGCCACTGGTAAAAACTTTCGACTAATCCCAGTCTAGCGTTTTTTTTAGTCATATATTTGGTAACCAGGTATATCACTAGCTAAAGGCGCTCTGCAGTGTAAATAGGGGAGAGTAGATCAGACACAGTGATGGGGGTGCTACTAGGAAAGGAGGGTTCAGTTACCAATATAACCCCAAAAATCTCCTTTCAGAAAAGGGAACACACTGTATCAAATTTCAAATCCGAGCGCATCAGAAGTCCAAAGTTAAATAATGTTCATAAAAACAATTATTCTCGTTGTCCACTTTTAATCCAAAGTATTCAGTCCGGGGCAATCAGTATCCAGTTCCTTTACAGCAAATGCAGATTCCTTACAACAGTTCAATATTGATCAATTTCATGTAGTCGGCATATATTTCTTCAGTTTTGATACAGCCAACACGTGTTTCGTTGGTATAATATCATACCACGACTTCTTCAGGGCTGTTAATAAGGTCTCAATATGTAGTAAATGCGTTATGGCCGTCAAATTTGGAAGGGTTCCAAAAAGGATGTCGGTCCACTACTGAATAGTCCTAACGGTGTGTCTCAATAGTGCAAACAGCTGCTTGTGTAACTTCAAATGGTAAATGCGTACTCGCTGTATATTGATACAAGTTGCAATGTTGATCTAAGATCACTACACATATTTACTGAGGTGCTGCAACGTTCAGTGGTCCTGTCGGCTGTGTAGTGGGTGCTGCCGCTGCCCCAACGTCATCTGTGGCGGTGTTTGATTCATCCTGTATGTTTCTGTAGCACGCGGTTATGTGTGAAAATTCTGAGTGTGCCGGTCCGTCAGGCTGTGTGTTGTAATATTGTGCGAAGGCAGTTTGAGCCCTTTTGGTCTTCGTACTATCTCTCTTCCCTTTGATGCAGGGAGGGGTCCGCAGTGGAACACGTGAAGGGAGGGGCTGAGCAGAATTTGTATAGCGCGCTACTCACCCGTAAGGGTCTCCAGGCCCTGAGGGAGGGGGGGTCGCTACTGCTCGAACAGCCAGGTCTTGAGTTGTTTCCTGAAGGAGAGATGGTACACGGTCAGCCGTAGGTGAGTGGGGAGGGTGTTCCATGTCTTGGCTGCCAGGTAGGAGAAGGATCTTCCTCCGACGGTGGATTTGCGGATACGTGGGGTGGAGGCGAGGACGATGCTGGCGGATCGGAGCTGGCGAGTGGGTATGTAGAATGTGAGGCGGCTGTTGAGGTACTTCGGGCCCGTGTCGTGGAGAGCCTTGTGTGCGTGGGTGAGGAGTCTGAGCTTGATCCTTTTGTTGACGGGGAGCCAGTGCAGGTCTTTCAGGTGGGCAGAGATATGGCTGTGGCAAGGGATGTCCAGGATGAGTCGTGCTGAGGCGTTATGAATGCGCTGGAGTCTTTTCTGGAGTTTGGCTGTGGTTCCGGCGTAGAGGGTGTTCCCGTAGCCCAGACGGCTGGTGACGAGGGCCTGGGTGACCGTCTTCCTGGTTTCGGTGGGGATCCATCGGAAGATCTTTCGGAGCATGCGCAGGGTGTTAAAGCAGGATGACGAGACCGCATTGACTTGCTTGGTCATCGTGAGGGAGGAGTCCAAGATGAAGCCCAGGTTGCGTGCGAGGTCCATTGGCTTGGGTGCGGTGCCCAGGGCAGGGGGCCACCAGGAGTCGTCCCAGGTGGAGGGAGATGGTCAGAGGATGAGGACATCCGTCTTGTCTGAGTTCAGTTTCTGGCGGCTGATCTTCATCCATTCCGCGACGTCTTTCATTACTTTCTGGAGGTTGGCTCTGGCGGGGTCGTTGGTGAGGGAGAGGATTAACTGGCTGTCGTCGGCGTAGGAGATGATGTTGAGGTTGTGTTGGCGTGCGATGGCTGCGAGAGGGCTCATGTAGACGTTGAAGATGACTTCATTGGCCGCGGATTGGAACGGGGGGAGGCCGACTCTCTGGGTTCTTCCTTCGAGGAACGAGATGATCCCCTCCAGGGCCGCTCCTTGGATTCCGGTGTTGCTGAGGCCCTGTATCAGGGTGCGGTGGCATACGGTGTCGAAGGCTGCTGAGAGGTCCAAGAGGATGTAGGCAGCAGTTTTCCCGTTGTCGAGCAGATACCTGATGTCGTCGGTGGCTGCGATGAGGGCGGTCTCTGTGCTGTGGTTTGCCCGGAAACCGGACTGTGAGGGTCGAGGGATCCGTTGGTCTCGATGAAGGCAGAGAGTTGTCTGTTGACGGTCTTCTCGATAACTTTGGCTGGAAAGGGGAGGAGCGAGATGGGGCGGAAGTTCTTCACGTCCGTGGGGTCCGCGGTGGGTTTCTTCAGAAGGGCGCTCAGCTCAGCATGTTTCCAGCTCTCCGGGAAGGTGGCGGATGCGAAGGAGCTGTTGATGATGTTCCGAAGTTGGGGTGCGATGATGGCGTCGGCTTTGTTGAAGATGTGGTGAGGGTAGGGGAGTCAGAGTGGATGGTGTTCATCAGGCGGGTGGTGTCTTCGGTGATGATAGGGGTCCAGGTGCAAAGGGTGGTGTTGGGGGGCGCTGGTTCGGTGATTGGGTGCGTGGTCAGCGCGCCAAAGCTGTTGTGTATGTCGGCGATCTTGCGGTGGAAGAACAAGGCGAGTGAGTCGCAGAGGTCTTGCGAGGGTGTGATGTCGTCGTTGCAGTCCCTGGGGTTGGAGAGCTCTTTAACGATGCTGAAGAGTTCCTTGCTGTTGTGGGTGTTTTTGTCCAGTCGTTCTTTGAATGTTGTCTTCTTGGTGGTGCGGATCAGCTGGTGGTGCTTGCGGGTGGCATTCTTGAGGGCGGTCATGTGCTCTGCTGTCTGGTCGTGGCGCCAGGATTTCTCGAGGGTGCGGCAGGTTTTCTTGGAGTTTTTGAGGTCGTTGGTAAACCACAAGGCTTTCCTCCTGCGGGGTCTGCTGGGAGGGTTCTTCAGTGGTGCGAGTTCGTTGGCGCAGTTGGTGAGCCACTGTGTGAGGTTGCGAGCTGCTTCGTTGGGGTCCGTTGTGTTGGTGGGTGGGTTCTGGCTGAGGGCGGTGGTGAGCTGGTCGGCGGTAATCTTGCTCCAGCTTCTGTGGGAAACCTGTTGCGGGTGGTGGTGGGTCGTGGTTCTTCTGAAGTTGAAGTGGACGCAGCTGTGGTCTGTCCAGTGTAGTCCGGTTGAGTGGCTGAAGTAGATGTGCTTGCTGGAGGAGAAGATGGGGTCAAGCGTGTGGCCGGCGTAATGGGTGGGGGTGTTCACCAGTTGCTTGAGTCCGAGGTTGGCGAGGTTGTCCAGCAGGGCGGCGGTGTTGCAGTCCTTGTTGTTCTCCAGGTGGAAGTTGAGGTCCCCTAGGAGGATGTAGTCTGTGGAGGTGAGGGCGTGCGGACTGACTAAGTCTGCGATGGCTTCGCTGAATTGTGTGCGTGGTCCCGGGGGTCTGTAGATGAGGGTGCCTCTGAGGGTGGTCTTTGGGTCGGTGTGAATCTGGAAGTGAAGGTGCTCGGCGGCGGTGAGGGTGTTGTCGGAGTTGGTCGTGATGCAGATGGTGTTTCTGTGGACGATGGCGATGCCTCCTCCGGTTTGGTTGACGCGGTCCCTCCGAGTGATCTTGTAGCTTACCGCTATGGCGATGTCGGGGAAGGTGACGTCTGGTGATGTGTCGAGGAGGTTCCAGAGTTCTACGGCGTGTCTGAGGACAGAGCAGGTGTTGAGCAGGATGCACTTTAGGTGGTTGTTGCTGGACCTTGGCTTGGCGGGTGCGGTGCAGGATCGGAGGCAGGTGAATTGGCAGGCCTGGCAGGTGAAGGGTCCGTGGGTGCGTTTCGGGGTGGCTCGGTAGCAGGCGGGGTTCCGGCTGGCGTTAAGTCCGTGGAGGGTGGCGGCGTCGTAAGTTCGTCAGGTGCGTTGGCATAGTCGGTGACCAGGGTTTCTGGCGCTGGGCGCGGTTCAGGCACGGACAGGTGTAGACGGGCTTACAATCGCTGCGCACGTCCGCTGCACTTCCGTGCAGCGACCTCCATAAATGGCGAAGTGGGAGGGAGGAGCAGCTGGGAGGCGGGAGCGGGGTGGCCAATCGGCGGGGTACAGAAGAAAAGGGGGAGGGGCCGCAGGGGAGCAGCGGCGGGGAGGGGAAGAAGCGGCGGGAAACAGACCCGCGGGCACACAGGGACGGCAAAATTACAAGGGCACAGCTAAGACAAAACCAGAGAGACTGGAAAAAAATACAGGGGCACAAGCTAAGAAAAATACAAATAAACTGGCACAAGTCACACGCAACAATCCTGGCAGGCAGGCACTCAGCTGGAGCGAGGCAGCTGAGGGCTCACGGCAGCAGCGGGGGGGGGTCAGGGGTCCTGGCACTCACGGGGGGGGAGCCGTGCGGTGTCTGGAGCGACCGGACCTGCAAGCAGGGACAGGGTGTGCGTTGTCGTTGCAGTCTGGGGCTTGTGCCACTACGTGAGTAGGCCTGTGCACTAGGCCTGAATTATTTCCTTGCTTCTCTGTTTCTGTTGTGGCCAAACTGTCTCCTCAAGTGACACGGTGTTTTCCTGGTGAGCGACTCGATGTATTGTTGGCACGTTTTTTTTTTTTTTCTGGTACGGGTAATTTTCGAGGGAATTTTTTTTTCTGAAGTCTGTGTCTTGGCTACGCAAATGCCTACCGTTTGACGTTTAAAAAAAAAAAAAATCCCCTGTGAGGGGCTCACCGTGGCGCCAGGCAGGCGCGGAGACTGCTTTCGCCTCGGTGGGCAGATCGCCGGATAGGTGCATTTGACTACGCACCCGCAGCAACTCTCCTTATGCTGCAAGCTCAAACGCCGGGGGCGCAAGTTCAGTGGGGGTGAGACAGGCACAGCTGGTTTTTTTTTCTTATGGGCGAGGCGTGGGAGATCCCATCCTCGTCGCCAACATGTGGTGCCGGTAGGCGGATGAGGGGAGTGACAACCTGGCTGCAGAGTGGGGCCTAACTCGTTTGACAGACAACACACGCAAAAACTGACTACCGTTATGGGCAGAAGACCTAGAGCGGTCTTGCGCCCGTTTATTTATCTCTGAGGGCGGTCCCGCCCCCAGAGTGCGTGTGTGCGTATCTGGACGGGCCGGGTGGCTCCGTCAGTATAGTAAAGACGTTCCTACGCTCAACGGTGTACAAGTGGCTTGAGAAACCTCATCATTCATTCTACAATATGCTGGAGACTAGACACCACAAGTAACGGACGACTGGTTAAAGCAGAAGGAACAAGGTGTTACAGAAATTACGTTCAAGAGGCCTCACAGGTACCTTTCTTTAAAGACATTCAGCTTCAAAAGAAACAAAGGAAACCAGCACAAAGACAGTGCGCTGTGCTGTCCCACTGGTGTCCATCACCCCGACAGCCCCCAGACAAGCGTGCTGTACTCTGTCTCTAGAGTCAACTTCAACAAGCAGCTCCATGGATGCTGCGCAGAGTGAGCTTTCACACACAGTAAGCCTATCCTTTTACTTCAAGGGTGTTGCGCAGAGTGTGACTCATGTGTATTCTGACAAGGGAAAGTCTGTCTGATTTTGCTTGGTGTGCCTGAGCCATGAAGGCACTGGATCACCCTTCCCTACACATTTGATCTCGCACCAGATCCTGTCAAGTGTTCAGTTTTACTCATCTCACCTGTGGTTGTGCCAGGAAGAGCGAAGACAGGTGACAAGATGGATTTGGTGGCACACCGCTGCGGCCTCTGGGCAGTGTGTGTTCAGATGGACTTTGCGCAAATAAACATGGATCGTTCTTTGGCAGTGGGCTACACACACAGGAGGTGTACAAACCAAAACCAGTCTCGGCGAAGTCAAGTTGAGCCTTATATTTTTGTTAAAGGCACAGTCGGACATTATCTGTTTGCTTTTGGTCTTTTACACGGATCTTTCAAAAGCACACAAACACATTTGGTTTTCCTGGGCGTGTTTTCACTGTTTGACAATCGTGGGGAGACAGCATGCATCAGGAACGGAGTCACGAGTCAGACGAGGCATGTTTTGACTTTGTTTATTCAATGCTTATTGAGACTTCAAGATTGCCACCCTATCCAACTGCCAATTTAAATTTTAAAAGAGACTTTGCTTGCGCTTACCTTGGTGCAGTTGTAGGGTCACGCTCAGTCTCTGGTGACTTCATCTTCTTGACTATCTTTATTGTGACTCATCAGCTGCAGCGCTGCCTTCTGACGTTTTGGCGCACGCTGCTGCTTTGAGCCATCCGGCGCGGCATCAATGTACGTGCCGCCATTTTGGGTTTGGCGCTACAGCAAGCTATTCAATTACGCTTTTATGCCATTTGCCAATCGCGCTCATGCCATTTACGTATCACGCTTGTTATTCTTGCAAACCCGTTTTCTTCAATACGTCTCAATTTAAAGGAAAGAGCTCTAACACGTGACAAGAAAGGAAGGTTTGTGTCTCATACTTCAAAAAGTACTTCACTTTTGTTGATTTTTGTGCACATTGGAGCGCATAGCCACCATTGAAAGGAACATTACACTTCATTATGCGTTTGTGCATTGTTGGGTGGCTACTGACACGAGCCTTATATGGAAACTTCAGCATCAAGACATTTCTTTTATTGTAATGGGCTAATCATACTTGCAAGACTTATCGGAGCCCTTTTTTCTCACGAGCGCAGTCTACTTTGTTCTTATTTGTGAAATCTTGTTTTCTTTCTTTGCAATATTCACTCCTGTGTTATGCTGCCATCTAGTGGCTATTTTTCACATTTGCTTTTGGATGTCTTAATTCTAAATCTGTTTGCAGCGTTTGTAAAAATGTCACTTTTCAGTATGTATGTAGCAATCTTAACTGTCTCAAGTACAGTTTTACAGTATTACAATTTTACATAATGAGTTTTCCCTTACATTAGGGATATGTAGTTTTCTTTGCAGGATTTGGCTGCAATTCACAGTGTGGCTCACTGGTTAGAGGAGGCATACCCTGAAGCAGAGGTCAGACCCGGGACCATGGTTCAATTCCCGACACGGCGGGGTCTGAGCCCAATTGTCCACGGACTCGATAACTCTTGCTTCGGTGCCCACTCTAATCACGGGTTCACACTATGCAGCTCTGGGCAGTAAGCTTGCTTAATCTCCACAACGGCCCCCCGCGGCGGGATGCCTGGCCTTCACCTTGGGGATGCCCAGTACGGGTTATCTCACAGGGAAAAGCCAGGACGGGTTCCCAATGCAAGCGCCGAGATGCCCTAGGGTAAGTTGAGCGCTATATAAGAACACACACACATACATACATACATACCTTCACAGGGGTGAACCCTTACACAGGATGAGTGTTCCCTTACATGAGGGTTGGCCCTACGGTGGGGTAAGTTTTAGGATTTTTATGTCCAACTTTATGCTATATTACATTTGTACCCTTGCGCAAGGGTGTTTTTTTGATTTGTTGCAGGGCTTGGGCCCTGCGTGCTTAAGATGCCTTGCGCGCACAATTTTTCTTGCGGAGTCTTTACATTGTTTGCCTACTCTCATTGGAGAGATTTCACTGGTTGTCCCTTATTTGCTAGTGGGGCAGGACATTGGGTGTAAGTCCCAATGTTCTCTTGACGTTTTATTTCACAGGTGGTCCCTTTTGGTTTACGGGGGCAGTGCATTGGGTACAAGTCAGTCTTGTCCACATCTACATATTTGTTGTCCCCTGTTTAGGGTGGGGGTTAGGACATTGGGTATGAGTCCCTTTTGTCTACATTTACATACATGTTGTCCCCTGTTTAGAGTGGGGGCAGGAATTTGGGTCCCAGTCCCTTTTTCCACACTTTTACATGGATTCTTCCCTACATGAGATTATATACATTTTTGTCATCAATTTATTGCCTTTATTAAGAAGGGCAGATGGGTATTTCGTATTTTATATTTTTACCTTTTTCTCTTCTCTTTTTATATTGCGGAGTCGTTGTCCCTCTTGTGATGTTATTTCTGTTATCCCTGGGTTACTGACTATGTTACTTATCTTTTGCTGTTGCGTTTACAGTCTTAAGATGTTTGGTACATGCATCAACTTATCTTTTGATGGTATGTTTACATTTTTAAGATGATTGGTGTATGTATTTAGCTTATACATTTATGCTTGTAGTTTTAGACGTTTTTATTATTGATCTTATCTTGTATTTTTAGGTCTATAGTTTCAAGATGTTTAGTTATGTCTTTCATTTATAAGGAAAGAGATCTGTAGTATTCTCCTATTTCTGTTTATCTGTTATGTTAACTTGCTCCTAGCTGCTAAGCCTGTGTGAGTGTTCTGAGTGGAATGTTTGATGTGTGGGCTATGTGTGGAATGCTTGGGTGACTGGAGCAGAGTGACAGTTGGATGGATGGGGCTGAGCAGCTAGCAGGCTGCTCCCGGTGGGACTGTTGTGGGACTATTGATGGAGCTTACAGAGACCTTCTTACCTGCTTTACCTACTCTTCAATAAACCTACGTTGACTTCATCATACCAGTGTTGTCCTGATTACTACATAATAATAAAAATGAAAATACTGATATTTATTGAGCGCGACAGCTACCCCTAGACACAGGGGTGTCCTGGCGCTAAAAACAACTGAGGTGAAAACAGGTGGCAAGCGCAGGAAGGCGACTATTAGTTCTGTAACATGGCTGTCTTGAAGAGCCATGTCTTCAAGGCCCTTTTAAAACAAAGCTCTGACTCGGCGCTTCGAAGTGAGGCAGGGAGGTTGTTCCACAGTACAGCTGTTTTCACTGTGAGAGCTCTCTCCCCCCCCCCCCCCATACCACCCCCCACTCGTGCTTTCTTGCAACGCGGAGTGTGAAGCCAATTGAAAGAGTTAAAGCGCAACGCCCTGTTTTGTTGGTAGGGGCAGAGTTTTTCCTTCAGATACTTCAGGCAATTTCCGTTTAGAGCCCGATAGGCCATTGTCATGGCCTTAAATATGATTATTTTTTCCACTGGTAACCAGTGGAGTTTGTCTAAATGTGGAGAGACATGTTGTCAGAAAGGGATCCGGCAGACCAGTCTCGCAGCCACATTTTGAATCATTTGAAGGCGGTGGATAGCATATTTTGGGAGGCCAAGGTACAGCACATTGGCATAATCTAGCCTAGATGTAACTGTGGCATGTACAGCTGTTTTGCGGCAATCTTCTGGAAGCAGGTGCAGCATTTTCCGCAGATTTTTTAGCTTACTAAAGCAGATAGCAGAGACTTGTTGTATTTGGGCTGAGAAGGTCAGATTTGCTTCCCATTTCACTCCCAAATTTCGAATAGAGGTGGCCGAGGAAGGAGAAGTGCCCATTTCCACTGGCCACCATAGTTCTGACTCAGTCAGGAATCCAGCTTATGCAAAGGAGTCTTGGCTGCCTCACAAAGTACAATGCAGGCCAATCTGCTAGGCCGGATACCCTCTGACCCCAACCAAACCAACCCTGACCAGATTCACTGTTAGGCCTAACCTGTGAGGTGCAGTTTCATTGTCACAATGGAGTTTGGTAGTTATGAGTAGCACTTTTCTAAGAATTTAGCTGTGTGTATATGATTATGATTGAGTAGTGTAAGCTAAAAAATGCTGATCAAAACATACAGACTTCAATACAACACAACAATTATCTTTTGAGAGCAGTAAAGCGGGCAGATTCTTGGCCTCTGACATTAGTCCAGCAAAGAATTGCTCAAGTAACATGTACGCAAGGAGTGGAAATAGGCGGATATGTTTCAGGGGTGGAGGCGCAAAATTAAAGCTTTCCCACACTATAGGAAATCTATCTACTCACAAGACATGGTGATTGTAGGTGTTCTGACGTGTTACATTGAGGGAATGTATTTCCCATCACTGATCATGTTGCTTAGTGACACAGATATCCAGGATACCTACTTCCGAAATCTCCAACTCTAAACTGATTGCATAGCACCAACAGATGCTGGGTTATAGTTTAGTGCACTCATGAAGACAAGAAAATGCAGTACTTTTATGCTTCTTGAAACTCACAAATTGCATAACAATAGGTTCTGGTTGAATGTATGTTGATATCTATATCTGACTGCACTAATATTGGTTCTCAGCTGCTTTGCAATACATATTCAATATACTAGTTCTTTTTCAGCTCTGTTCTCTATAGACCAGTATTTTTTGCACACACCTTGAACAATGGTAGAGCTGTGAAATCTTCATTATCTTTTCTTTTTAGAGAACATAGGCCTTCTGTGATAGAACTTTGCAACATTAATTTTGTTGTTGACTATGTGCATAACCTTCTGTAGACAACAGAAGAGATTTTTCCTTTGCAAAACCATATCGAACATAACTTTCTTTTTTTTTCTTCTTTTTAGGTCCTTAATCCATTTTACATTTTTCAGCTTTTCAGCGTTATTCTATGGACTACAGATGGATATTACTACTATGCATTGGCAATTGTGATTATGTCTGTTATATCTGTTGTTAGCTCGCTGTACACAATTAAAAAGGTATTTTCAACTTTACAACTTTATATACGATGTAGCTTACCACATAAATCGTACAATAAAAAGTTATTTCACAAAATTTGCCCTGTTAAAATGACGATGCGTTATGATGACTGTAACTGTTTGGTGAAGGGTAAGCAGTTGGGAAAATACACTAGCGTATCTTTTTTAAATACATAAAGTTTTTAGTTTTGAAAGAAAGTGATTGCCAACACACTGCAATCATTCAGAGCAGTGCAGTGAATCCAAGTAATGGACATGCTGGCTCTATTAGACCAGAAATTATAATTCTTTTTGGAATGTGACCTATTTAAGACCTTGCGTAAATATAAAAGCTTGTTCACTTTGTGGCAGCTCTGTAGCATTGTTTTCTGCAAGATTACTTCTTTAAGGTACTGGACGTTGTTTTATTAAATTCTGTCTCATTCAAGGGACACAAACCAAAATGTTGCTGAATTTGGCCCTTTTTGATGGTGGTGCTTGTGATTTTTTTCGAGCCATCAAAATTACTTGTTACTAATAAATCTGCAACTCCTTCCCATTTTTGGGGAATTTAAAGGACTACGTAAAACATTGAAACTAAATGTGTGGTCCAACAGGCACATAGTCAAACAGAAAAAAGTAAAAAATATTTAATTCTTAGTAAAGATAATTGCTTCTCATTTTTTCATGTAACATATGTTCTAAATGGAGTCCTGTTAAGCATACTACAATTTTCCCAGATTGACCACGATAAATACATGCTTATGATATACACACACCTTATCGACTGACCTTTATCTTTCTGTTAGAATGCTCAAATACCATTACTAAGGAATCGGCCACACTTGGATTTATCCAGCGTACTACTATGCAAATGATCAATCGCATGCACAACTAGCAACGTTTTTGAGTTTTCTGTGCTATTGCTGGTAGATTGTATAAAACATTACTGCACATGGGAAACCAAAATGTTCATTTGAAGGACCTCCATTGATAAACAAGCACTGAATAGTATTGTCAATGTGCAGGATCCCGGAACACTTTAAAAAATATACACTTTCCCTAGAAAAGCCATATTTTTCCTTTTTAACAATTAAAACAATTTTGGCAGCCTGTTGAAGACTATATTGGCCAATTGCCTTTTCATTTTTTTTTTAATCCTCTTCATATTTAAAAATGTCCCTTAATAAAGATTACTAACAATAAAAACTGAATTCCAAACCCTTTTTTTAAAAGAAAAATTAGAGAATAGGAAGTCAATGTAGCTGGATAGGTTATAGTCACAGAATCAATTACAGACATTCATGTTATAGACTTCTATATGTTCCTGCCACAGGTGCTCTACTCCTAGAACAATCACTTCCAGGTCAGTGTCGGCTTATTCGCCTATTAGAACACATTCTCCAACTGTGACAGACTCTCCTCCTTTTAGGCTCTCACCTATCAAAAGTCTTCATGAGGGGGCAGAAGGTTGAATATTCCGGTGCCCACAGTATCAACCATAACCATTAAGATAATGGGGTAACCCAGAAAGGTACAGGACCTGGGTGTAACACGTTATTAGAATACAGTGGTCCAAGACCTCTATAATTTTCAAATTGAATTCATCAGTGAATATTCATTAATTCAACAAATTTTTGGAGCGTATATACATTGATCAGCTCGGTCCAATAATGCATATGTTTATAAGACAATATAATGATCTGGGCATAAAAGTAAGCAACAGTATAAATAAAGAGCAATATTTTTAATCCATTGCTTCTCGATCAAACAAGTTACAAAAATTCATAGCTGCAAAACACTACAGTTCATAGTGGTTGCCCCAAGTAGAGCGTGCAACATAGGAAAGGGGTGTCAAAGGAATGTGTGTGGTGGTAAGAAAGAAAAAGAAAAATTCAAATAGATGGTGACATAAAATATTCAAGTTAATTAGCAACACAGTAACGGATCCACATTAACCCATCCTGCGAAACCTGACCACTGAATTATTTAGAGGAGATTTTTTCATATATTTTCTAGATGAATATATCATAAATTTGTGCACATAAATATAGAAAATAATAACGGGGTCCAGGTTATTTATATATACAACGTCGACGCAATGGATTAAAAATATTGCTCTTTATTTATACTTTTGCTTTCTTTTATGCCCAGATCATTAAATTGTCTTGTAATGTTTTGCAGCTATAAATTTTTGTAACTTGTTTGATCGAGAAGCAATGGATTAAAATATTGCTCCGTATTGATACGGTTGCTTACTTTTATGCCCAGATCATTATATTGTCTTATAAACATATGCATTATTGGACCGAGCTGATCAATGCATATACGCTCAAATTTTTTTGAATTAATTAATATTCACTGATGAATTCAGTTTGAAAATGATAGAGGTCTTGGCCACTGTATTCTAATAACACAGTATCAACCATAACATGTCATGATCGTTTTTCACCAATCTACACCAAGGCCTGTGCTTCGTCTGGTTGCTGGGCTTTTGGAATGCTCCTTGGAACTCTTTCAGATGCATCTTCGAGCAAGGTGGCTTCAACAATGCCACAAAAGACATACAAGGCCCTAGAACATGATCCTTTTTTCTCAAGATCGGACCCTCAACAAAATTGACTACTTGTATCAGCAGAAGAAAATACTACTCTACGATTTTCATAGTTTCTTCTGAAATGAAAAGTAAGTGCCCAGAATCTGTTGGGAGAAACATGTTTGAATGTCTGCCTCTTCCCTTAAAGCAACCAGAGCTCTATTTGGGATTCATAACAATGCTTCTCTGACAAATTCTCCTGAAAATCCTCTATCCATGAAGTCTATCAGAGACAGTGATATCCTTAAATCACATGTGTGGCTGTGACTTCTGTGATCTTGTTGCTCATGGCTACTGTCATGGTTTATCAACAGCACAAGACCTGTCCCTATATTATGTAGAAACAATTGTTTCCCATAAATCTTAACAGGTGTCAATAAGCTGTGAGTAAATCTTGCCTTACTGCTTAGTTGTGCCTATGTGGTCATGAGCTCAACTCTAAAAATAGTATCTAAAACTGTGTGTGGTACTGAAGACAACTACACACCCTCACCACAACTTCTAAAGAAATACATTTAAAAAAAAGGGGGAGGGTAAGTTGGCAGTGCCTCACGGGAGCAACACCCGCAGAGGAATAGACAGACTGGTACTAGTCTGTGTCCTCACGTTATCATCATCAGCAACTGCCAACTATAACAAAGAAAGGGATAACAAACAGTGCAGACAACATAAACCAAAAATGTGCTCTGTGTAAGTGACCCAATGAGGTGCGACAACTCTGATATCAAAGTGTGACACCACCACCATTTAAAAAGAGCAGAGCTCCACTAGCTAAATTACTTTTATTCAGTGCTGTGTGCCCGCTCTAATAAAACCAAACCAACATGTTTCATTGCCGTGATAGATTTGTCGGCAATTTCGTCAGGTTTTTGGGTCTTCGCGTTCTCTGCACGTCAATTCTTAATTTATTGTACCTGTAGTTGTGCATAAAACAGTACCACTCACATACATGGTCCCCATTACACTAATCTCTTGGTTGTGACCTCTGGAGAAACCACACTATTTCTGTTCAATAAATTGCACTCGTAAAATCGTGGATCTATTTACCAGGTAGCAGCTATATGCTTATGTACCAGCGCCCCCGTCGAATAATCACCCAGCCCGGTGCCTGTAGCCTTGTTGCAGGTACCGGACAACTTCCCTCGGTCAGTGCTGTAGTCAGAAAGAGAAATAGTATTCAAACATCGTTAAGCGTGCAGCTCACTCACTCATTCCCATCGCATGTAACCAATCCAACCTCATGTTGTTCACCCGCTGTTCGTTTGTGACCGGGACCCCGTCTACATACTTATACCCGACTTTGTAAACTATTTACATTGCTTTGCCGGACCCGTTAGTTATATCTTAAAGCTTTCTTAAAAAGGCCTCTGTACGCCAGTGTAGCTGCATCACACCAATAGCTCCCTCTTACCGATACTTGTGCAGGTAGCTGGCCTCCGCTCACCCCCTGTGTGGCTGCTTTGTCCACCATTATGCTATTCATTTAAGCTGCTGTTCAGTTTAGTTTCTACTGTGTCAGGTTTGTTTTTTATTTTAAACAAATCAATTTTCCTTTTTTCTATTTAGCAATATATCATGTTACATGATATGGTAGCTGCTCACAGTATTGTGAGAGTCTCCGTCAGCAGAACAGAGGAGGGTAAGTTACAATGCAATGCTAAAAACCTTCCAAAATGTTCTGTAAATTATAGCATGGTCTACTTCTCTTATCTTGTATCAGCTTTTAGTTATTTGTGTATGAACTGGCAGAGGTGTGGAGCTTTTTTCATCTGATGCCCAGGAGATATTGTTTCGGGTCCAAGACAACACGTCTTTATATTTGTTTATTCCTGTGGATGAGTAAGCTTAACCCTGTGCAATTCACTCTTTGGCTGGAAGTTTACATTACCACAATATAGTTGTGTGAAACAGTATTGTTTTCTACAAAGGCCATGTTTGTATGCATATGCATATGTATACGTTGTTCAACATTGCATAAGTGATTCTAATGGATACCTCTAGCTGCAGATTCCTCAACTCTTGAATTTCCCAATTGGATGTGGAAACCTCTTACATAGCTCACCTCAGCTGATAGAAAGCACTGTCTTCAACTAATCCCTAGAAGTAAAGCTGTTGCAATGTCAGAGCAGCTATATAAAGCCCATCCGGTTCCCTGGTATTAGTCATTTTTTCCACACCTTTAGAAGAGTGTCCAGAGCTTCTCTCCTCAGGCTTGAGGTAAACGTTTGCTCTCTAAAATTCTTTTTTGTGGAAACTGCTACAGTGCGTTAGAGATATGTCTCCCACCGCATAAAGAAAATCAAGGTTTAAACCCTGTTGCAAGTGGGACTATCGGATGCCAATCATTGCCATCTGTTTTTGGTGCCTGGGTTGTTTCGCATGGCTCCAGATCATGAGACCAGTGTGAGTTAGCATGAACCCCAAGACAATCAAACAAAGTACTCTCTTCTTGACTAATACCTTGGACGATTGTTGAGCTCAATGGCGGTCGAGTTGAAAGGAGGACAGACACTTCACACTGGCAGCTCTCTGAGCAGGCTCACTGAATTAATGGCAACTAGAAAAACTGGCTTAATAATTAATAACCTCAACTGGCAAGTGCGAGTGGGCTTTAACAAAACCACATGGAAAAAGTCAAAGCCAAATTAAGATCTATGAAAAATGGAGTAGGAGGAAAAGTCTTTGCCAGACCTTTGAAGAACGCATAACTTCTTAAAATAGGGATGGATGGTTTGCAAGGCTGACAAAGCTGCTAGGTAACCTACATCAGTCCCAATAGCTTAACGATACTTAACTATCGATAACGCAAACCTGAGGACATCTGACAAATGTGCCTTTAAGGGATCCACATTGTTCTCGGCATACCAAGCAACAAAACTGTTCAACATTCCAGAGTACACAGTCTTGGTGGTATGATGGAGGCAGACAGAGTGATATCTACCGCCTCAGCACTGTGGTGGTCTGTCAAAATCAGGATGGACGAACTGCAAAGGGACGGGAGAAAGGCCTTGAGCGCCAGCCAAACTGATTACAGTTAGAGCAGATTCATCTGAAGTACCTCCTCCTCCTGTGATCTCACCCACACAAGGGTAGATGCATCCATCACCCTTGTGGACATGGGTGGAGGAGAACTGCTATCAGAGTAAAAATAAAACTTGAGGAAAGAACACCATCTTGCACTTTTCTTTGTGCAGGTAAAAGTCTTGGAGTCTCAGGTGTGGGATCAGATGAAGACCTTTCTCTCTTGGGATCCAGGAAGTACGAAGAGTAGCACACCCTCTCTAATTTCTTGCTCTGGCACCAACTACACAGCTTTTTTTTTTGCAGCAGGGGTGCGGTATGTAATGTTTCCATTGGAGAGGCCCCGACACTTTAGAAACTGTCAAAAGTCCTTTGCCGGAGGCTAAGGCCCTCGAGAGTGGGCCATAGTCCTCCCTGATTTAAAAGCATACCAATAGACATCTGCCTTTTCTCCGAAGAGATGTCCCCTGTTAATTGCCATGTCCATGACTATGGCCTGAACATTGCAGAGACGCCTGTAGAGGAGAATGGGAGATGACATGGCCACTGACCCATTTCTCTGTACGTTGGGTCGCCTGTGCCTAGACCCATTCCGATGAAGTGCCTGGACTGACCACCGATTACATCTGCAGAGTGATCCTTCAAGCGATTAGGGATGTTTGGGACAGTCACTGCTACTATGTCCCACAAAGGATGGGCTTAGTGTTATATCTTGAGTTTCCCTGCTGCTCAGCTTGTATGCATGTCATGTGGAATGTTGGGTGATTGGAATGTGAGTAGCTTATGAATGTCAGTTGAGTGAGGGCTGAGCAGCAGGACAGCTGCTCCTGATGGGGTTTCCTTTCTATCTTAACTAATTAACCTAAATAAAGTAACTTGATCAATCCTACTTGAAGTATCCATCTTCTCTTTGTGTACAATATTTTGGCGACATTTGGGGACTGTTCTGTAAAGAACCAGCGCGTGCAACTTAAAGGAAGAAGACTATATAATGAAAACTTCATTGTGACCAAGGAGAGAAGGAAAAGGATAAAGAACCGGTAGCACACAAGTACTGTTGAAGAGGAGAAAAGAAACACTAAGGTAAAACACTTTAAGTTTGGATGTAAAGTGTGTGTGTAACGCTGGCTGGCAAACAAACCCCATCAGTGACCCCTACATCGGTCGCCCTGAAACCAAGATTTGCCAGAGTGAAAAGAGAAAATCTAGTTTAAACTACCAGCAGCAGTGTGGAGTATCACTGTGGTCTGCATGGTTGCCTGTTTAAAGCTTCTTGGCAAAGCAGAAAGGACTAGCGCTGTAACTGTTGAAAAAAACTTTAGCAAGGAAGAAGAGATTAGCGCTGTTGCTGTCAAAAAGGAAAATAAAACTTTGGCAGGACAGAAGAGTTTAGCGCTTAGAGATTGGAAACTTTGATTGGCGTATTGGCATTGCGTGGATATTTTTAAGGGAAAAAAAGGAAGAAATCGGCACATTGGGTGTAGCGGTGATTTCGAACATTTATTTGAAAGTAAACCAAAAGAAGCCTGGCTCGAGCGGAGAGGCGCGTGCCAACAAAGAACTCACGGTTTGAATCTGTGGAATGGTCCTGGGCGTGAGGCATCCTTGCGATCCTGAGACCAGCGCGGCATGAAGCGGAAGCGGCGTAATTACGTCGCAAAGAAACGTGGCGGACATCTTGGGAAAGGCGTTGCTTGGCAACCCCGTCCGAAGAATAAACGGGAGCAGGAAGGAGAGAAATGGAAAAGTGCGGAGTACTTTGTGTGGTGGCATTTTTTTTTCACTTAAAAAAAATGAAAGTCTGCAAAAGAGGAGTTGGCGTAAGTTCATTTGCATGAGGAGTCGACGTAAGTTCATTTGGACTGTCGCCAGGAAAAAAAGGCAGTGCGATCTGGGATTTGGATTCTTAAAGTGCCTGTATTAGAGCAGCGTGGAGGATGCACTATAGGAATGACAACGTTTGAGAGCAATGTTGTCGCTACAATCCATGGCTGAAACAGGAAAATGTTCCAGTGATGAAGAAGATCCACGCTGAGGACACTTTGATGAGTCAATTGTTGCTGAATTTGACAAACAACAGTGTTGACAAATTTTGGTTGCAGCATTTAGGATGTTTCCAGTTTGTGTAATAAATGTCTGGGAACGTGTTGGTGCAATGTTAAGGGTACATGAGGATGGGCCATTCATTAGTTTTACTGCTATGTTGTATACGGTCACATGGTTATTAGAGGGCTATGTTGTATATGGTCGCTCATTGGTTATCTTCTTTTGGGATTGGTGATTATTTCATCAAGAGTTGTTTCACAACGAGTGTTGTGTGGGGGTTGTGTTAGGTAGTTTACAACTCATTAGCTCATGTTTGTGGGGGCTATGTGGTATATTGTCACCCTTTGGTTATGTTGTTCCCAATTGGTGGTGTGTGTGAGTTGGCGTCAGGTTTTTTTTTTGAGCCACTTAGTAGCCTGTGTAGAAGTTTTGGTTTGGGTGTAGGTATTTATTTACCAAAAGCTGTTCCACGCTGGTGGTGTGGGTGAGTTGGCGTCAGGGTTGTTGAGCCACTCATCAGCTCGTGTAGGAGGTGGTTATGCAGTATATGGTCACTCCTTGGTTGTGTTGTCGGGTGTCGGTGATTATTTCGCCAAGGGTAGTTTCACGACAAATTTTGTTTGTGAGTTGGTGTGTAGTGGCAAGGTCACGCATCAGTTCGGGTATTGAGGTCAAAAGAGCTGTTCCACACTGGTGGTGTGTGTGAGTTGGCGTCAGGGTTGTTAGGCCACTCATTAGCTCGTGTAGGAAGTGGTTATGCTGTATATGGTCACTCCTTGGGTATGTTGTTTATTTAACAAGAGTTGTTACATAACTAGCGTAGTGTGTGAGTATGTCTAGATGTTTGGCGACTCATTAGCTCATGTTTGTGGGGGCTATGTGGTATATGGTCACCCCTTGGGTGTGGTTCCCAATTTGTGTTGTGTGTGAGTTGGCGTCAGGTTGTTGAGCCACTTATTAGCTCGTGTACAAGTTGTTTGCTGCATGTGTCCAGCTTGTTGTGTGCATGCGTGGTGCTGAGGTGTGCTTCATGTATGTGCGTGGTTTCCCGCGGTATGGATGAGTTATGCGAGCGTTTGTTCTTAGTCTATGGTGTGCGCGTTGTTTCCTGATATTTGTTGCGTTAAGTTTTTCTTTGTGTCTTCCTTTTTGTACTGGTCTGGCCAACTTGTACAATTAGTGGCATAAGGACGTAGGATGAAGATAGTTATTCATTTCAGGAAGTAATGCGGAATCCTTCTTAGACTGTAGTGTGCGGGATGTGTTAAAATATTTTATTGTGTTGTCCACTTGTACTTTGGTGCATTGTTTTAATATCTTTGACTATGTGTACTAGAGTGCATTTTATTGACAACTACTTTATTGCTTTTTGCAATTGTACCCATAACGAAGGGAGAGATGTTATATCTTGAGTTTCCCTGCTGCTCAGCTTGTATGCATGTCATGTGGAATGTTGGGTGATTGGAATGTGAGTAGCTTATGAATGTCAGTTGAGTGAGGGCTGAGCAGCAGGACAGCTGCTCCTGATGGGGTTTCCTTTCTATCTTAACTTATTAACCTAAATAAAGTAACTTGATCAATCCTACTTGAAGTATCCATCTTCTCTTTGAGTACAACACTTAGCTGCTAAGTAGGCAGATGGCTTGAGGGATCCTAAAGCAGGGCTACCCATAGTGAACACTATCTTCATCGCCTCTTCCAGTTCTTTGGACTTTCTGTAAGGTGGGTAGATAGAAAAGGATTCTGGGTTGAGTTTGGTGGAGAAAGATGCTTGTACTCAAAGACTCCAGCAAAGGGAGGATCAAAACTAATGCTGGGTCTCCAGTGCCTAGCCACAGTATGGTTCACCGCTGGGCCTGTGGTCTGCCTCAGCCGCCATCTTTCTAGGAGGGCCTCATTAAACTGCAGTAAAGGCTCACCTTAGGCAGTGGTGGACTGGAGAACATAAGTGAGGATTTTGGATCGGAGTTCCACAGATGGGTGGAGGGCAACTAGAGCACCTCCACAGACTTTTTTAAGAACTGTGTGAAACTCCGTTATTTTTGTTGGAGCAGGTCCTGGAGGTGGATCAGTATCTATGTATGGAGAGGTATTCAGCCCACTAGCATTCTGCAGAGCTGGAAAATCTTCTGACTCCTATATGAGAAGAGAGAGGAAAAAAATAAAAGGTACTGACTAGCTGACATCTGTGTCCTGATACCCCTTTGAAAGCTGCAAGGAATCAGAGGCTAGTCTACAAACATTGTGCATGGTGTTTTAGCGACATTGACTTGTACCAGCAAGATCCTCCCTGCACTTCTACTCAAGAAGCCTCTTATCCTCCCTCCTGGATTGTAGTGTCTTGACTGGGACCAAATGAGGCCCTCATTAAACTGTGAGGACGCTCTGAGCTGTGGGAGGACTCATCAGCAAGAACACCAAGCAGAACTCTGAACTGTCCTAAAGGGCGCAACAACACTCCAGAGCGATTCAAAGCCCACCAAAACCTTTCCACCATCGCATGGAGGTAAAGGTCTCAGTTAGTCCCGAATATCGGTGCCACCCAGGGTGTGCTTGGTGGAGGTAGCAAAGGAGCCAGCATCAGGAGCACAGAAGTGGCCTCCAGAGACGGAATATTCTACATTAGTTCAAGGTCAGGCCAGAGGAAACGTGTGCAGTGGTAAGTAACACTTTGACCTCCATCGCCTCCTAGGGGCATCACAGTGCTTCCTTCTTTCATCCTTGGAGGAATTGGACGATGGAATGGTTTTACCCCTACAAGTTAATCCTTCGACTCCAAGCTGCTTTTCCAACCAAGGTTGTGACCCCCATTTCATCTGGTTCAGTCAATCACCCTTCCATCCTTTTACTCCTCTCCTCCAACATCTACTCAGAGGCAGAAAAACAGCAGGTCAAAGTGACTATCAAAAGAAAAAAATACTTCCCTTCAGAAGCTGTCTTTCTAGCTTATACTTTATCCACCTTCTGGTTAAACACCAGTTCCAATCCCCCCCCCCCTCCCCCTCATCTTGAAGGATAGTCGTAGGCTATTTCATAAGGTCCTAATGTTTTTAAACTGCACATAGACACTTTAAGAAGGTTTCCAGTATTTATTACACTACACTACACCATTCCATTGCAAATGCCACTCTTATTCTACCATCTTGTTGCCATGGATAAAAATGGAGGAGAAACAGACTGGCGGGGTGAGGGAAGGTGCTTTATGGCTCCACTGATGTCACCATGGCATTGCTACCGGCGCTTATGTGCAGCAGGAAGAACTACTGGCATGAAAAAAAATACATAAGGAGTCCAGTTGCAGCCTACACCTGGGCGATTTTCAAAAGGTGAAGAATCTGTAGCTAGATAGAGTATCAATCGTAAAGATTGTTACATACATATGTAACTTTTTTTCATGTGACTCGTGTACTTAGAGGATATGCTGTTCATATGTGGCGGAAAATGCTGAGGGACTAGCAGTATATTAATTCTAATGAGCTAGGGTACAAGATTAATTAAGTATGCATGCTATTGACCTCATTTCTTGAGTTGCATCAGTGCTTAAACGATTTTAAATGTTTTCATTAATTTCACTCAAGTAGATGTTCCATACCAAAATTACAATATTGCAATATTTTTCTGCATTGCCAATAGGTTAAGAAAACAAAATCACTCTTATCGTTTTTCATACCATTATGTGCACAACATCTGAAATGAATGTTAAACTTTGTAGTTTAATCTTAATTTGCAATTGAATAACACCATTATAATTTGGAGTTCGCTGTATTTTATATTTTAATATTTACCTATTCTTTTCTTCTTTTGAAGTGTACCTGAACTTCATTAGAGCATTGGGTTAATCATCCAGATTCGGAAGAGATGTTTTGCAATACCTTTCCTCAATTGTTGATGTTTCGCTCCACAGAACAGTTTTTTTGTACTTTTCCTTGTTTCTGATCACGTTCAGTTACAAATTATGTACCATCTTTTCATCACACAGAGGTTGAAGAGATCCTCTCTACAGATCTGGTTCCAGGTGATATCATTATAATCCCAGCAAATGGAACCATAATGCCCTGTGATGCTGTCCTCATCAGTGGAACTTGTATTGTAAATGAAAGTATGCTAACAGGTACAGTAATTACATGTTCTTCAGCATAACATGACCATTTCTTAGTGTCCTTCTCGGAGTGTATTCTTACCAAACTTATGCTTGTGGCTGAGCTGGTGGGGAATTTGCTTTTTGAATACTAAAATACTAAAAGCGAGCTTGCAAATAGGAAATTCAGCTTTTGCTCGTTGCCACTATTTCATCTGGATTGTGCTGTCAGCATTTAACATGGATTTTGTGCCATCCATCCTTTTGATGTTTGTTATTTCTAACTAAGGTGAAAGTGTTCCAGTAACAAAGACAAATTTGCCGAACCCTTCGAAGGAATCCAAAGCGGAAGAAGATGAAGTATACGACCCGGAAGTTCATAAACGGCACACTTTGTTTTGTGGAACAAATGTCATTCAGACCCGCTTTTATACTGGAGAACTTGTCAAGGCGCTCGTTGTGAGAACAGGTAGCACAGTTTATTTCTCAATGGAAAATGTTTTGCCCTTTTTGCTTTTTAATAATTAATATCCGAGATAATTGTAAACGGTTGCCATAGAAGAGGCTCAGAGAGTGTACTGTCCTGGAATATTATTTGTTAAGGTGAAGAGGAAAAATAGTCCACGATGTCCCTTGGTGACTGCTCCAGAGTCCGCCATCACTGGCTGGAATCAGTAACCCTCATCAAGAGGCGGCACTAAAAACATTCTATAAAAATATACGGCTTGTATGACACACAACACAAGTCTCTATTGAAAGTTTGATTAGTGTGTCAATTATGTAAAATGTGCACAGAGTACTAATGGGTAAACAAAAGTAGTTGTAAACTTAATGTAGTGCAGTGTTTAGAAATATTGAACTTTTATTATTATCTTCTGACCAGGTAGTCATCCATTGAGATTTTCATTCACTGTAACAATCTTATTGAAACTGAAAACATCTGGTTCGAGGCAGGTATGCTTGCTGTAGATACACATGTTTTTCATACACCTGCCATCTAGTGTTGGGTCTGGATGTTTGCAAGTTTGTTTTTCTGCGAAGAAGTCTTTCCAGTTACGAGGTAAAGTGACTCCTCCCTTCGATGATAGTGCGCATGGGCATCGTCTCCATTGTTGGATTGTTTTTTTCCGCCATCAGGTTCGGACGTGTATTGCTGCGTTCCGGTTCAAAAAACGTTCTTCGTGTCCCCCCTCGGTGCGCAATCCACTCTACCCTTGACGGGATTGTTCCCGTATGCGTTTCCCTGTCCTCCACATATCAAATCGCTCACAAACTCTCCATTTTCGATAAAAAAAAACTTGTGGGTGGCCGTCTGGCCTAGCCGCGTCGGTCCAGCCTTCTTCCGATGGAATGGACTCCGTTCCAATTCTGTCCTCGGTGCTATGCCAAATATCTTCGTACCGACCTACATCAAGTCTGTAACATGTGCCTCTCTCCGGAGCACATGGAGGCAGACCGCAACGCTTGTAAGTCGTTTTGGTCCAGGAAGACTCTTTGGTTCGTCGGGCTTGACGACGAGAGATTCAACTCCAAAGCATCCAACCCACTCCGGATATCTTCGGGGAAGAATCCGACCAAGAAGAGATTGAATGGTCGGCCACAAAAGAAGAGTACCTCTCTGTTCCAGAGTCCGATTCAGAGCTCGAGATCGATCTGGAGTCCAAAGATGTGCCTCCGAGACAGGGTGCCATGAGTACCGCTTACCTTTTGCCCCCTAAATCCTCTTCCAAAACTCATAAGGCTACGGCACCACCTCTGTCTTCTGGCCAAGGTCAGTACTGAGACAATGTTTGCGACGCCCCGCCTCTCGGCACCAAAACAAACTGTCAAGCCTTCGTGTTCGAGACCGAGTTGGACATAATTACCTTCAGATCCGAAATCATCGGGCTCCAAGGATAAATCTGGTTCGGAGGCGAAACCCTCTGTTTTGAAACACAAACCTGCTTTGGGAGAATGGTATACAGTCCAACTAAATTTCAGAACCAAATGAGGCACACCATGCATATCTATGCATTCCAGTTCTAAGTAGACACTTGGGTCAGTGTGGTCCAAAAACAGCCCGTCGTTGGTAGGCACAGTTTCACAGGCCCACTAGTAAAGCTTGATGTCTGCCAGTTCATGCTCCCCTATCATGCCGAAATAATACACACTTCCTAAATGCAACTCGGGTTGTTTCTCTGCCCTCAAACATGATAAGTGATTTATGCAGTGTAGCAGCGAGTACGTTTTGAAATATGTTCAATAAATGAGGAATAGAAATAATTTCAAACAATGCGCAACGACCATCAATGCTAAGAGGGAGCGAGCTCCACGAATCCGTGGCTTGCTGTGCCCTGGTAAAAAGGGGGTCTATATTTAGTTCTCTGTTTCATTACATCAAGGCGATTTGAATGCCTGTATATTGAAAGTGGCCACTAGTAAGTTGGCCATTGTCTCTGGTCTACTATGGTCTCCCATACCTGGTACATATATAGACATGTTCCCGTTGGCTGTCAATCCGGGTCCCCCCACACACACACCCACCCATAGATCCGTAACGTCTGTAGCCGTCTGGGGACAGAGGCTTTGGGGTTCTGAATAGAGAGTTAGGCAATCATCCACATAAAGAGATATTCGATCTTCCTGCTGTATATCCCACTCTATTCCACACATAATTGAGTCAAGCTGGATCCAGTGAGTGGTTCTATGATAAACACACACAGAGAAGTAGTGAGGGGCGGGGTCACCCTTATTGCGTTTCACGTATATCAAAGGGGGGCATATGAAACCATTGACTTTGATCTTTGCCTCTCTTTTGGTATATAGGATTTCTACATACCATTCAAAAAGCTGGCCGAAGTTCCATCAAGTGAAACATAGTCAATGAACTACATAAAAGGTGTTCTCGTAGTCAATTATAACTAGGGCTCAACAATTCCCTAGATTTCGTTTTTCTTAATGCAAATTTGGTATCAGCTGAATTGCATATCCCTATTCCATGGTCTCATCGCTTTTTTGTTCACATTCACATCAGCAATCCTTCACTGAAGCTTTCCTAATCATGCCATTTCAGAACAGATCATGTCTCGCATTTGGAGCTTGTCACCACTGAAATTTATATTCCCTATAAAAGAGGCATAATTTAAATTAATCTTCTAATGATAATGTTTCATTTTTTTAAAATCATTATTACAGTAACCCGTAAGAAGCATTGGCGCAAATAGTGTCATTTGTGATTGCTAAGTGTAGTCTAAAGACCTGATTTAGAGTGCGGTTACCTAGGGCGACGGAGTATTATATTCCATGGCCCTGATGGTGTAACCGCGCACCAAATGTAGAGATATCTGCTGCTCCAGCGGACACCTCTTACATTGGCAGGAACCACCGTCATGGCGTTTCCTGTCAATGCATTGATAGTGTGCTGTACACCCCATCAACATGATGGAGCCATATACCACACTTTCAATTTCTTTTATTATTTTCTAAAAGTAAATTCCAAAGCATTTTGCTGTTTGCTGTAAGCTCAAAATGTTTGACAATTTATTGCAAGGTCACCTTAGAGATGCACTTAGTCTTATGTGGTATAATTGCTATGATAGGATGGGCTGTTTTATTTAAGAGATTAGAGTCGTTTTGATACCAACCAGCTGTGTCCTGTGTACTTCAAGGAGGGACAGACTTTCACGATTTCTTCATAAAATACACTTACAATCCAATAAAGTCAACTAAAATAATTTTAGCAGGGGTTAATCTAAACATCTGGCATGGATTTTGCGGTATTGCACCTATGGTGCACACACCTTGGAGAAAGAAAGCTTTGTGTTAACTTTGGGGAGTTTTATTGAAGAGTTTCCATCCCATCATGAGTGTAGACTGCGAACACTTGCACCTTACTGTTTGTTAGATATTTCCATTCTAGTATGCACTTAAACAAAAGATATGGACAACTGTATTATGCATACTTGTCCTGTTGATGTCGATCCCCTATGTCTGTTGCACCAGAAAGTTTGAAGGCGCAGCCTGGAACCTTTGCTCTCTGGTGCTGAGGGAACATGACAGAACTAAGCAGTTTATGATTCAGAGGGTCTTGGTTTGTAATTTGTCTTTTGACAATATGGAACTGAAGCAGGAGAAGGCAAAATGTTAAGAGATCCTCCACCTATTTGTGATATAAAACTGATGCTTTCAAGTCACTTAGCTGCATTTTTAGCATATGATTGTGTCTTTGAGTTGAAGCTCGCTCTTTGGAAATTTATCCTGCTACTTCTGCTTGGAGAGTGAATAAGGATTAAGATGTTTATCCATCAAAACAAGATGGTGCTCTGAGTTCAATTTTCTTTTCTTCCAATAGATACTTGTTTTTTAAGAGCCTTCATCTGTTCACATTCCACAATTGGAAAGAAAGGATCTAGTTGACTGTGTCAAAAGAGGCACCCAAATGATACATGGGAACAGGAAGCCAACCTCTTGGCCAAACGTTGTGATCATGGTTCTTACACAAAGGCGAGGTGTTGAGCATTGAAATGGAATTCTATGCTGCGTTTTAAAAAGCACCAAGGTGCCAAATATAATGGGTCCGGCTAGCCTAAGCAGCTAGCTAGCTTACCAGCAAACCTTAGTGTTTGGTGCTCTGGCACCCTTTGCCACTCCAGTCTCTTACACACATTCTTTAGACACCACAGCCATTCAGGTACCAAATTCAGTTCTGCTTTAGACACCACCACAGTGGCTTCAGGTGTGGCTTTATCCAAAACCAAATCATTACAGTACCAACACCACTAGGTACTGGCCAGATGACTGAATACCACGCCTGAGTGCACAAAGCCTTGGTTGCTTCCACAAAAGCCTCATGCGTAGCAGATATGTTGGTGCTGGTGCCCATCATTCGCCAATAGAAAAGGTCATAAAGTGAAAGATGCTGTTGTGGTGGGCCCCAAATCCTTGTTCTAGAATCTCTCAACAGATTGGTGCTGTGACGCATCTGTGGGTTCATATTAAGGGTAGGTTTAGAAGCACTACAGGACACTAAGATTATCATAGGTTGACTTTTACCAAGCTTCTTTCGGAGTGTTCTTTAAACGTCATTATTCTGACTGATTAATGTTGGTGCAGTTTCATAGAGTGCAGTGTCTTTTATTATGTTATGATGTCAATATCTCCTGAATAAAGGTTTTTTCGTTTGACTAAAAAAAAAGTAGTATGCAATTCTAAAGTGGCTTCTTTTGTATGCAAGGGGCACATCTCACTTTTATGAAATTCAGTTGTTAGTATATTTGATTTAGTAAGTGCCAGTTATATTTGAATTCAATACCGCTTCATCCAGTTTCTGGAAATATAAGAGACAGATGGCACTCTAAACTATGCGCAGTGGTTGAAATTGCAGGTCACACAATTAAAATTGTAATATTTTTACCAGGTTTTACCACTTCAAAAGGCGAGCTTGTGCGGTCCATCCTGTATCCAAAACCAACAGACTTCAAGCTGTACAGAGACGCCTACCTTTTTCTTCTCTGCCTTGTATTTGTGGCATGCATTGGATTTCTGTACACAATTGTTAACAGCATACTAAATAAGGTATGGTTTTGCCTTTTCACTTAATGTAACTGTATTCGCCTACATTGTGACCAAGTCACCAGTCATTGGCTACTAAATCTCTTCTGTTAATAAAATAGGATTGTCATTTTCCAGATTGTCCGTTGCGGAAATCCTGGGGAACAGACACCACCATAAGACATATTTGGGTAGAGCACAAATTGCTAAGTACTTTCTTGTCTTGTACATCCTGAAGGGGCTCAGACACTCAAACGGTGCACAGAAGCTTGAAGTCCTCTGCTGACAAATACCTCATTGGAAAGCTACATGATTCTTTTGTAGCACAGGCAGTAGCTTTAAATAGATGGTAGTGAGCCTGCTGATTTGTCATGTTGGGTTTGCAACATGTAATAAGAGGTACTTTAAATTTGCAAATGTAGTCAGAGATGTTTAGTGTCTAATTAAGGGTATAGGTCTGCTTGCTCTAAGGGGCTCTTTGACCAGCCAAAGGAGTGGTCAGCTGGTTAGAAGGTAACTTTTTGTGGTCTGCGTTTGTGTCTGTTAAAGGTCATGAGAGGGTCTAATTTTGCTGTGGGAACATGTGTGGGGTTTTAGAGTCCTTTTGTGGCTCTCTGAGGGTCTGGTATGTGTATGTGATATCTGTTGGGGTAGCTGCTACAGCTGTTAAGGGATCTGAGGGTTCAATTGGACTCTTTGAGACTATTGGTGGCCAAGCAAGGTTCTCTTGGCATTTACATGAGGCAGTGTTATGCAATGTTGGGTAGTTGTTTCAAACCAATAACTAAATAATCTCTAATATCCCGCCACCTGAGTTATTTACTGGCGAAAGATCTGGGAGGCAGAGGAGCAAGAATCTGTTGAAAACATTACTTTGTGATGGCTAAAGTGGTTTTCAGTGCTGCTTGTCCACCAACTGCTGTGAGCACTGAAGTCTTCTTTTGTTTCTGAAAATCTAAAATAAGATTCTGTGAGCATTCGCTTTGCTCTGGATATGTCATTGAAGCCAGTGTCATGACTAAAACATATTTAGTAATTTTTTTAATTAATTCATTTTTTTAAGAAACTGACTTATATTTTCCTTCTGCCATAGGTTCCAGCTTACATCATCGTCATTGAGTCTCTCGATATCATAACCATAACAGTGCCGCCAGCCCTCCCAGCAGCGATGACTGCTGGCATTGTGTACGCACAGAGGCGATTGAAAAATATCGGAATCTTCTGTATCAGCCCTCAAAGGATAAACATCTGTGGACAGCTGAACCTAGTATGCTTCGATAAGGTCAAGAATCTTCTGATATGCATCCTTTAAGCATTGACATCTGCCTTGATGGAAATCCCAAGCCATCTATGCCATCCTCCTCTGTCCTCTTTTGCCATTCTGTTGGCATTCTTGTCTCTTTCTCCCTTGTTTACCAGTCTCCCCTTGCTCTCTTTAGAGCTCGCTTCCACCCACATTATAATTCATCCTGTCTTATTTATTCCTCCATCTATTATCTGTGTTTTCTCCTACACTCTTTGTAACAGAGTTCTTGTGTACAGCCCTATACAAAGGTAGTGACCACATGACAAAGGTAAAATAAAATAAGACTACATTAATAAACCATAAGCACCAGTAACGCAAAATTAAGTTATGAATGAACGCGCAATTAAGTATTCTAAGAAAATATAAAGGTGATCTCTCAATGAAAAATAGGAATAAAGAGGTAGGTACCCTGTTAAAATACTACAACAACTGCTAACAACGAACAAATGATGCAAACTATAATGGTACACATATTTCAGGAGTCTGTAGTGGTGCTATTGAGCTACCATCAGAAGATTAAACAAAATTCAACTGCCACGTCTTCCAGTATTCTGAGCATGCAGACCGGATTTATTTTTTAATCTATTTAAGTGACAAATCAATGGCTGGTACATTGGAAATATGCTGATGGCCAGCGAGCCTGGATTCAGAGCGGACTTCTTGCAAAGGTAGGCCTCCGCTCCAAGTATAGAAACCTGTGCCGAAAACACACTGTTCTGTCTCACCCTTCCATTCTAGCGCTTAGCACAGAGGGAAGTGAGGCGGGACAGAAAGAAAATGGCCAATAACCGCATGATTTCAAAATAATCCCATACAGTGATTGGGCTTAATCTCTCAACCTCTCAGCCCGCTCTGCTTCCTGTGTGCGGGGATTAAATGGCCAGCATGTCTCCGTTTGCTCTTCAGCCAATCCACACTCTTGCTGCTCCCTTGCTATCTGAGCTAGTAAACAGCATGCGAGGATCACCTGCATTGGCAGGGACAGGCTTGTCATACCCTCTTTTGTAGACAGGGGGTGGCGGTTGTTGTTCCCTATTTCATGAGCAGGTAGGAAGAGGCCTCACGTGAGTATGTCAGGCTGGACACGGAAAGGTACCTGTCCAACTTGACATGCGCAATTCAAATTCAAGACATGTCTGCTTCTCTGCTCAGCCTGTAGTCCTTAAGCCCCGCCCAAACCCTCACAGAGTGGCTGAAAACAAGCAGAGCAGCAGCTGTGCAGACAAAATAAAAACCTATTCATTTTATACTTAATGCCAGTACTAGACACCGGGAAGGGGGGGGGGGGGGCAATGCTCCCATGCCCCAGTAGAGAGACCGCCCCTGAATAACACTCCAAGGAGTGTTCTCAGCACGCTGTAGATCTCTGGTGAATGTATGTTAGCGGCTAAACCATTTTTTTGTGCTACCAGAAATCAGTTCTACTTGTTGGAACATAACGGTAGACCTATGTCTCTTCCACCACATTCTTTCCACCTCAGGTACTGCTCTGTGTTTAACAGTTTGAATCACCAGTTCCCAATTGCTTGCCTGGAGACGGGCACATTTTTTCTTTCTCTTACTATTTCCATTACTCCTTCTTTTTCTATCACATTCAATTATTTTTTCCTTTCTCATTCTTTCTTTTTATTTTCTTATTGTCTTTTCTCCTTCTCACTCCCTTTTCTACAGTTCTTCACCCTCTCTGTGTACAGTTGACTTTCTCAGTTCTGTCCTTGTCTCTTAACTAATTGTTAGACACTACCTTCCAGGCTTTCTGGCCAGTTAATTTACAAAGTGCGGACCTGTTTTGCTCAATTTATAGCAAGTGTTTGTGGTTGTGAAATGGAGTTGTTGACCACACTTTCTCCTTTCCATAGACTGGCACACTAACGGAAGATGGATTGGATCTCTGGGGCATCCAAAGAGTAGAAAATGCACAGTAAGAAAAATGATTTATTTGCAGAAAACGAAAATGTGGCTGGTGGTGTAGTTTTTACAGGTGTCTAGGAAAGGTTGGCATAATAACCTACAATTATTTTGTGCTATCTCTAAGCTGAGATAGGTCTTTTTGCTTCTTCTTTGCTCATCCACTTCAGTTAATCCCACATCAATTTGTGTGTTTTCGGGGTTAAAATGCTCATTACTGTTGTAGGTCATCCATTGTAGATGTCAGAAAGGCAGTCTGTATACATCCGGTTTAATACACAATATTATTGGCATATCAACTACACTCTAACAAGCCTCTGACAATTTAGACTCTTATGGGCATCATTCACAATATCCTTGTACAATATAACTCCGTTTCCTATGTGTATTATTTACCAACCTGATATTGATGATCGCAGTCTCCTCCTTGTTAAATGCAATGTCTATATAAATTATCCGCTTTCAGCAGAGCGCTCTATAAAACACCTCATTTCTTTCTTTGTTGTGCTTGCCATCCTCAGTAATCCCTAAAGGCTGCTAAAACAAAGAATTATCCAGTTACATACACATGCATCAAGCAGTAGAAGGAGAAAATCCTAGGAAAGTCTTTTTAATAAAACAGACCACTGTATTAAACAAAATCACTGAAATTACACAACGCAAGACATATGTTGTATTTTTAACAGTATTTTGCTGGTCTCTTAGCTATGTTTAGAAACTTGCATCAAAATTAAAGAGCCCCTAATATTATGATTCATGATGCTAATAAATTAGTTCTGAATGTGCATTTTATTTTGTGACCCATGCTTTGTGCACCTAGCGCCATGGTCAATCAGGATTTCTTAAACCGACTGAGGGTGACTAGGTGAGGTTTAGTCTAGGATTTCAAAGGTATTTTTAAAACACAATTCTTGTTGTGGATGGTGGCAGTAACGTGCAGTAAAATGTACGAAGTATAGATATTGGAGGTGTGAAGACAGAGCTGAGAGAAGTCTACATTCAGTACAATTTAATTAGATTTTTCAATAACCTTTTGCATTGCACCTGGGATATTGGGGGGAAGTGGAGTAGAATTAATTATGGTCACAGGGCATTCTGGCAGAAGAGTTGGGTTTCGATGTTTCTGTTGCAGGGGTTTTGCTTGAAGGCAGATCTGTGCCTTCGGAGAACAGGATGTCAGAATGTAGGGTCTGAGTCTCTATATCACATCAGTACCTATAGGCCTAAATCAGACTAGCTCACAGTACTTCACTGGACCTCCTAACCTTTCCATCCAAAGTAGCAGGTGATTTCAGAAAACTTAGAACAATGATCCTCTAATCTCCAAGGGAACTGTGGAAACAGATCATCACTTTTCGTTTCTCACTCATGCAAGGCACAAAGAAAGTTTCAAATAAATGTATTAAAACTATATTAATCTATTTTGAAGCAAGTGTGCTGCGATGAGTAAACGAATACAACTAAACAACGTAATCAACAGTAATAGCACCCATATGTCTATAGTGGGACGAGTGAATTTTGTAAAAATGAATCTTCTTCCAAAGTTTTTATATTTATTCAGATAAATCCCCTTATAATTTAATGCTGGTTGGTTTAACATAATAGAACAAATATTTAATCATTTTATCTGGTCCCACGGCAAAACAAGAAGAGCTCTTAGATTCATGTCGCTACCACGGGATCGGGGGGGCTGGGCCATGCCCGATTTGAAACTATACTATTGGGCAGCAGTGTTGCAACAAATGACAGGCCTCTTGAGGGGGGGGGGGCAGAAATGGAGGAAGAACACCACACAGGTTCCACGGAAATCTATGGACTGGTTTTAGGAGTGGAGGAAGAGAATGTGCTTTTGAAACAGTGAACCGAGTTTCTTTAACAAAACCAAATTTAAAACAGTCGAGGCAGCCTACAAGATCTGGAGGGCCTTCAAGAAGAGCTTTGGCTTGGGTAGATTTAATGCTCACACCAGATTGGCTAATAACCCTACAATACCGCAGGATATCTTCGGGATGCAATTTTTGGGGAGTGGGAAAGACTGGGAGTTTAGAAGGCGGGGATATCATAGGGCCGGAGGGTATACGTCAATTCTCAGTACTCCAAGAGGTATTTGGAATGAATTCAAGAAGCTTTTTTAAATATCTACAGGCAAGAAGTTTCTTGTCGGGCAAGATAGGGGGTGCACGTGGATTTGTAATGAACACGATATTGCATATCATTGAGGAGGGGCAAGGCTGCACAATCAGAAGGTTGTATGCAGAGCAAATTAAGAACAGAGAAGATGATCTAGAAAAGGTTGAATTGAAATGGATGAACAGAATAGGGATACCACTGGGGATATTCGGGAAATCACTACAGCTGGGGCATGAAATCCTATGCTCATCATCTCTGCAAGCACAGCATTTTAAAACCCTATACACATTGTATTATACACCTGCTAAAATTGCTCAATGGGGGGGAACTCGGGGGATAACATATCCCAGATGTGACAGCACGGAGGGCGATACAACTCATATGTTTGCTACTTGCCCAGCTCCACGGCCCCTTTTAGAATCCATGGAGGTATTTATGGACAGGTCTTTAAATGTGAAAGTTAAGCTAACGCCATAGTTGATTATGCTGGGTGTCTTAAGTGAGATATCTTGCTGCAATCAGGAATACTTTTTATTTGTAGCGATGGCAGTATTTAGTCTGTATTGCTACGGCCTGGAAGGATAGAACACCCCCTACGATGCAACAATGGTTAGCCAGGTTGTTACACAGCTGTAACTTAAAAAATTCGATTTATGCTAGGAGGGGAAAAAGGGTAGATTAAAGGGGCAGCAAATTTGGTCTCCGAAAAACAAATGGAGGGAAGGGGTGGGGTAGTGTCTGCAATACATAGGTTTTATTCTTAGTCTTACTGTCTCTCTCTTTCCTGCTCATTAACGACATAAACGTCTATCTTTTTTGTTCATTTCCCTACTATTTCTGGTTATCTTCCATCTATTTTTACAGAACTTTTGTTTGAAAAATGCATTGGGAATGTAATGCAATGTTTATTGCTTACTCCTGATAAGAATTTAAATGAATTGGTCCTGTGGGTGAGAGGGGGGGGGGGGGGTTTAAAAAATTGTTGCAAAAAAAACTTCAATAAAAACATTTAATAAAAAAAATCTATATTAGTCTATTTTGAAGCAAGTGTGCTGCGATAAGTAAACAAATGCAACTAAGCAACATAATCAACAGTAATAGCAGGCTGTATACAATGAACAACCCAACCATGGCACCTTTTATATCTATGTAGGCCTACCCTCACTATGTGAGCACAGGGATATATTGGTGATCTTTGGGATTGGCAACAGACCCCATACTTGGTGTGTGTTGTTAAGGGGTCTGCATCTTGGGTCTAAACTCAGTTTATGCAAGGCTGCTGCCTCGGTTCCAGGACCATTCTCTCTGCTGAAATTCTTCTTTCTGCCCCCCAAGGGGGTGAGATATGGTTTATATGATAAGAACTACTGTTTTAGAAAACTGCAGCTGTGCTACCCTGTTATGCCGAACCAGGCACAAGAAAACAATGTTGTTCAACCGTGTATGAGTTGCACATACTGAATCCCAAGAAGTCACTGAATAACAAATAATATGTACAGCATATTTCTAAAATAATGTCACAAAAACAAATGCATCATGTGTGGCTGTAAAAGGCAGAAGCAGCCTAAGACAGCTAATACGTGCAACTAAGGGAGAACCAAAGTGGGCCCAAGAGGGAAATCCCTACATTTTGAGGGAGAAATAGTCTGACCAAGCGCCCTTTAATCATATTCCTGAACTGCTGGGTGAAGGACAGTCTGAGAAACAATGGCAGTTCCTTTCAGAGCTGAGTAGAGGTGTACACGTGAAAGACTTGTTTACATATCTGAGTCTGTTGATTGTAGAGTGGCAAGAAGAGAAGAGCTTGTTGGCTAAGTACTTTGGTAAAACTCAGTTTGGTTCCTGGACAGGGGGTCTGTAGAGTTCTTTCTGGACGGGAGTGATTAGGTAAGTTTTCTTCTGTTCTTTAATAAAGCAGACCTCTGCAAATAAGTCTTCTTTCAAAAAGACGGGTGAATAGGGCATTTTGTCTGTCGGTGTACTGCAAGAAGATTAGAGTACAGTTCCTCTGAATTGAGTTTTGATTGTATTCATAAGGTACTTTGGCCATTCATGTTGATGCATTCTTTGAACATGTGTGGCACATGAGAAACCCCAAGCATTTACCGAGGGCAAAGCTGAGGGTCACGTTCAGACGTTCATTCTAATGGTGTAATTGTTGAGGAAGGAAAGTTTCAGTTCGGGTCAGGTTGAGTTGTAAGCGGACATACAAGTTTGAATGGGGGCCAGGTCAGTTTTACGTCTCTGATGATGGATATGAAAGTCTCCATTTTAGTGAGTTGACTTTTAGTCCAGAAGTAGGTGAACAATTCAATGACTGCATGATTGAACTCCATGCAGAACGAAATGGTGTAGAAGTAGGTATGGTGAAAGACAGTTTGGGGGCTGTTGGCAAATTGATCTACAATAGCACGCAGGCATCAAAGATGCTTGATAAGGGAGTGTGTTGTCCGGAGCTAATGCTCGGTTTATTACTTTGGATTAATTGTTGTTTAAAATGAAATTTGCTTTGATTTGTATAACAGCCGGTGTGTGGGTTTGGCAGTTTTAAGGCACCAGGGTCTCAGTAGGACCATTAGCAACAGAGTTACCTTTTTGTGGTCCCGGAAGAAGAGTTTAAATTGTTCTGTTGGTGCATGTGGGTTATATTTCATAGTCACACTATGTGGTTTAGATTGGCTGTTGCATGGTGACTAAAAATGGAAAAAGATGGGGAGGAGGTGGATGTCATACTTCTGTAATGAGGGCTTGTCCGGAAAATGAGTGTTGATGTCTGATATGTGAGCTGCAAGGCCATAGACTACAAGGCCTGTTAAGCATAAGTATGTGTGATTTTTGAATGAAAACATGAGGTTGAGTTTAATAGTCTGTGTTTGAAGATTGATATATGGACAAGGTTGTGAGGGTTATAGGAATATTATTTGGACATAATATCGAGGTAGACTGGCTCACAAACTTCCCTTTGTTGTACATTTTGTAGTATTACAAAACAAACTGCAAAATGTAAGTTTTGCCTATACTCATGTGCAGAGTTCTCTGCCCAACTGCAAAGTCTCTGCACACGTAAGTATACATTGTATTAGTAAATGTGGGAGGGATATAGAGTAGTGGTTGGGAAAAGGGGCAGACCTGCGCCTAAAGGGGATGGCATTGGGGAGGAGTAATAGGGGTTAAGGGAGGGACTTAACCCACACATACAAGTGTGTGCCAATTGCTTTATTCTGGTGGTGGAGACTTCTAACCTACACTTTTGTAGTATTTTGCACTCTGAGTTTCTGAATACTGAAAGTAGTAAACGTAATCCAAAGTGTAAACTTACTCAAAGTGTAAGTTATCTTTGTAAATCAGGCGCATAGTCCTTTATTGTTGTTTTCGAAGAACCAAAAATTTGTGTATTGCTTTATGGGTACTGTCACCTCAAGTAAGCAATATCTTAGCCTTCCTTTTCTTTTAGTTTCCTTTTGCCAGAAGACAACGCATACAGTGAAAGCCTGGTAAAGTCTCAGTTTGTTGCCTGCATGGCATGCTGCCATTCACTTACAAAAATTGGAGGAGTCCTTTCTGGTGATCCTCTCGATTTGAAAATGTTTGAAGCAATAGGATGGGTAAGTTTGGTGTGTTCCTCCATATTTGATGAGTCTGCTAATTTCTTTGCATTTCTTTGTTTTTTGTGGGAACAGCTTCATTACCTTTTTCGGATGCTGTGAATGTATTCACAAAGTGAAAGATAATAATTAAACAGTGCAGCGTACAAATTAAAATCCCTGGGCTGTTAAGCCTGTCCTATTTCTTTTGTGGTGCCGTTAACCTTTGAGAGTGTGTTCACACAAGGGCTAACAGGCTTGATATGGTTTAAGACTGGTACATAATCGTGGCTCATATGATATTGGGAACTTTAATTTTTGTAAAGAAGAAGTTTATCTCTAAACAGGTATTCCACTCTTTATTTTCTTTTTGTGTAACCACTCTGTCACTTACTCTGTTTTCAGTGGTGAAGTCCTTTATACATAGGCTAAAAATTATAGTGAGGTCATGGATTTAACAAAGATAACCCAGCTCAAGCTCTCTGGTTGCGAAAGACCGGTTGTGAGCTTACCAAGGAGTTACTTGGGCTTAGAGTCCACCCTTTGCGTACCGTTGGTTGGCTTTATTGTTCCTCATTTGCTTGCTTCTTATTATTGACTTTCTTTGGCCATCTCTTTTTTTGTCTCTCCACTTTTCTGCCATCCTCTGGAGTGCCTGACTTGTATTCCTTCACTGCTCACTTTGTTTTGGTTACTCACTCCATCAAAGCATGAGTTTTCCAGCTCTATTCCTATTGTGTTTCATCCCCTCTCCTCCCAAAAAAATTTCCGATACCCTGTTTCACTGGCGGTGCGTCCATTGGGGGTGCTGGGGCGTTGCCCCACTAATGCCACTGCAGTCAAATTCTTCATTCTACTTCTCCTACGCTAATTCCAATCAGGACTCCTGATTGGAATTAGCATCGGAGAAGTTGAACGAAGGATGCTGAACGGGGTGGGAGGGGGTGGGGCTGCGGCAGCACTCAGGGCGGTGAGTGACAGCACTACAGTCTTAGCAAAAGTGCGCATGTTCATTTTTGGGCTGATCATTTTTATGATCAGCCCAAACATGCCCACCAGCCTTCCCCTTAAGAGACCGAGGGTTGCTTCATGCGCAGCCCTCTGTCTCCTAATGGGCAGGGAGTATATCTGCCCTCAACCAATCCTGGCACTGCTGGAGCAGCGTCAGGAGAGGGGTTGGTGACTTCTCCTGTTTGTTGAAGAGCGCGCATGGGACCCCGGCCCTGAAGCAGTCAAGCAGAGGCAGCGCGGACCGGTGAGTTTCCTTTTATTATATTTTGAAAAGAGTCTTTCCAGGATAGGGAACAGATTTGACCTTTCTTACACGTCATCAGATTGAGTTTCAGTCTTTATGAAAACAGTCTCCTCTGCTGACCTGTAAAATGTTCAGTGGGGCCCGAACATAAAGTAAGTGTTGTGTTTCTCACCTCAAATTCCTAAATTTCGGCCCGCTCAGCAGTGACTGTAATGGCCCCCGACAATGTGCTAAAAAAAGGTAGTGCTGTTTTCATTGTGCACAGCTGCCTCTCGTTCGCTATGAATGCCGAGCAATCATTACCTCGCCCAGCCAGCAGTTATATAAATGCCTTTTAAAATGTCTGATATCATTTTTAGACATACAGGAGCAGGTCTGATGAAGCTGCGAGGTATCTGTGGCATGCCAGAGTGCACAAATTAGATCTGTTAAGAATTTTGAGATTGTGCCGGTATGCTGAGAATGGAAAATAAACAAAAGTTAATTGTGACCTTTTATATTAAAAATAATAATATAACTGTATCTAACCACGAGTCATGCTCAGACTGCAGGTGTATAATTCACACTTTTTAATTAGTACATCCATTTGATGACGTATTTATATGAAAAGCAATTTCCGCAATTTTACGACTCGGTAATCAGGAATTGCGTGCATTCGGTTTATCAGTTTTACTGGTTCAGATGTATGTAAAACAGAAATGCGTGAAATTTGTACACACAATTTGCGACAGGCAAGTTCTCACATCTTGTGCCATAAACGCCCAATTTGTAATTCTAATCCCACCGCCCACAATTGGATTTCAGTCTCGGGGAAACTACAGCCGAAGAACTGCATGGAGGTCAGTTTGTCTACAGGGATGTATGTCGTTACAACGCATACTTTTACTCCGCGTACCATTACAACGCGGTATTTACAACGCATACCGCTACAACGCATAGCGCTTTGGGGTGCTGGATAGTGGTAAGTATAATTTACTATTCTAACTCCAGTCCCCGTGGACCCTAGGGAAGGTGTTGGATAGTAAATTAAACTTACCTCTTATCCTAGAGCGCCCCCCAGCGCAATGCGTTGTAACGGTTTGCGTTGTAATGCCTGCGTTGTAGTGGTAGTGCGGAGTAAAAAATGCGTTGTAACAGGTGAATACCGTCTACAGTCCTAAATTTAGGTTGAAAACCCAGAAAAGTCGTAAATTCGTCAGTATTCAAAAACATTCCGGTCTTTAGTCCTACTGTATTAGCACAAGTAAACCTACTTCTAGGAAGGTCAAAGTAGGTGTTTAAATACGGTGAGAAGGTTCCCCACAACACAAACAACAGTTTTTAGGGGTTTAAATTGAGGGATTTTTCAACAATGAAAAATACCCCAATGGACAAAAAATGAACCGAGGCAGTTTATAACAGATTATCTAAAATTGAAGAGTGTGGAAGGTGCCCGGGTTATAAATTACCAGCAGTTCCGATTAATTTAAGCATTTCTGTGCATCTGGATTGCAGTCTAAAGAGAAGATGGGCAAATCTCATAACGTGGGGCACCATCCATGGTCCCAGTGCTGGCAGAAGGGGTTGACGCTAGAGGCTTTTTTGCTGGTCTATGTAATTTGTTCCAGTTTACAGAGGTCTGATATTAGCTGGAATCAACCCAGGACTCTATAATCGGTACTCTTACAAGACATGATTACTCTGCCATAATTACACGCCGCAGTGGTGCTGGAGCAATTGTCCGGGTGGGGGTACAGCCATCGATGCTGCATAACTGAAATCATAAAGATTGTAAAAAATCAAAAGGTAGCACAAAGCAGGTCTTCACATTGAAGGGGTCTGATACCTTGTTTATACATTTCAAGGGTCCACGGTCTCCATACCAACAAAATCTGTACTCTCGACCTAAGCACCTCTGCTAGCACAGTTACAGTGATCGCTCCCTACTTTGGCGCGCCGTTGTGAGGTGCCTTGCTCTTCCTCCTCTCACCTGTTATATTCGATCTCCTTCTGTATGGCATCCCCCACCCTCTTCACTGCCCATTCTGCCACATATATTATATTTTCACTGCTTTTTAGGCGCTGGACATTTTTTGCCACATTGATATTTTTCTGTGAAAGCATGTTATTTTTATCGCATCTCTAAAGAGTGTATCCGGTCGTTTAGCTGAATTATGTATGTGTGTGAGAGAAAGATATGGTAAAAAGAGGGGTGGATGCGCGCAGAGAGAAAGAAGAAGCTAGAGACAAACAGGAGTTCAAAGTTTTGTATGTGTGGGTATTTTTATGGTTGCCGAGAGACTCAGTGTGATTTGTTACACCTTCATGCTGCAGTTTCTACTAATACCGCTATTGTGAACTCTTATCTTATGCTATTTGTGCTGCCATATTACTCTATGCTAGATAGGTTATGTTAGTTTGCTGTGTTATAGATGTAGGTAAGTGTGAATATAAGGAACAGTCGCCTATCGTGTTAAGCTACGCTCTTATAACTATGCCTTTTGCTGTTGTGTTATGCTGACATTCGTTCTGCAAAGTTGCTCACGTTTATATTAAGTTACACCATGAGGGGGTTTGTGTGTGCGTGTACGCAGTTATGCTGCACAGATTTGGCCATGAGTGCTGCTATGTTACAGTATATTGAATTATGTCAGGCTATGTTATATTATAGTATTGATGGATATGTGGGCATGCACTGCACACTGCTGTTTTACTATGCTGAATGTTATGCTCTATGATAAACTGCAATCTTGGACAGGAATCAAAAGTCCTCGCATTGTAAAGTTTTGTATGTGTGGGTATTTTTATGGTTGCCGAGAGACCCCAGTGTGAATTGTTACACCTTCATTCGGGTCTAGCTTTTTACTCAACACCACTTTCCATCTGATATACTAGTGTTTTCTATCGGAAAGGGTAGAGACAAAGCAGTCTTGCTTAGTACCCTAGCCCTCTTCAGAGGTCAGACTTGCGTGGCAACCCAGAAATTCTCTGAAATAATTTTTCGGTTATGAATGCCCAAAAGAACTGAATTTATAGTCCATTTATCACGGAAATAGTGCTGAAAATCGCACCAAAAAGGTGCCAATTGTTTTTTTTTTCTTCACGGGGAAGAACCCCCATCCCCCCCTTCCCCCCAACCCCCCTTATTGCCATCGGTCTCGCTCGCATGCGTTGATTCGTTCTGCATACGCCTCACCAGTTTCAAATACCACCATCCCCCACTGCCCTGTTTGCTCTCTTTCTCATGGCCACTCATTCTCTCACCCGTGTACTTCTCCTCCCGACTCCCCTACGCTCCATGTTGCTGTCTCCCACATGTACTTCTCCACCTGCCCCAGTTTTGCTCTCTTCTTGTGTCCCAAATATTTACCTCTGCTTTCCCCCTTATTAATAAAGCTGCTCAGTGGTGTCTGAAGACTGTTAGATCCCCTAGCTCATTTATGATATAACATTTATGGCAAGGAGTGGGGTGGGTGTGATCCACTGTGAAAAACCAAGAGGGAGGTTGCATGGTGATTTACTTTAGGACCCCTGATCATCTTTGATTTATATTACGGCGTCTGCATAATTCAAATTTGATTCAAGGCAAATTCAGGCCAGGTCTTTTGAATTTTTGTATCCCCTTTCCCTGATGTTATTGCAGGAAATAGGTACAAGATAGGCTGGAGGTTATTCCCAAACAGGTAAACCTGGATTTTGTAGTCCACCTGAACAGATTTGAAACCCTAAGAGGGCTAGCTGATAATGATTAACAACTCCTGAGGGCTCCATTAGAAGCCAAACCTGAAGATTTAGTAAAGGCTAACACTAGGTATGATGATCTCCAAATAGATTCAGAAGAAGTAAGGATTGGGGAGAATTTACTGATTGAAGCCCCAAGCCCCCCTGAGGTTTGATTTTATTATAAGAAACCCTTACGGCTCCTCCTTACTGTGATCGTTGCTTCTCAGTTTTATCCTGGAATATAGCAGGTATCAATTCAAAGTTGAGGAACGATGACTGGGTAGCATTCGTATCTAGACACGATTCAATTGGTCAGTAACAGATTTTCATATAGATGGGTTCCGTTCCTTTTGTACACCAGCAATCTCAGGAATAGCGAAGGGAGTTTTATCAATGTTAGTTTTGGTTGAACATACGGAGATTCAGATCAAATTAATTTGTTTCTCTCCTTGGTATCAGTTACTTGTTGCGAGTAAATTAACCCTGGTAGGTTTTCGAATTGTAAATCAGTGCAATTCCCATGTAGTAGACAGCTTGCAAGATGAGATTAGTAAAATAGCTTCCCTGAGTTATCCGCTATGTATAATGTGGATTGATAATTTCAGTTGCACCCTGTGTAAATTCAATGGGTCATGAGTTTGTGGGCTGGAAAACATTGAAGGGGATTCACTAACCCTCCTCTGTCACTCAAATTATGATGTGCTAAATGTAGGAGAGTAGGGTCTGCAATCCTATGATCACCCAGATTTTTTGCTTTTGTTTCACTGGTTTGCGACTTTCTCTGGCTGTGGGCCTGCTAATCAGACCCACAGCCTGGCTGTTCTCTTTCTAAATTTCGAGATGTACCCTAGGTGCATTTACCAATTGGTACTGGGCCACCTTATCAGACCCCGTAACACAGGGCATAGGTGTACCCAGGGCCGCCAGGGGCTGCAGCATGTATTATGCCACCCCTGGCTGGCCTCCTAAATTTGACACAACTGGCTGCACGACAGCTGGGGCGAAGTCGTGTAAGCACCCTTCGCTTTAGGTATAGTAGTTCTATATCTAACCATACAGTGGACACCCGAGTTCCTATCAGTCACTCCTATGGCAGGCCTTAACAATCCTGAAGGCAGAGTGCGTGGGCTCGTGTGAGCTAGGTTCAGGCCCGAGCCGAGCCCGGTTGCAGCTTGCGGAATCAAGACCCAATGGCTGTTCCATGATAACGCGTACCATATCGGTCACTTCGGTGTCGCGTTATCAAGACATGTCGAGTAAGGTGTCATACGAATCGGGATGCTGCCCTCTCCCCAACTCTGGCGACGAGGTTAGCATTCCGCCCTTCTAGAGGGACACGACATGTACGTAACTGTGAACCCCGGTTAAAGTTAACTGAAGCCTCAGCTCCACAAAATGGATGCTGCCACCACAGACACGAGTCTGACCTCCTGCTGCTGGGAGTCCTTCCAGCGAGGAGCGCTCGGACAAAGGGTTTCCTGTCAAGGGCGGTGTTCGCACCGTCCCAGACAGGGTTTGTGTATTCTGGGTAGGTAGGGCTTTTGCGAGAAGGTGACTGCGGAGTGGCACCCCGGTGCTCACTACGCATCTGCCGGTTAGAACCAGTTCCAGGGGCGACAGCCCTGGCCTGGGGAAAGTCCGGCAGGGGAGAGGGGTGTAACTACCCCCCTTCCTGGTCCCACCCTTAGGGCAGGACCTAGTCATGTACCCACCCCTTTCTTTAGAATAAAGGCCGGAGCGGGGACCCTTCCAAATTAGATCATCTTTGAATCAAGAATACTTTCTACGAAAGGACTTCAAGACTCTTCTCAAGATTTCTCCCTTGTGACTAAGGAGTAGTCACCCTGCATCAGCGGGCACCATCTAAGAACTCTGCGGTTTGCTGCAAGTCCTTCCTCAAGGATCCGACGGCCCAGCTCGACGAGAACCGGCTTCCCTGGCACCTCTGACCTCTACCCACGTCATCAGCTCAGCTGTGCTCTGTGGGTGCGACGAGACCTCGAGGGACCGGCCATCATCAGAACCTGCACGCTCTTAAACCAGCACGACCATCGAGGTAACTCTCTGGTGAGTGCTCTGGGGTCCGAGAAGCCCCGACCCTGAGCCGCTCCAGCACCGAAGTGCAGTCTCCCAGCATCTCCACGATCTGCGTGGGGCCCTTCTGCTCGCTGCTCAGCACGTTGTCTGGTCACTAGCCGCTGGCTTGTGCCCGTCCTTGACGACGACCGACAAACAACTCTGCTGGTCTGGTTGCTCCAGACTGGCCCTTGCTTCCATCTTTGCGAGAAGCACCCCGGACCCTCCTGGTCCACTCAAGACGCCATCTTAGGCCCACCACGTGGCCCTGAGATTTGCCAAGGCTTGTTGCCCCATCCTGGGCCCAGCGACGCCGACAGCATCATCCTTCGTGGGACAGCTCGCACCTCCACCGTGGTCGCCGACAATGCCTCCTGGTCCGTGAGACTGCAGAGCCTAGTGTCGCCCACTCACCTGGTCGAGGTGACGGCCAACCGGTGCCTTCCTGGTACCCTCTGACTACTGGCTAGTAGTACGAACTTGGTCCCCTCTGCTTTCAGGTATCAACACTCTCTGATCCAGGCTTGGATCTCTACGAACTATTCAGCACTGGTCGCCGGCCAGCAACTCCTTTTCTTCCGGCTCCTGGCTCGTCAGCGAAGACCCCGACGCCTGTAAGACTTGTGCAGCCGCAGCCCTCGTGGCTAGGTAACTCGGCATTTCGGTGCCTGCATAGCCTCTTTACTCTAGGGTCCCGAGTCCCTCGCTTCCGACTTGCCTTATCGGGTCCGCCCGAGACCTTAATCTTTCCGTGTCCTCGGACACTTGTTTTAATTGTGCACTTGAAGTATTTGCTAAAGAGATTTGGTTGTGCTTAGTACCCTGTCCTCATAAAGAGTACAGGGCTGTTGTGATTCTTAATAAATATATTGTTTATTTTCATAACACTTGTGTGGTGTCCTTTCACTGGGTGTTCAAGGGGTACATGTGTGGTAAACAGCTGGCTTAACGCGCCCTCTCGAGTCTTTAGCCTTAGACTGCTCGTATCCACGCTACTAGGATAGCTGGTCTATAGGTTGACTTACAACCAAACACCATAAGGGTCGTTGGAACGATACATAGCGGTTGCTAGAATAGCGAACGTTGCATATCGGGCCAACTTCTCACACTAAACAGTATTGTGGTTTTAAATGATTTAAAATTTTTAATGATTGTTCTACAGATATTTGTTGCCAATGTCCCACATACATAGGGGTGGTCCCATAAGTATCATTTATTGTGTTACTTTCCAGAAATTGTCTTAGTCACAAAGTTATACCACATTCTGCTAGTGACCATAATCCGCAAATGGCCTCCCTTAAATTAAATCTTGGGAGAAGTTGTCTGCCCGATATCCCAATCAAATATGACCCAAATCCAGGAATCAGAATGAAATGTGATCGGTTATATCAGAGGGATTTTGAGAACGAGCTTATTGGTGAAAACGTGGATCTAATATTAGGTTGTTTAAATTATGAGTCCCCTCCAGAGGTCATTATTCAGGATTGTCATAGCTTATGCGTTGTCATCTCAAAAGAACTGTTGGTGAAAAGGGCTCAATCAAAAGAGAAGCCAGTGGCACATTGGTTCAATAGAGCATGTTCCAAAGCTCATAAATATCTAAAGGTGCCTTGCAGACCGTACCATTTAGTGAAGGGTCTTCGAAAAGAATATGAAGTAGTTAGAGCAGATGAAGGCCGAATTAAGGATGGTAGCATGGCAGGATCTATAGGCAGCTAGTGTCGTGAAGCATTCTAAAAAGTTCTGGAATGTTATCAAAAGCCCGATATTTGTAGACTCCCCCTCCAAAAAAAGAAAGAGCGACTTTTATCCCAGGAGACATGTAGGTGGAGCACTTTAATTTTATTTTTAATTCTTTAAAAAAAATTAGGGCCAAGAGACCTGTTATTTTGGCTCGAGCAACTGAGTTCAGTAAATCAATTTCAGTTGAAGAAGTGGAGATTGCCATCTCGCTGGTTTCTCGTATTAAAGCCCTGGATCCAGATGGGATATCAACTGACCTTTTTAAAGAAAATATTCCCTTGTGGGCCCCTCTGATAACAAATTAGACCTGACATTGGTGGTCCCCTCCCAGCATTATTTTCAAGAGAGAATTCTCTTGTAAATGGGAAGACCTCGATTTTCCAAACTGTGAAGCTGGTTTGTTTAAACTCTTTCTCTCTCCTCATTTTACTTTAACTGGCACCCTGATCTATCGCCCACCGGGCTCTGCTGGTAGTTGGGCCTCTTCCTTTCCTGAACTTATTGCCCCGTTTATAGCACAATCGACTAATTTTTTAATCGTTGGTGACCTAAATATCCATTTTAACTCTGTGTCATGCGCCATCACTACACGTCTGTTACAGGATCTTGCAGCTTTAGATCTTCACCTTCATAATTCCGACCCTACCCATAAGGCCGGTAACCTATTAGACCCCATCATCTCCAACCTTACTGGCATTTCCTATCAATCCTCAACTCCGGTCACCTGGTCTGACCATTTTATTGTTAACTTTTCAATTAAAACGACTGTGGCTAACTCCTCTAATCCTGCTCTTCCTCATAAAGCTAGTAGGAACTGGAAACGTTTAGATGTAGACAAACTAAACTCTTTTCTTGCCAACTCAAAACCTACGTTTTCCAGTATGACTATTAAAGAGCTACCAGTTGTCAGATCTTGGCTGACAACTGCCTTAGATTTCTGTCTTCCAACTCAAAGAAATAAATCTCAAATCCATCACCCACCGGCACCTTGGTTTAATGACTCCCTTCGCCAAGAAAAATCCAACTGTAAAAAATTGGAACGCATATGGCGTTCCAATTATGATCCAGATCATAAAGTAAAATACAAGGCTGCCCTTAAAGCTTATCACTCGGCTTGTGATGTCGCTAGAGCCAATTTTGCTAATAGCACCATACTTACGGCTCAAAATAGACCTAAGGCCTTGTTCAAAATAGTCAAAGAGCTTTCAGGTGCGTCCTCTGTACCCAAGGACCCCTGTTTGGACACTGCCCAGTGTAATGCTTTAGCCAACTTCTTTCTTGAGAAAATTGATAGGATTTATGATATTTTTAATTCTACCCCCGCTGATGCCACTCACTCTGATCATGTTTTACTCAATCCCCTTCCTGTTACTATAACCTGCTCATTGTCCGCTACTCCCCTACTCCATGCTTGGGAACCTATCTCCCCTTTGCTTCTAAAAAAGTATCTCCAAGACATAAAATCTGGTCCCCCCCCTTGACCCAATGCCCCCTCAAATTCTGAGTTCCTTGGACCCAGCCCTACTCCATATTATTTTGGAGGTCTTGAATGCTTCACTAACTGAAGCTATTGTCTCAAATGAATGGAAGCACGCGATGGTGGTCCCATTATTAAAAAAGGCCAATGCAGATCCCAACAACCCATCTAATTTTCGCCCTATTTCTTTGTTCTCATGTTTCTCTAAGATTCTAGAGAAACACGTTAATTCTTTGCTCAACTCTTACGTTGAAACTTCTAATCTTCTTCATGATTCTCAATCCGGGTTCAGGGCTGGTTTCTCTACTGAAACCACTCTCCTAGGTGTGTCGGAGACCATCAGAAGACAGGTGGACAATGGGGAGACAGTGGCACTCATCTTGCTTGATTTGAGTGCCGCATTCGACACCGTCTCCCATTCCATCCTGTTGTCCACCCTGAAATCCGTGGGTGTCGGTGGCTCCGCCCTGGCCTGGATTGCTAATTTCCTTTCTGATCGCACATTTCAAGTTTTTTCTTCTACATCTGTTTCTTCAATACTCCCCTCCACTCACGGTGTTCCCCAAGGGTCTATCCTTAGCCCTCTTTCCTTTAATCTGTATGTGAGACCTCTTGCTTTTTTGGCCGAACAGGCTGGTCTCACAATCTATTCCTATGCTGATGACACTCAAGTCATCTACTCACTTTCTACCAATAAAAACCTTCCCTCCTCCTCCCTTCAGTCTGGACTGAAACAAATATCTGATTGGATGCTGAAGCACAAATTGAAATTAAACGGGGACAAAACAGAACTGCTCCTGTTTGGCTCAGATACTTCGCTCTGGGGCCCACAACACTGGCCTCCGGAGATGGGCCCTCTACCTACTCCAACTGTGACAGCTCGTAATCTTGGGGTCCTCCTCGACAATCAACTATCCTTCAAGCAACACGTTGTGAAAGTCTCTGCCACCTGTACCACCATCATCAGGTGGCTGAGGAAAATCACGTGGATGCTGCCTGCTGACACCCTGAGGACTGTAGTCCAGGCTCTTGTCACCTCACGCCTGGACTATGGGAACATCCTACTCCTGGGTGCCAGCAAGGAGGTAACCAGGAAGTACCAGGTGGTACAGAATATGGCAGTTCGCCTCATATGTAACCTGCCTGCCAGAGCCTCGGCCGTGTCTCAAATGCTTAAACTGCATTGGTTGCGAACTGAGAGCCGAGTCAAATTCAAGGCACTTTGTTTAATGCATAAGATTACGACTGGTAGAGCCCCGAATTATCTTTCCGCTTTGGTGCAGCAATATGTTCCCCCCCGTACACTTAGGTCATCCACTCAGAACAAATTTAGGATACCACGTGTCAACAGAGCCAAAATGGGAGGGCGCTCATTCTCCTTGTTAGCACCCTCCCTTTGGAATTCCTTACCCCAATCTTTGCGCTCTGAATTTTGCTTTCTGACATTCCGTAAAGGAATCAAGACCTGGCTTTTTATCAAATAACTTCTGTTCCGATGTTCCTCCCACCTTGTATACCTTGCTGTTTGCCTTAGCGCCGGGAAACCTCCGGGTAGCTGCGCACTTAACAAATGTAATTATAATATAATAATAATAGTGATTCCCATATTTAGCCCCTTTGCTGCTAGGCCGCCCCCTCCCCACCTCATATTGGGGTAGTTCGTGCTTAGGCCTCTGTAACTTTTTGACCACATAAGTAATCAATGCCAGATGTGCGTCCTTTTCTTCCATCATCATGGGGATTTTGAAGGTACCCAGGGTTTGTCGATTCCCCTGGAAGAGACTCAGAAATTAGCTAAAATACATGTAAACATTATTTGGGGGGAGGGGATGGGAAAAAAGTGCCGCAGAAGAAAACGTCTGTTTTTCCCTTCAAATGATATCAACAAAGGGTTTGTGGTGCTGGAATCACCATCTTCCCAGCTTTCAGGAACTGACAGTTTTGTTGGAAAACCAAACATTTTTACATAGTTTTTGCATTTTACTAGGACAAAGCCTATTTTTGCTAATATTTAATTTTTTGTCCTTTGAACCTCCTTGACAAAATTCTGAATTCAGCAACGGGTCATTTGTGTAGATCCTTCAAGGTTTTTTTATAGAAACTAACAGCTCAAAATAGGAAAAAATGCAAATGAGTGGAAAAAAACAGCCATTTGTCCCAACGTTTTTACTTGTAACTTCTTTCAAGTATGGCAGATATTTGAAAGCAATATACAGTTACATCTGCTGCTTCCCTCTTGGGGTGATCCGCTAGGGAAGTGGAGATTCTCTCCTTTCCAACGATACCTCTCCCAAGTATTTCGGTGCGGGGGCGGGAGAGGGGGGGTGCTGAGATAGCACCGAAACAATGAAACTGAAACTAATTTTCATTTTCAATGCAATGACGTCAGCGCGCAGTCGTCTTTGCATTGTAAATGCAAAATGGCCTTGGGAGGTTGGGTAAGCTCTTCCCCAACCTCCCGAGGCCAACGAAAAAAAGGAAATCCCTCTGCTGTCTGCAGCAGAGATATTTAGTGACCTTGCACTCATAACTGAAAGGTTCCGTCAAGAGCACTGGAGCACTGGTCATGAGTCATGAGCATCGGAAGGGTTAAGAAATGGGGCAAAAATGATCCAGGGTGCTATAAGCCCATATCATTAATAGCCTCAACAGTTAAAACATTGGGGAGGGTTCTCTTAGATCGTCTAGAAGATTGGGCCGAACAGAAATCTATATTTTGTCAAAAACCCAATATGGATTTAGAAGAGGGATGGGCTCAGTAGAACAGTGCCTCAATTTGTCACTGATTGTCTGCAAGTACACGAAGTCCAAGAAGTGCTCAGTGCATCTTGCCTTCATTGACTTATCTTGTGTGTTTGACTCTGTCAATCATGACAGATTGTGGACCATGCTGGGAGAAATGGGTTTAGAGCCACCTGTTATTTTTTTTTTTTTATTATGGTGGCTGCATCTAGACACCATAGTTAAGATTCGACATGGATCCTATATGGAGAAGACTGTCCAGTTTATCCATAGAATGTGTCTGTAAAGGATGTATTCTTGCCCCATTTTTATTTCTGGTTTACATTAATAGGTTAAAGGTTAATTTGCTGGGGAAAAATCTTGATTTCCCCAAGATTGGGAAAAACTTTATTGCATCTCTGTTATACGCGGATGACTCAGTCCTTATTTCTAGGACAGCGAATAGCCTGCAAAAATCTTTAGATACTTTTATTGAATTCATGGCCACTTTGGACCTTAAAGTAAATTACAAAAAGACACTTGTAACGGTCTGTGGGTCGAAAAGAACAGAAAGTAAAGTATTTAAGTGACAGGGGAACAAGATATCAAAGGTTAAACATTTCTCTTATTTGGGAATTGTTTTTAACATAGTTATCCTGGGTTTCACTGCTCACTTTAAGAACTTTACAAATGGCGAGAGTGATGTAGACCCTTTTTTGATTTACTGTTCAACTTGACCAGAAACCAGTTCGAAATGCTGACTCTTTATAGGTCCAAATGTCTCTCAATTGCCACTTATGGGGCCGGAGTCTGGGGATATGTTTAAAGCTTCAGACAATTGAGAATGATTTTACTAGGAGACTCCAGATGGTCCCAAAAAGTACCTGATCTCTCATTTGCCATCTTGAATTGGGTTTAGAGCTAGTGGTGGGCTGAGTAGGTCTTGCCCTATTACTGCTATTGGCCAAGATCTGCTAATTAACCCTCTTTGTGCTCCTCTTTCTCAGGTCCTTCTGTTTATTCTTTCTCTTGCCCAGCAGGATTCTGCTTTGGGCACCTTAATGTGCTATCTTTCTGCCATCTCAGCCTTTCTGCGGTTTCCAGATCAGCCAGCCCTGTTCAAATCCCCTGTTGTAAATAGGTTTTTGAAAGTTCTCCAATATGTTTCCACCTTCACCCTTTATCATGGCTCAGTGGGACCTCAGTAACATACTTTCATTTCTGATGTGTGCAACTGTTCTCTTAGGCTCCTTACCTTCAAATGGCCTTCCTAGTGGTGATAGCATCTACCTGAAAGGTCAGTGAGTTCCAGGCTTTGTCATCCCAGCCACTATACTAACCATCTCTCCAGAAAAGCTTGTTCTTCACACTAGAGCTTCTTTCATGCCGAAGGTGGTCCCTCTATTTCATTTAGGCCAGTCCATTACCCTGACAAACTTTTATGCTCCTCTGCATCGCTCTAAAGAAGAGGAGCAACTCTATCGACGGGACCCAAAAAGAGCCTTCTCATTCTACTTTGACTGCATGAAAGAGTTACGGTGGACGACCAACTCGTTGTGAGATATATCTGAAAGAAACACGTTAGTGTTAGATTCCTTACCTTAGAATATCCCCAGGCGTCAGTCTGGATCCGGAAACTTTTGCGTAGCAGTACCCCTGCGCGTCGGTAGGCGTCGTATGCAGGCGTCCCCTGCGGCTCCGCGTCCGTCGTCGGCGTTGTGCGCCGTGATGACGTCGCTGGAGTACATAGACGCCGCCTCCGCGCGCTGACGTCAGTTCTTCTTTTTTCCGCGCCAGTGGACGCAGATCTGAAGAGCAGTACTCCGGTCTTTGACCAAGTTTTTCGATTGTTTTTTCTCTATTGTGCCTGATAGGATGCCTGGGTTTAAGAATTGCGATGACTGTGAGCGCACGATGTCGGTCACAGACCATCACCGCCTCTGTCTCCGGTGTCTGGGCCCCGACCACGACGTGGACTCCTGCGTCGACTGCCGGGCCCTTACCAACAAGGCTAGACGGGAGCGGTCCCGCAAGCTGCTGGAGCTCCGGGTGTCGGCCCCACGTCAGGACCGGGAGCGGTCCCGGTCCGGCCGGAGGTCGAGAGAGCGTTCGAGGGAGCGGTCGCGGAGCCGCGCCGAGCGTTCCGGAAGTCGACACCACTCGTCAGGCTCGTCAGGTAGGAAGCACAAGAAGTCGGGGCGTCGTCATCGTACCCCCGACTCCCCCCGACGCTCGCGCGATGCGGCCGGGGGCTCGGGTGACCCCAACCCCGCGGCTCCGCGAGAGTCGCCGGCGCGGCCTGCCTCATACCCTCCGGTCCCTGGGCATGGCGCGACGCCTGAGGAGATCGAGGCGTTCCTCATGGCCATGAGGGCGCTCGCTTCGCCGACGGGGCCTACGGTGCCTTCGGGCCCAGTGCTGCCGTCTGGGGGCCCTGGCGGTTCGGGTGTCCCTGCCTCGGCGCCGTCGGGTGCTCCGGCCCCGGCGCCGCCGACGGCTCCGACCCCGGCGCCGCAAGGGCCTTCGGGATCGGCGCCGGCTGGTCTTCCGGCCTCCCCGGTGCCGTTGCCATCGGGGTTACCCCCGACGCCGCCCCCGCGCTGCGCCGGTTCTCCACTGCCGGTTCCGGCCGGCGGTGGGGTTCCGGCGCCGGCTCCGGGCGGCGCCGTCCCCTTACCTTCTCCGACGCCGGACGCGGCGCCGGACGGGCGTCGCTCGACGCCGGTCCCGGCGCCGATGGGGCCCATGAACCCCGAGGAGCCGGTCTTCATCATTGACTCCGAATACGGAGAGGATGAGGAGTACGGTGAAGGTTGGGAGGGGTCCGAGGACCCTCTGGCTCGCGAGTGCCAGTATGACCCGGACTGGACAGGTGACTTGGGGGATGCCAGTGGTTTGGACGACTCTCCTAACCCTGGTTTGATCTCTCCTCCTTCCGTGGCATCGGTGGAGGGAGCTGCCTATTCTGTGGTGCTGATGAGGGCTGCCAAGGCCTTAAACCTTGAGCTCCCCGTCGCGGCCGTGAGGCCTAACATCCTCACCGAGGTCTTCAAACCGCAGTCATGCCCACTGGAGCCACTGCTGCCGTTTAATGAAGCCTTGTCAGACGTTCTGTTGGGCACGTGGTCCAGGCCCGCTTCAGGTGCGCCTGTTGATCGGAACGTGGCCAGGCGCCACCGTCCTTGTCCGGACGACCCCAAGTACCTGTCTACCCACCCCACTCCTGAGAGTCTGGTGATCCAGGCCTCGACCTCCCAGTCCGCATTCCCGTCGGCCCCGCCCGACCGGGAATCCAAGAGGTATGACCAGTTTGGCAAGAAGGTCTTCTCGTCCATTAGTTTGGGCCTGCGGTCTTGCAACACCGCCTGCCTCTTGGGCCGCTACACCCACTCTGTGTGGGATACGGTCGCGGAGCTGCTGCCAGAATGCCCCATGGAGGTGCGGGCAAAACTCGGTCAGGCTGTGGCTGAGGGCCGAGATGCAGCGAAATATTCAATTCGGTGTGGTCTTGATACGACCGACTCGCTGGGCAGAGCTATGTCTACGACTGTGGCGATTCGTCGCCACGCCTGGCTGAGATCCGCCAATTTTTCGGCTGATGTCCAGAATACCCTGATGGACATGCCGTTTGATGGCTGTCACCTGTTCGGTGACAAGGCGGACCACGCGCTGGAACGCTTCAAGGACTCCAGGGTCACGGCCAAGTCCTTGGGTCTCTCGACCCAGCGTCAGCAACCGGGTTCGTTTCGCCCCTTTCGTGGCCAAGGAAGGGGCGCCCCCACACGTGCTGCCAGCCACGCGCCGCAACAATCCTTTCAACGCGGTGACGGCCGTGGAAACCACCGTGGTGGCGGTCGGGGACAACGGCGGGGTCAGACCACACCCTCCCCCGCAGCATCTACCCCAAAATCCTCCTAGTCCGTGCTTTCGGCCCCATGTGACGCCAGTGGGTGGCAGGGTTCGCCATCACCACGCTCACTGGCGCACAATCACTTCGGACAGGTGGGTGCTGCAAATTGTCCGAAGGGGCTACTCCCTCCCCTTCGAGACCTCTCCTCCAGCCATGCCACCGCAGAACCACCGTGTGTCGGGGGACCACTTGACACTTCTGCAGGAGGAAGTTACGGCCCTCTTGGCCAAGGGGGCCATCGAGCGCGTTCCTGGGCCAGAAGTAGGGCGTGGTTGTTATTCCCACTACTTTCTGGTGCCCAAGAAGGACAAGGGGGGCCTACGTCCTATCTTGGATCTAAGGGACGTCAACGGCTTCCTCCGGAAGGAGAAGTTCAAGATGTTGACGTTAGCTCAGGTCTTGGCTGCTCTAGACCCGCAAGACTGGATGGTAGCGTTGGACTTGCAGGACGCCTATTTTCACATCCCCGTCCTGCCGGCCCACCGGCGTTACCTGCGGTTCACGGTAGGCCTGGAGCACTTTCAGTTTATCGTGCTCCCCTTCGGCCTTACCAGCGCCCCACGGGTGTTCACAAAGGTGATGGCGGTGGTCGCAGCTCATCTGCGCAGGTTAGGGGTTTCAGTCTTCCCCTACCTAGACGACTGGTTGTTGAAGGCGGGCTCGCCCCAGACAGTCGTCCACCACCTTCAGATGACGGCAGACCTCTTGCACGACCTGGGGTTCTCCATCAACGTGCCGAAATCACACCTGTGTCCCTCTCAAAAGCTCCTTTTCATCGGAGCGGTTCTGGACTCGGCGCAGTTTCGGGTTTATCCTCCGGAACGGCGGGTTCGGGATATTCAGGCTTTGATTCCCATCTTTCAGCCGCTATCCCGAGTCTCGGTCAGGTTGACGCTGCGGCTGCTGGGACTGATGGCTTCCTGCATCCTTCTGGTGCATCACGCCAGGTGGCGGATGCGGGCTCTGCAGTGGGACCTGAAGTTTCAGTGGGCCCAGCATCAGGGCAACTTGTCCGACCACGTCTTGATCTCGGAGGGCACTGCGAGACAACTGCAGTGGTGGCTTACGGACCGCGATTGGGTCAGGGGCAAGTCCCTCTCCCTTCCCCAACCGGAGCACGTTGTCGTGACGGACGCGTCCCTCCTGGGCTGGGGTGGCCACTTGGGAGAGGCAGAGATCAGAGGCATCTGGTCTCCGGCGGAGTCCCGGCTCCATATCAATCTGTTGGAGCTGCGGGCGATTCGTCTGGCACTGAAGGCATTCCTCCCCTTTGTCAACGGGAGTGTAGTGCAGGTGTTCACCGACAACACCACCGCCATGTGGTACTGCAACAAACAGGGCGGAGTGGGGTCGTGGACCCTTTGCCAGGAGGCTCTGCGCCTCTGGCAATGGCTGGAACGTCAGGGCGTGACTCTGACGGTTCAACACCTGGCAGGTTCTCTGAACGCCAGGGCGGACGAACTCAGCCGTCGGTGCTCGATGGATCACGAATGGCGTCTGAACTCGGACGTGGCGCAAGGCATCTTTCGGCAATGGGGAGAGCCTTGGTTAGATCTATTCGCCACAGAAGAGAACGCGCAATGTCATCAGTTCTGCGCGTTGGAGTTTCCAAGACGGCACTCGCACGGCGACGCCTTTCGGCGCGAGTGGAGTTGCGGTCTGTTATACGCCTTTCCGCCTATACCACTTCTGCCCAGAGTGCTGAAGAAGATCAGGCGCGACCGGGCCCAAGTTATCCTTGTGGCTCCGGACTGGGCTCGAAGGTACTGGTATCCCGAGCTACTCAGCATGTCAGTCGGTCCCCCGATCCGCCTGCCTCTTCAGGAGGACCTTCTGTCGCAGCAGCAGGGGACGGTCCTCCACCCGAACCTGTCCAGTCTCCACCTCCATGCTTGGAGATTGAGCGGCGGCAGTTGAGGCCATTTGACTTGCCTCCTGAAGTCTGTGATGTTATTCTGGCAGCCAGGCGTCCCTCCACTAAGTCGGTATACGCCTGTCGGTGGAACAGATTTGTGGCATGGTGCACAGCAAAGGCTGTGGATCCTCTCTCTGCCCCTCTTTCGGAGGTTCTTCTGTTTCTTCTTTCTCTTGCCCAGCAGGGCTCTGCTCTGGGCACTATCAAGGGCTACCTTTCTGCCCTCTCAGCCTTTTTGAGGCTTCCTGATCAGCCTTCTTTGTTCAAATCCCCGATTGTAACTCGGTTCTTAAAAGGCATCACTCACATGTTTCCACCTGTTCCGTTTGTGATGCCTCAGTGGGATTTGAACCTGGTTCTGACCTTCCTGATGTGTGCTCCCTTTGAGCCCCTTCATTCTTGTCCTCTCCGTCTCCTGACTTTAAAGACGGCTTTCCTGGTTGCCATCACCTCTGCCAGGAGAGTGAGTGAGCTCCAGGCTCTTTCTGTCCAACCTCCTTTCCTGTCCATTCATCCTGACAAGGTGGTTCTGAGGACTAGACCTTCTTTCCTGCCCAAGGTTGTTTCGGCCTTTCACATCGGGCAGTCCATCACCCTCCCTTCCTTCTTCCCGCCTCCGCATCCTTCAAAGGATGAAGAGCGGCTCCACCGTCTGGACCCAAAACGTGCGCTTTCATTCTACATGGATCGCACACGCCAGTTCCGGGTGGATGACCAACTGTTTGTTGGCTACGTGGGTGCGAAGAAGGGACGGGCGGTTTGTAAGCGAACCATCTCTCGATGGGTCGTCCTCTGCATCAAAGCGTGCTACTCTTTGGCTCGGAAGGAGCCTCCTGTTGGGCTGAGGGCCCATTCCACTCGGGCCACGGCGGCTACTACTGCCCTGGGCCGGGGAGTCCCCTTGCAGGACATTTGCCAAGCGGCTACGTGGGCCTCGCTGCACACCTTTGCGAGGCACTACTGCCTGGACAGTCAAGTCCGGAGGGATGGCTTCTTTGGCCGTTCTGTCCTCCAGGACTTTCTGGTGTAGTTTTGTATTGGTTCGCAGACCCACCACCGGGGTTGGTATTGCTGGGGTATGTATTCTAAGGTAAGGAATCTAACACTAACGTGTTTCTTTCAGATGAACAAGTTACTTACCTTCGGTAACGATGTATCTGTAAGAAACATTAGTTAGTGTTAGATTCCTTACCGAACCCACCCATCCTCCCCGTTCTGCGAACTGATACCTAGGGTTAAGGTCATCCCTTTTCAGGGCCCTAGTTTGTACATGGCACCAGTGTTGGTTCTCTCATGGCTCTGCGTCTCCTGGCGCGGAAAAGCTGTGTGCAAAGAACTGACGTCAGCGCGCGGAGGCGGCGTCTATGTACTCCAGCGACGTCATCACGGCGCACGACGCCGACGACGGATGCGGAGCCGCAGGGGACGCCTGCAGACGACGCCTACCGACGCGCAGGGGTACTGCTACGCAAAAGTTTCCGGATCCAGACTGACGCCTGGGGATATTCTAAGGTAAGGAATCTAACACTAACTAATGTTTCTTACAGATATATCGTTACCGAAGGTAAGTAACTTGTTCTTTGATGCCAAGAAGGGGAAGGCTGTGTAGAAAAGGATCATCTCCCGATGGAACGTGCCCTGCATTAAAATCTGGTCTGCACTGGTCTGAGGGTTTGTATGCTCATTCCACCAGAGTTAAGGTTGCGACCACTGCGTTATCATGCAGAGTTCCTGTCCTGAACATCCTCCAGGCAGCAACTTGGCACTGCCTGCACAAGTTTACAAAGCACTACTGCCTGGACATGCAGGTCCGTCTGGATGGGCACTGTGCCCGTTTGGTCCTGCAGGACTTTCTAATGTGAATTTGTTCCACAGACCCACCTCCTGGAAGGTATTACTTCGGTATCCAAGGTAAGGAATCTGTGGCTAGAAGTCTCTATCCGATGAACAAGTTACTTACATTCGGTAATGCCTTATCTTGTAGAGACTCCTATCTAGCTGCAAATTCCTTATCGACCCATCCATCCTTCCTGCTCTGCAAATGGATCTATAGGAAAAGGGGTTTTTCTCCTTTCAGGTCACTAATCTTCCACACTAATGGTCAGTGATATTCGAGTCTCCGCACTCCTGTTGTGGAAAGTTGCAAAACAAAACTTACGCCAGCGTGCTTGTTTGGCACCTATATAGGCACTACGCATTTCCCTTCCAGTGCGGACAACACCATGCAGAGCTGAGCTACACCACCAGGCGACGTGCAGGGATAGTACTTGCGACAAATTTCCCTATCAAGTCTAATGCCTGTGGATATTTTTGAAATAAGGAATCTGCGGCTAGATAGTCTCTACCAGTAAAGGTATTACCGAAGGTTAGTAACTGGTTTGTTAGATACCCTTTTCTACCCTCAACTAGGCTCTATCCAAGGAATGTTGGGCAAGGGAAATGTAACCTACTGCACGAAACTTGGAAATATGATTTGAAATACGTGAATATCCCTTTGTTTGCTTGTTTGCTTATTAGTTTTTATTCTCCCTTTTTTTTCTAATATTGAATGTATGTTTTAAATTTGTTTGGATCAGATCGCTCTAATTCTAATCAATAAAAAAATATATTTTTTAAGTAACAGGTTTTTAGGCGAACAAGGCTATGTTTTCAACAGTTAAATTACTTAAAATGATGCTGAAATTGTATATATCCTGAGTAACTTTAGTAATTAAATGTGCAATTGATGTAAATGTAATGTAAATTCATACTTGTATAGCGCACTACTCACCCGCAAGGGTCTCAAGGCGCTTGTACGAATACCGCTTGGAACCCATCCTGGCTTTCCCTGTGAGGCGTCCACACCTGGGCACCCCCAAGGTGGAGGCCAGGCATCCTTAGCGTTGTGGGGGCCGTTTTGGAGATTAAGCAAGCTATTGCCCAGAGTTGCTGAGTGGGACTCCATGATTGGAATAGGCACAGAGGCGAGAATTATCAGGTCCGTGGAATTTTGAGCCCAAGAAGCACTGAGGCGGGGAATTGAACCCTGGTCCCGGGCTAGACCTCTGCATCAGGGTCTGCCGCTCTAACCATTGAGCCACACTTCTCCATATGATGGGTTTATGCACTTGGAACTTTAATAGCCCTTGGTACTTTCTGTAGTTGGCACTTTGTTCTTGATCTTTTCTGTGTATGCTACACTTCATTAGGGAAAATTGATTTCCAATAATTGATAACGTGTATTATGTAAGGAGAAACTGAATTAAGGAATATTGGATACATAATTGATGTAAACAATGCAACTAATCGGACAATGTATCTTAAATTAATGATGATTTTTGTGAATTCAATTCTTCGAATTTTAATTCGAGTGAAGAACAAAATGGAACCACTATGCCCGCCTAGTGTCAGTTAACCTATCTATCTAATGTAATAATTTATCCATCTAGAAATGGCCAGATAGTTCTCACTGGCCCATGTTTGTATTATACAGCATCTGCATTTTTACTAATGCTGAAGTGCATGCTATATTATCAAAGGTGAGACCTATTAGCATTTTCCAGTGCTTGTTATGATGGGTGACACAATTGGCCCAATTGTTACAATTTGCAGTTTTTTTTCAGATAAGTGATTTTCTGTCTTTTATCTTACTTGTGCTGAATTATGGCCTCCCACTTATTCTATGAGCTACTGAAATAACAGAAGTACACCTTGTGTTTCTCAGATTTCACAAGTTGCCCTCATTGGTTATGGTGCTTGATCCTTCCCAGACATGCACACTCCTAGTCTTATTGTTGTTTCACCTGTTCAATAATTGACAAATCGGATTTGATGAAAATTTAACTTTTTTCCTTCGCTGAGGGTTAATTTCTAGTAAATTCATAGTTGCGGCCAACAGTAAGTGATAGGGTGTACTGACTACTAAATGCACATAGAATGGCTGTCTTTTTGTAACATTCCAAGTATTCATAAAGTATAAGTCTGTTAGCCGTGTGATAATTATCTGTAGACATGAGGTGAAGTTACTGTAGAGTAGTGGTCTCCAACTTTTTCTGTACTGAGAGCTACTTATGTTCAATGAAACGCATTGAATGACCTCATGTTTATCAATTGTAAAATTAATGTAATCCCAAAATTGCTTTAAGATAGCATGTTTGTTCCTCTTATTTTTTTGTACAAAATGTTTGTGCTAAACCTGACTTTATTGAAATTGACAGAGCTCTTTCATAAGAACAAATAGAGCTGCTGTTAAATGTGAACAATAACACTTCACTGCTAAACCATTTGTGTTGCTGTGCAGATTCTTGTTGAAGCGACAGAGGAAGAAACTGCTCTTCACAATCGGATAATGCCTACTGTTGTACAGCCTCCAAAGCAACCTCCTTCTGAACCCAAAACCTCTACAGATCAAGAGATGGTAAATATTTGGGCAAATATTTTGAGCCACTTTTTTTCTGCACCTGGGAAGACTGGGACAACCTATTCCTCCTGAAGCGCTGGATACAATTATACAGATAAACACTAGTACTTGTAGGGGCCTGTTGTATTTCAAATTGGTGTCGTTTTTGTAGTCTACTACAGGAACCAATACTAATATGTGTAAATCTAAGAGGATAAAGTATGTCATGCATACCTCTGTGGATAGTATGATATGTAATTTTATAGTATCTAATATACTAAATGTAGAAGGAGGTCACATAGCTGTTTATTTGTGCTGTTTCCCAAGGGATTTTGGTGCAAAATACTTATGTTGATTTACATGATGCTCATAGCTGTATTGTAAAAGACCATGCTAACACATTTTAGACAGTTCGCATTCTTACACCATTTAATGTGCAGTGACTAGAACTACTTTTTGAAGTGTTAGTCACATAATTGAATATTGAAATTGCAGATGATCTTTGGAGGTTTCTTAGTGGGATCTTCATCAAAGTTAAAGACAAACAGAAAAACTCAAAATTAGTTGATATTGCTTAGTTTTCTTCATGTGTGATTGCACAAAATATTCGCAGATTATTGTTCTCAGTTTGTACCCCAGACAGATTCATAAGCCAGAAATTCAGATTTTATCCAATTGCCATACATTGGAGACGACAGCAGTGAGGCAGGCAACACTGGTTGGGATGTTTATCTGGACTTTGGAACTCTAGAGGGCTACAAAAGTCTCCTGACATGAAGTTGATCTGGAGTGTCTATTGGGACTTTCTGTCCGTTAATGCTTTTTGTATATGGTTGCTTGGGACATGGAGTTTCCTGTACCTGTTGAGGGAAAATAATCTCTAGAGTGCCATTCCTTTGCTGTGTTCTTAATGCTTGGAAGAGCTGCTCTTTATTGAGGTGCTCATGGAACTCATTATGGTTGCAAGGAATGAGCCTGGCTCCACTCCGGCTGTGAACCGCCAGCTTGCTGCGATCTTTGCCCAGACCCGAGTGACCACCCCCCAAGGTCCTGTTGCTCATTAAATGAGCGAGAGAGAGCCTTGTGGTGTAGACTGCCTCATGTGCAAGCATTTACCCAAACTAATTTCCTCTTCCACCTGACAAAGTTGGAACAGATTGCAACCAAGGAACATAAATGAGTCTCCTCAAGTAACGTGGCTCTTTCAGTGCCTTGTGCCTAATAACCCATTACTCCCATGCCCTTTGTGTCAAGGCCCAGATAGTGTTTCTGCTTTGAAGAAATGTGTGTCCTCTTTGCTGAAGTGGTATGTGATAGCCAAGGGGCTTGGTGTGGTGGGTTAGTCTATAGGCTCTTCTTGGTCACTTGCCAGTAGGCCTGGATGTGCTCTGTCTTCTGTGGGAATGTCCAGGCTGCCTCATGGATATGCCATTTAATGACTGTTGCTTATGTGGAGTGAAAGCAGAGTGAACCTTGGGAGGGTCTCACAGCTTATTCTCTGGTCCTCACATCCCCTGTCCTCCAGTTTCCCCAACTGTACAGGAAATTCAGGGGCTACTCGGAGTGGACGCTGTGAGAAGTTAGCCTGGCATATGATGCCCACTAGTTCTAGTGGTCACCTTGAACCAGTCTAATCGACCATTATTGATGGTGGTTGTAAAGTCCACCTTATAGAAAGCTATCCTAGTGGTAGCATGAACCAGCAGTCTTCAGGCTAAGACTTCAGTAGGTGAGTTAAGCAAGTTGTTTTACCATATATAATCCCTTGAATACCAATTGAAAGGACACCACACAAGGTATATATCAAATATGTATGTTGTTGGACAGGCCACATGACGGGCCGCTCTCCCCCGGCCCAACCAGGCCTGAGCCCAGTCCCGCAAGTACCACACACCACCATTGCACGTCCTCCGTCCCCTCAGGGACCCCTGCCCTCGAGCCTGCCGACCTCGTGGGTCCGATCCACTGCCGGCCCACGCGCCCAGCCTGGGGCGCCATCTTGGACACTCCACCACGAGGCCGCCTGGCCCCCGATCGACCTCAACCCTGGGCCTGGCCCGGCCTCAGACATTCCGGCACCACCCTCCACCCAGGAGGTGAGCGGACTACTTGGCACGTCAATGGGAGAAAGAGGTGCCGATGGCTCTCCCCCACCAAGTGCCGCTCGCCCATCGCCTCCCCGGGCGCTGGCTCCACCCCCCTGCTGGGTGTCTGGACTCCCCCATCCCGGACCTCCCGACCTCCAAGTGCGAGGGTCCGGACATCAAAGCCCGCCAGCCCTATAACTGGGGCAGCTCCAGAGCAGGAAGGCAGTTGTATCTTGGAGTCGAGAGACGTAAAGAGGAACTCATCCTGGACGGACTACTGGCGCTGCCATAGCTCTGTCCTGTGCACCATCGTCCTGCCTGTTGGCGCTGCCACAGCCGTCGTAACCTTCATCCTTCATCGTCGTCGGGATCTGCTGGCGTGGCCGCGGACCGTTGTAACCGTCATCTTCCACCGGGACCTGCAGGCTCCGCCGCGGACCGTCGTCCTTCCTTCATCCATCTCGGGACCTGCTTGGCTCCTCCACGGCCCGATCATCTAGAACGCCGAGCTCAAGGATTGAGAGCTATTTTGTACTCATTGGTAACTAAGACTGTCCCGCTACCCCTTTCCTAAACCAGAGACTAGAACCGAGGGGACCCCTGAGTCCGGACCTCCTTGTATTCATCATCGTAACCTAAGAATTGCATATAAAATCTCGTTAACCTTCAACCTTGTGTGGTGTCCGTCTGTGGGGGGGAAGTTACTTATCTGTACAGTCGTTGGAGACGGCTCTCCCTGGAGACCTCTCCCCGTAACCTCGGCCGACCCTCCCGGTCCGTCTAACATTGGTGGCCAGCGGCGCGATCCGAATCACCGCATAAACGTACAGAGAGTAGCTCACCCCACGACGAAGTCACAATGACCACGAAAGAGAGCGGATCAACCGAGAAATTCCAAATGGAGAAATTGGAGGAGTACAACCATCGTGAACTTAAACAATTCTGCATCGAACTGGGTATCGCTACCACCGGACTGAGTACAAAGGACGATTTTAAGCATGCCCTAGAATCTTGGGCAGAAACCGGGGCTGCCGGAACCCCTGATCAAAGCACCGTAGAGAAAACGACCACGGCCCCCGGAAGGGCAAAGAACGGGTCTCTCGCAAGGCGAGATCCAGGAAAGAGAAAGGACCCGACTACACGAACTAGAAATGGCCCGACTTAAAATGGACGTTGAACTTAAGTTGGCCGAACAAAAAATCAACTTAGAGCACCTGCGTCTCCGAGAAGAAAGAGAGGAGAAACAGAGACAAAGGGAGCTCGAGGAAAAAAAACTAGCGTACGAACACGAACGAAACCTAGCCGAGATCAACCTACGCAAGCAGAATAAAGAAGCAGGGGTGCCCGAGCGACCCCCCACCCCAGGGACCACAGACAAAAAGGTACACATCCCCAAGGATGTTGTCCGAGAATACTTCAGAGAGGACGACATCCAGCAATGGTTTAAAGCCTATGAAATCGCTATGACTGCACACCGGATCGATAGAAGCGACTGGGGAGCCGGTCTCTGGGGAAGATTCCTCAATGAGGGCCGCGACACCCTACTACAGCTCCCGGACCACCAGATGACCTCCTACGACCATATGAAAGCGGCCCTCCTCACCCGCTATGGTCTCACACCCGAGATGTACCGTCAGAGGTTCCGAGACTGCACCCGCATCCCGGGTACAACTTGGGTGGACTATGTAACATACTTTAGCCGAGCCTTCGAGGGCTGGATCCGAGGAAGCAACGTCACGACCTACGAGCAACTATTTAACCTGATGGTATGGGAGCATCTGTCGAACAATTGCTTCATTGAACTCCGCCAACACCTCCTCGACAGCAAGTTAACGGATCCCCGGCAGCTCGCAGCCGAAGCTGACCGGTGGGAGATCACCAGAGTGGGCCGGAATGGGTCCTACGAACAGAACCGGAACAACAATGGTCAGCACCGACCCAGAGGAGGAGGAGGGGGCCAAGGGCGAGGAAGAGACAACGCCCCGGTCGCCCCCGCTACCAACACCACCCCCCCGGCCACCCGGGGCAGCACCCCAGCGCGACCGGGGTACAGAGCCAATGTCACGTGTCACCGATGTCAACGAGTCGGCCACTATGCGAACGACCCAAACTGCCCGCAGTACCAGAGCCCGAGACCCCGCCAAGTGGCCGCTGCAGCCCTAGGGGAAGAACAGATCTCCGAGGAACAGGAAGAGTACGAACAAGAGCATCAAGAGTGGGAGCCAGCCGCCATGACTCTAGCCTGCTTAGGGGGGAAAGACATGGTCCCGCGGGTCCCCCTACCCGCTAACACCCAGAAGTACAGCCAATGGGTGAGCATCAATGGACACCAGGCCGAAGCCCTTCGTGACACCGGGGCCAGTGTAACAGCCGTCCGCTGTCACCTGGTGGCCCCAGAACAGTATTTACCGAACATTCTCTGCCCTGTACGATCAGCCGATAACTCGGAGAGCCTGTGTCGGATGGCCTGCGTCCCCTTCGAATGGGGGGGGGTCTCCGGCATGTTGGAAGTGACGGTCCGAGACGATGCCCCCGTAGACTGCCTCCTGGGCAATGACCTGGAAAGCTCTCCGTGGGCCGCCGTGGAGCGAAAGGAGCACCTGGGGATGTTGGGCGTCCCAGACTGGGCGTGCGTCACCACCCGTTCCATGGCCGCCCGTGCCAACCACCAGCCAGAAGAACCCGAATGGCCGGCGCCACCGCCTCCGGTCGCCCCGGCCGAAAACACCGACCGTAACCTTCCCGCCGAACCAGCTCAACCTACCGACCTCGCTAACCTCGACCAGTGGCCTCAAGAAGGGGGGCCCACGCAAGAACAATTTCGCAAAGAACAGAAGACCTGTCCCTCCCTCGAGGGACTCCGCCAGCAAGCGCTCGCCCAAAGCGCAGGGGATACCCCCGGAACTCATTGGGTCTACTGGGACAATGATCTGCTGTACAGCGAGCAAAGAATCGCCGAGCTGGGGAGCAACCGAGTACTAGTGGTACCCCTCTGTTTCAGAGACTTCCTGTTAAACCTGGCCCACGATGTCCCCCTGGCAGGACATCTGGGACAAGATAAAACCTACAGTCGCCTAGTGACCCACTTCTTCTGGCCCAAAATGAGAAACGATGTGCACCAGCATTGCCGATCTTGCCCCACGTGCCAAGCCAGTGGGAAGAGCGGCCGCAAACTAAAGGCTCCCCTGCAACCTTTTCCCGTGGTCACTACCCCGTTTGAGAGAGTCGGAATAGACATTGTGGGGCCCTTGGACCCACGCACAAAACAAGGCCATCGATTCATCCTGGTGCTAGTGGACCACGCCACCCGCTACCCTGAGGCTGTTCCTCTGCGAACTGTGACAGCCCCGGTGGTCGGCCGGGCCCTGATGGGGATCTTCTCCCGTGTGGGCTTCCCCCGAGAAGTCGTCAGCGACAGAGGCACGAACTTTATTTCCAAATACATGAAGTCCCTCTGGCAACAGTGCGGGGTCACCTACAGATTCACAACCCCCTATCACCCTCAAGGGAACGGACTCGTTGAGCGGTTCAACCGCACGCTAAAGGGAATGATCGGGGGGTTGGAAGAGCCCCTCCGTCGCCAGTGGGATGTGCTGCTGCCGTGCCTCCTCTTCGCATATCGAGAAGTCCCCCAGAAATCCCTGGGCTTCAGCCCCTTTGAACTGCTATATGGACACCCAGTGCGAGGGCCGCTCAGTCTCGTCAAAGAAGGCTGGGAGATGCCTCCGCTAAAGAACCCTCCAGATGTCTTCCGGTACCTCCTCACCCTCCGCAACCAGACCCGGCGGTTCAGAGAACTAGCGAAGGCCAACCTAGAGGCCAGTCAAGAGGACATGAAAAAATGGTATGACCAGAATGCCTCATCCATCGAATTCGAACCTGGCCAACAGGTATGGGTGATGTCCCCCACTGAGCCATGCGCCCTGCAAGACAAATGGACGGGGCCCTTCAAAGTAATAGAGCGCAAGGGTCCTGCCACTTATCTCATCGACATGGAATCCTCCCGGAACCCTCTCCGGGTCCTCCACGCTAACAGACTAAAGCCCCACTTTGTGCGAACAGAGCTCAGCCTCCTGATGGCCACAGACACTGGGGTTGAAGAAGACTCCGAGCCTCTCCCTGACCTCCTGCGGACTCAAGAGCAAGACGGCTCCGTGGATGGGGTCCGGCTCTCAGAGGCCCTCACCAGAGAACAACGCCAGGAGTGTCAAGCCCTCCTATCACAGTTCGCCAGCCTGTTCTCCCTCACCCCGGGTGTCACTTCCTGGTGTGTGCACGATGTGGATACCGGGGACAGCCCCCCTATCCGCCACCGGGCCTACCGCGTGCCAGACCGGGTACGGGCCTGCATCCAGGAAGAAATAGCCAAGATGCTCACGATCGGGGTCATCGAGCCCTCAGACAGTCCCTGGGCCAGTCCTGTCGTACTGGTCCCCAAAGCAGCTGCCCCCGGCACCACACCCGAACTCCGGTTCTGCGTCGACTACCGGGGCTTGAATGCGGTCACCAGAACAGACGCGCACCCCATCCCCCGGGCAGATGAACTAGTCGACCGAATGGGAGCTGCCCGCTACCTCAGCATCTTCGACCTGACAGCAGGCTATTGGCAGATCGGCCTCACACCCCGGGCGCAAGAACGTTCTGCCTTCTCCACCCCCGATGGCCATTACCATTTCACGGTCATGCCCTTCGGCATGAAGAATGCCCCAGCAACATTCCAACGGCTCGTCAATCAGGTCCTAGCGGGGCTCGAAGGATTCAGCGCCGCCTACCTAGACGACATCGCTGTATACAGCCACCATTGGACCGAGCACCTCCACCACCTCCGAGCAGTGCTGCAAGCCCTTCAGCGAGCTGGCCTCACGATCAAGGCCAGCAAGTGTCAAATTGGGCAAGGGTCTGTAACCTACCTCGGACACCAGGTGGGAAGCGGCCTAGTGGCCCCGCTACAGCTGAAAATTGCCGCCATCCAGGCCTGGCAGCCCCCCATCACCCAAACCGAGGTATGAGCCTTCCTGGGCCTCACGGGCTACTACCGAAGGTTCGTAAAAGACTATGGTACCATAGTGGGGCCCCTCACAGAACTCACGTCAAAGAACCAACCCAAGAAAGTCACCTGGACCCCAGAGTGTCAAACTGCATTTGAACAATTAAAGGCCGCCATGTGTTCCGCCCCTGTGCTCCAGGCCCCAGACTACAGCCGGGAGTTCGTCGTCCAGACGGACGCCTCCGACCAGGGCATTGGGGCAGTCCTGTCTCAAGTGAACACCGAAGGCCTTGATCAACCGGTGGCCTTCATCAGCCGGAGACTCCTACCACGGGAGCAACGCTGGAGCACCATAGAGAGGGAAGCCTTCGCTGTGGTATGGGCCCTCAAGAAGCTCCGGCCCTACCTTTTCGGCACCCACTTTCGGGTGCAGACCGACCACCGACCCCTGCAATGGCTGATGCATATGCGGGGGGAGAACCCAAAGTTGCTACGCTGGTCCATCTCCTTGCAAGGTATGGACTTCACAGTCGAACACCGGCCTGGGCCAGATCACGCCAACGCGGATGGCCTGTCCCGGTTTTTCCGCCTCGACGAGGAGAGTCCCCAAGAGGATGGGTAACTCTCCCCGCCTTCAGCTGGGGGGGACGCATGTTGGACAGGCCACATGACGGGCCGCTCTCCCCCGGCCCAACCAGGCCTGAGCCCAGTCCCGCAAGTACCACACACCACCATTGCACGTCCTCCGTCCCCTCAGGGACCCCTGCCCTCGAGCCTGCCGACCTCGTGGGTCCGATCCACTGCCGGCCCACGCGCCCAGCCTGGGGCGCCATCTTGGACACTCCACCACGAGGCCGCCTGGCCCCCGATCGACCTCAACCCTGGGCCTGGCCCGGCCTCAGACATTCCGGCACCACCCTCCACCCAGGAGGTGAGCGGACTACTTGGCACGTCAATGGGAGAAAGAGGTGCCGATGGCTCTCCCCCACCAAGTGCCGCTCGCCCATCGCCTCCCCGGGCGCTGGCTCCACCCCCCTGCTGGGTGTCTGGACTCCCCCATCCCGGACCTCCCGACCTCCAAGTGCGAGGGTCCGGACATCAAAGCCCGCCAGCCCTATAACTGGGGCAGCTCCAGAGCAGGAAGGCAGTTGTATCTTGGAGTCGAGAGACGTAAAGAGGAACTCATCCTGGACGGACTACTGGCGCTGCCATAGCTCTGTCCTGTGCACCATCGTCCTGCCTGTTGGTGCTGCCACAGCCGTCGTAACCTTCATCCTTCATCGTCGTCGGGATCTGCTGGCGTGGCCGCGGACCGTTGTAACCGTCATCTTCCACCGGGACCTGCAGGCTCCGCCGCGGACCGTCGTCCTTCCTTCATCCATCTCGGGACCTGCTTGGCTCCTCCACGGCCCGATCATCTAGAACGCCGAGCTCAAGGATTGAGAGCTATTTTGTACTCATTGGTAACTAAGACTGTCCCGCTACCCCTTTCCTAAACCAGAGACTAGAACCGAGGGGACCCCTGAGTCCGGACCTCCTTGTATTCATCATCGTAACCTAAGAATTGCATATAAAATCTCGTTAACCTTCAACCTTGTGTGGTGTCCGTCTGTGGGGGGGAAGTTACTTATCTGTACAGTCGTTGGAGACGGCTCTCCCTGGAGACCTCTCCCCGTAACCTCGGCCGACCCTCCCGGTCCGTCTAACATATGTATTTAATTTAAACACAACCCCTCTGCACTCTTTATGAGGTCAGAGGTAAAAATACAATACAAGTCACACAGTTAATACACAATAAGTTGCCCAGTATACGTTATGCCCTAGGGGCCTCACTAACCATATACTAAAAGTGGTATAAGTAGCACGTGAGAGTTCGAAAGCAGGCCTAGGGCCTGTAGAATGGCTGGGGCTACACTAAGCAACCAAAGGTTAAGAAGTAGGAGACCCACGGGAGTCGAGTGCAGTGTCAAAACACAGGTGCAGGCTCCCATTGACTTTCTATTGAGTTTGTAAAAGTTACAAGTTTTTTTTATAACACACTTTATTATTGACTGCAAGGCTGACATGATAAATCACAGAATTATGAAAGAATTAAACAGTCATTTTCATTATTCCCGGTCCCTGGTCTATCGGGTACCTAAATCATATCATCAGTGCAGTTTCATCTCAGTATACCCCTTATCAAAGGTAATCAGTATATCATAGACATACTCCAGCTGAGCAATTCAGGAGCATGTTCAGTACAATTCAACTATCGGTGTAATAACGTGCATTATTTTTCAGTGAACAAAAAAACTATAAACCCTTCCCCCCCAACTTACTCTAACCCACCCTCCACCCATTCCTGGTCAGCCCATTCCCAGCCTTCTACTGCCCGGGGATAACCTCTGGCTTAACACAAACTATAGGGTACATGTGATAGAAAGAGATCGTCAGTGTAAGCAGAAAGGGTCATGAACTCCAAGGTATCTGGGGCCGAATGTATCTTACTGGGACCCAGCCATCTGTGTTGGGATTAGGTTGAGTTCCTCGAATTCAATCAACTTGGATTCCATTCTAGTGCTATATACTTGTTTTCGTAGACCTCTCTCCTCCTCTCTCCGGAGGTCCGCCCCTTCCGCCCGACCCCACTGCACTAAGTCCGCCTGCCACACAGTCACCGCAGGGGATCTGGGAGACTTCCACTTCATCGTAATGACCCAAATAGCCAAGAAGAGTGCTAGGTCTAAGAATTTTAACTTGACTTTTTGCATTCCAGATCGGCGCTGTAGTCCCACAAGGCAGGATAAGGCCTCGGTAGGAATCGGCAGTTGTCAGAGTGCCGAGAGTGTGGCAGACCTCGTCCCAGTATCCTCTTAATCGAGGGCAGGACCATATCATATGGATAAAGTCCGCTTTGTCCCCTCCGCAGCGGGGGTAACAATGAGGGGAGTCCGGGAACATAAGATGTATTCTCTTGGGGGTGAAATATGCTCTATGGAGTACCTTTGTTTGAATAAATTTATGTCTGACATTAAGTGACACTCTTTTGGGGTGTTCCAATATGGTTCTCCACTCTCTGTCCGTGATTTCAGTGTGTACGTCTTTAGACCAGCGTGCCCTAAGGGTCCGGAGCGGAAGCGCTGCATGTGCCCTTATCCCCATATATAACCAACGGACCAGATAGCTGCCCGGTTCCATGTAATATAACAGGTGTACTAGTTCGTGTTGTGTGGGTTTAGTTCGTTGTGGCGCCCAGGTGGTCCTAATATAGTGTGCCACGTGGCATGTAGCAAGTATAGACGTGGTGGAGCACCCATGATCTGTACAAAAGTTTTGTGGTCTAGTAGGGCGTCATCCCCAAAAAGGAACTCACGCCCTCTACTCCACTATCCGTCAATGCTTGAATTCTATTTCGTGTGAGTCTGCCCTGCGGCGTGGGGATGCCCAGTAAGGGAATGTTTGCCGCATAGTGTGTTATCGCTGACTTGTATGAAAGAGCTTTCCTCCAGCAAATTAAAGCAGTTTTTAGCAAGGGGGGCAATCCAGGGGAATCCGGGCCTTGGGCAACAATAAAGAGTGGAGTTCTCCCCGATTAAGTCTTTCCTGCGTGAAGCCGATCTCGTGCAGATTCCTAACCGCAGTCCAATAGGAGAGCCATTGTAGCTGGCTAGCGTAATAATACCCTCGAATGTCTGGGGCCCCCAGCCCACAAAGTTACAAGTTAAGGACACTTCCGGATGGACTAGGATGGAACCCTTTTAGAACTTAGACACTAGGATGGCCAATACCCTCGAGACTACCAGAGTACTTGTGTTACCTCACCCACGGATGCCGGGTGCATAGGTGTCTTTTGATGTTGTTTCGTCGTCGTTTTCTTTGGAGAGCTGCAAAGAAGTGCTGCAGGCGACCAGAGGAAAAGTGTCCGGGTGGATCCAAGGTTGGATCGGTGATGTGAAGAACCTGAAAGCAGAGGGGACACAGTCTGGGTCACTAGCCAGTGACCAGGAAGGAACCAGGAAGGAACTAGGCGATGTCGCGTGCTTGAAGGTGAAGAAGGTGAGTTTGTCTCTTCAGCCAGGAGGCATCGACGATGACCAGGAGCTGGATTCGAGCTGTCCCACGATGGATCTAGATGACTGCAGCGTCGGTATCCGGATTGGACCCAACAAGCCTTGGCAACTGCATCCTACGCAGGATGTCGAGATTGGCTCTGTTGCAGACCAGCAAAGTCTGTGGCGCTTCTCCTTTGCAGGGAAGCTGGGGCAGCCTGGAGCAACCAGGATCGCAAGTTAGATTCAAGATGCGTCTTCAGGGGGCTCACTAGCCAACGGGCAAGGAACCGGGAATACCCATCGAGCACAAATGTGAAGACGGGGCCCACGGGACACTCTCGGAGTGTGGGGGCCTGGGCTTCGGGTCAAATGATGCTCGGGGCTGTGGCTTCTCATACCCCAATGCACAACTTACTGAGGCTCCAGAAAATAATAATAATAATAATCTACATTTGTAAAGCGCACAATCACCCGTAAGGGTCTCTAGGCGCTGGGGGCCGTCGGGAAGATTAAGCAAGCTATTGCCCAGAGTCACATGGTGCTGGGTTAATCTGCCGCCGGTGCCGGGGATCGAACCATGATCCCCAGATTCAGGAGTCAGTCGCCCTGGCCGCAGCGCAAGGAGTGCATGTAGCAAAATGCAGGATGTCCAAGATGTCCGGTCCCACGTATTGTGTCCGCCACAGGTCTCAGTTTGCTGTGGATGTGCGTCGGGGTCAGAGAAGTCTGAAAGTCCAGTTCTTGAGTCGCAGAGTCTTCGGGTTCCGGCTGGAGCCTTGAAACTGCAGACCGGCAAAGTTGCTGTTGGTGCCTGTTTGAGCAGGGTGGTCACTCCTTGACCACAAGGGAGATGTTTTCCCTCTTCTAGTCAGAATAGAATGTCGAAGGTCCAAGAGTTCTGTATCAAAGTTTCGTTCCAGGATAATCTAAAGTCCTGGGGACACAGCTCCTATACTTATACTAAGGATGGGGGCTGGATTACCTGCCGAGGTCCCTCCTATAGGTGGACCTGAGAAGGGGGTGGTTACACCCCTTTCTCTTTGTCCAGTTTTTCACCAGAGCTGGGGCTGGAGTGCCCCAGCAACTGGTTTGAACCGGGCTATGCATGGAGCACCTTGTGTGCCTCAGGCAGTGTCTAGATGCATTCACTGAATGCAGCCCTCCCTGCCCCAATACACAAAACCCCTGTCTGGGGACAGAAAACCTATTGTCCAGGCCGCCCTGGCTGGAGTTTCCCCCAGCAACAGGAGGTCAGATTCGTGTCTGTGGCAGCATCATCCATTTTGTGATGCTGAGGCTCTGTTTAACTTTAACCGGGTAAAGCAGTAACATACATGTCTTTTCCCTCTGGAAGGGTGGAATGCTACCCCCGCCGCCAGAATTGGCGGGGGGAGTAGTATTCCAAAGTGTTTGACACCTTACACGACATGTTTTGATAAAGCCAAACCAGTTAGCCTTAGCCGCGAGGATTATAATGCACTTAAGAGTATATGGCCTGGGGCCCTGAATAGCAGGGTCCCAGGCCAAATAAGTCGAAAACCAGCAAAACACCAGGAAAAAAGTTGGGGTAACCATATAGTCAGATTCCACCTTCCTACAACTACTAAACCCGGAAGTAGAACCTATTCATTCCGTCTAGCAGCACACAAGTTATGTCTTGGCTACAGGGGTATTATGGTTGCCCGGACCACCTAGGACAGAAGCAGCTATCTACCACTTACTCATACTTCTTTCTCCAGAATTCTTTAGTTCGTCCTCAAACAATCAGGCGCGTCTTGTGGAAAAACAAGTGTCGTCCTGTTTGACAAATCAACAGCAGTCCATCCCCAGTGACACACAACTATAGCTAACATGTTGACAGACCATCACCTGTGGTACACAACCCTACTTGAAAGCCTCTTCCACTTCAGACATCCAATGACTCAAACACTGACTGCACATTAACTAGCTCTGGATGTCCAGTGCCCATCTGAAGCGCAACACAACCAAGGCAGAATTCCCATTATTTGCCAAAAGGCAGCAAACAAGAAACCATACAAAACTGGTTTAAAGACATTTATTTATTTAGAAACCTGACACTTGCGGATATTGGAGCGCTTTACAATTGTTAAGAAACTAGAGACAAATAGAGTCTGCCATATCATAGTGGATAATATAGGATATGGCAATACCTCCAGTAATGGAGGGTACAGCACAATATCAGGATTGTATGATCAAAAACAAACAATGACCAGGAGAGCAAGAGTCAAGAATGTAGTTGACGTGTCATGAAAGCTATGAAGAGAGGAGATATTGGGATCTAGAGCAGAAATGTATTCATAAGTAGTACTTTAACTTCTTTCTTGAAAAATGTTGTTGAGGGTTTCAGTCTGGTTTCAGGGGGCAAGGCGTTCCTGATTCTCATGGGGAGACCAGAGTAAGCTCTGTTGTAGGTTTTCTTTTTTAAGAATCTATGTTTTTAGCAGTAAGGAGCTAGGGTGTTCCAGCTTCTGAGCGCGGTATCTCTGGGTATTGTAGCGTAGGGCTTAAAGGGCCATGCAGACAATTTTGAGTTGGATTCTTGCTTTGTAAGGTAGCCAGCTGAGGGATTACAAATTGGGGGTGATGTGGTTGTTTCGTTTAGATCCAGTGATGAGCCTTGTATCAGAGATAAGAGAGGCCCTTAGAGGAGCTGTTTTGGATCTGAGCAAACCGCAGAGGGTTGCACTTCCATAGTACAACTTGGGAATCCCTAAGGCTTGCAATGTACACTTGAAATCGTTGGGGGGCGGGGGAAGGGGTTTAATTTTCTTAAGATGTTCATTTGGAGTTTCACTCCTTTGGTGACAAAACTGATGTGTTTCTGCATGTTAAGGTTATTGTTGAGTTATTACCAGTAATTTAGCTAAATCTCAAACTTGTGGCAGGCAGTTGAGGGCGATTTAGTTGTTTCAATCATTCCTCAATGATAGTTGACTGGTTGGGTTGAGTGATTATGCGGAACTCTGATTTTAGAGTATTGTGGTGGTTTCATGCCAGCCATTTTTTTGTTTTCTGTAGAGTTAAGTTGAGGGATCTGATCTCTTCCGGGGAGGAGACTTTCCGTTGTAATTGGATGTCATCGGCATACATGTGGTAGTGGATGTTGACTGAACTCCCGTTAGAGGTTCCATGAACAGGTTGAAGAGAGTGGATGAGAGGGAGGAATCCTGTGGTCCCCTAGTGTGACCAGAGTAGTCTGAGATAGGGAATTATTAAACTTGAATCTTTGAGTTCTGTTTTGGATAAACAAGTTGTACCAGTTTAGGGCAGACCCAGATAACCTCATTCTATGTTCCAATAGGTCTAGGAGGTTTTCATCCTTAACTGTGTCCAATGCCAAAGATAGGTCATGGAGGATTAGTAGGCAAGATGCGGTCTGGTCCAATGTTTTCAGCACATCGACCACTGTGTGTCCAAGCTGATTGAGTGCTGTGCTCTGGACAGAAGCCAGATTGGAGTTGATCTAAGAGGTGGAATTGTTCAATGTGGATACAGAGCTGTACATGTATACATTTTGTTAAGAGCTTCTCCAGAGCAGAATATTGAAGATAGGGCGGAAGTTGTTTATATCAGTGTGATCTGCCGTTGGTTTTTTAAGGATGGAGAATCCTGCCCGAACTTTAGCCAGTCAGGGATAGTACTTTGAATTAGGGAGGCATTACCAATCTTTGTCCAAAGTGGGAGTACAATGGTTTAATCTCATTGTAGAAATTGAGGGGTAGGGGGTTGTTGAAGTGGTTTGGGGGTTTCAGCGCTACAAAAATTTTGAGAATGGCACTTCCATCAAGGATTTTAAAGGAATTCCATGAGGCTTTGTTTTTGGAAGATGTGCCCCGGAAGAAGTTAGGGAGCAACAGTCAGGGAAGAAGTGAAGCTGGAGTAGGGTAGAAGAGGACAATGCTCCAAACCCAGCTGCAAATCATATCTCATGTTTTCAGTCTTCTCAAGAACGAAGGAGGTAAATTCCTGGCTGTTTGACACAGACTAGAATTGGCTGGGAAAGGGTTCGGTAGGCCATTTGACTGTAGTTTAATGAGTTCAAATTGGAGTCTTTGGTGGACAGTCTTTTTAGCTGTAGTGGTGCGATTTAGTCTAGGTTACTCTCCATGGAGTTAGTATAGTGGGTTATGAAATCATGATCATGTTGACATGTTTCCAGGAGGAGGCAAGATGTTATTACTGAGAGATGTCAGTTTGTTGAGGTTGATATTTTGCATGCTACTTTTCCAGAGTTTAGGTTTTGTTAGTTGAGGAATGTTTGTTCTCACTGATTCAGTGATTAGGAATGTGATGTAGTGGTGATCAGACTAATCACAGGGGAGGATATATTCAAGTTCAATGGAGGTGGCCTTCGCAGTGATAAGACCTAAGGCTGCTGCCTTGTTGTGTGTGGGGCTGGTACAGATTTGGGTCCAATTGAGGTTGGCAAGAAAGATTTTAAAGCTGTTAACTGCAGGGTCATTCAGATCATTCCAGTGTAGGTTGAAGTCTGAGGAAGATTTGGTTGCAGTGTTATTCCGTGATAGTTGCGATGATATCCGTAATTTGTTATATGAAAGAAAGGTTGTCTCCCAGAGGGTGTTAAATAGTGTGTATTTTGTATAGAAGCCTGTTATTGCATGCGATATTGAGGCATAAGTATTTGCATCTGGATTAAACAGTGGGTTGTGAGTATTTCACTGATTGGCTGTTAACTGTGTATGCAAGCAATGCCTCCACCTGGTCTTCTGGGTCTAGTAGTGCCATTGTTAGGGGGGACCAGGATGCCAAGGACATGAACTGTTATGGTTTCGAACCCCGGTTTCATTGAAATCCCTTGGCTTCACCCTGGAGACCAACTTTACCTTCCACTAACATATTGCCAAAAAAACAAAGACTGCTTGATACCAGCTCTCTCAATGAAATCATCTTTTCCAGAAAGTGACTTCTAAATTGCTGTTCAAACTCTCGTTATCTTGATGATGGTAACACACTTCTCCATGTCCTACCAGACTCTAAACTGGCACCCGTTAAATGCATCCTACATGCCACAGCATGTCTTATCCAGGGTCTGAAGTAATATGATCACATCATCACCATCCGTATGGAACTTTATTGGCGATTCTTGCTGGCCCACTCCATCTTTAAAACCAGTTGCATCATTTACAAAGCCATCACACACTAAAGCCCTGCTTATTCTGCAGACAAGCTCACCATCTCGCATGGGTCTCGGCACAACCAGGACACTATCAGACTGCAGACTAAGAACTGAAAAAAATGCAAAAAAAATGAAGCAAGTCATTTACATCTAGGCACCAAGGATCTGTACATACATCCTTGTATAATTTACAACAGCCTCACATTTCTCCAATTTGGAAATAGTTGAAGACTTACCTCTTTAAAGAACACTGCTTCACAATGTATTAACCACCCACAACCTTTCGACCTTTCCTAGCACTGATTGTCTTTATGGCTTGTGTTTTACCCTGCACAGCGGTACGCCGCAATCTGAAAGAAACATGTTAGTGTTGGATTCCTTACCTTAGAATATCCCCTGGCGTCAGTCTGGATCCGGAAACTTTTGCGTAGCAGTACCCCTGCGCGTCGGTAGGCGTCGTCTGCAGGCGTCCCCTGCGGCTCCGCGTCCGTCGTTGGCGTCGTGCGCCGTGATGACGTCGCTGGAGTATATAGACGCCGCCTCCGCGCGCTGACGTCAGTTCTTCTTTTTTCCGCGCCAGTGGACGCAGATCTGAAGAGCAGTACTCCGGTCTTTGACCGAGTTTTTTCGAATTGTTATCACTTTGTGCCTGTTAGGATGCCTGGGTTCAAGCACTGTGATGACTGTGAGCGCACGATGTCGGTCACAGACCATCACCGCCTCTGTCTCCGGTGTCTGGGCCCCGACCACGACGTGGACTCCTGCATCGACTGCCGGGCCCTTACCAACAAGGCTAGACGGGAGCGGTCCCGCAAGCTACTGGAGCTCCGGGTGTCGGCCCCACGTCGGGACCGGGAGCGGTCCCGGTCCGGCCGGAGGTCGAGAGAGCGTTCGAGGGAGCGGTCGAGGAGCCGCGCCGAGCGTTCCGGAAGTCGACACCCCTAGTCATCCTCGTCAGGTAAGAAGCACAAGAAGTCGGGGCGTCGTCATCGCACCCCCGACTCCCCCCGACGCTCGCGCGATGCGGCCGGGGGTTCGGGTGACCCCAACCCCGCGGCTCCGCGAGAGTCGCCGGCGCGGCCTGCCCCATACCCTCCGGTCCCTGGGCACGGTGCGACGCCTGAGGAGATAGAGGCGTTCCTCATGGCCATGAGGGCCCTATCTCCTCCGGCGGGTTCCACGGCGCCTACGGGCCCAGTGAACCCGTCCGGGGGCCCTAGCGGTTCAGCTGACCCTACCTCGACGCCGTCGGATGCTCCGACTCCGGCGCCGCCGGCGGCGCCGATCCCGGCGCCGCTAGGGCCTTCGGGGTCGACGCCGGATGGACGTCCATCCAACCCGGCGCCGATCCCATCGGGGTTGCCCCCGGCGCCGCCTCCGCGCGACGCCGGTTCCTCGGTGCCGGCTTCGGGCGGCACTGGGGCTCCGGCTCCGGCGCCGGCTCCGGGCGGCGCCGTCCCCTTGCCGTCCCCTTGCCTTCACCGACGCCGGACGCGGGGCCGGACGGGCGTCGCTCGACGCCGGTCCCGGCGCCGATGGGGCCCATGAACTTGAGGAGCCGGTCTACATCGTTGACTCCGAATACGGAGAAGATGAAGAGTTCGGTGAAGGTTGGGAGGGGTCCGAGGACCCTCTGTCACGCGAGTGCCAGTATGACCCGGACTGGACAGGTGACTTGGGGGATGCCAGTGGTTTGGACGACTCTCCTAACCCTGGTTTGATCTCTCCTCCAACCGTGGCTTCGGTGGAGGGAGCTGCATATTCAGTGGTGCTGATGAGGGCTGCCAAGGCCTTACACCTTGAGCTCCCCGTCGCGGCCGTGAGGCCTAACATCCTCACTGAGGTCTTCAAACCGCAGTCATGCCCACAGGAGCCACTGCTGCCGTTTAATGAAGCCTTGTCAGACGTTCTGTTGGGCACGTGGTCCAGGCCCGCTTCAGGTGCGCCTGTTGATCGGAACGTGGCCAGGCGCCACCGTCCTTGTCCGGATGACCCCAAGTTCCTGTCTACCCACCCCACTCCTGAGAGTCTGGTGATCCAGGCCTCGACCTCCCAGTCCGCATTCCCGTCGGCCCCGCCCGACCGGGAATCCAAGAGGTATGACCAGTTTGGCAAGAAGGTCTTCTCGTCCATTAGTTTGGGCCTGCGGTCTTGCAACACCGCTTGCCTCTTGGGCCGCTACACCCACTCTGTGTGGGATACGGTCGCGGAACTGCTGCCAGAATGCCCCATGGAGGTGCGGGCTAAACTCGGTCAGGCTGTGGCTGAGGGCCGAGATGCAGCGAAATATTCGATACGGTGTGGTCTTGATACGACCGACTCGCTGGGCAGAGCTATGTCAACGACAGTGGCGATTCGTCGCCACGCCTGGCTGAGATCCGCCAACTTTTCGGCTGATGTCCAGAATACACTGATGGACATGCCGTTTGATGGCTGTCACCTGTTCGGTGACAAGGCGGACCACGCACTGGAACGCTTCAAGGACTCCAGGGTCACGGCCAAGTCCTTGGGTCTCTCGACCCAGCGTCAGCAAACGGGTTTGTTTCGTCCCTTTCGTGGCCAAGGAAGGGGCGCCCCCACACGTGCTGCCAGCCACGCACCGCAACAATCCTTTCAACGCGGCGGCGGTCGGGGACAACGGCGGGGTCAGACCACACCTCCCCCCGCAGCATCTGCCTCAAAATCCTCCTAGTCCGTGCTTTCGGCCCCATGTGACGCCAGTGGGTGGCAGGGTTCGCCATCACCACGCTCACTGGCGCACGATCACTTCGGACAGGTGGGTGCTGCAAATTGTCCGAAGGGGCTACTCCCTCCCCTTCGAGACCTCTCCTCCAGCCATGCCACCGCAGAACCACCGTGTGTCGGGGGACCACTTGACACTTCTGCAGGAGGAAGTTACGGCCCACTTGGCCAAGGGGGCCATCGAGCGCGTTCCTGGGCCAGAAGTAGGGCGTGGTTGTTATTCCCACTACTTTCTGGTGCCCAAGAAGGACAAGGGGGGCCTACGTCCTATCTTGGATCTAAGGAACGTCAACGGCTTCCTCCGGAAGGAGAAGTTCAAGATGTTGACGTTAGCTCAGGTCTTGGCTGCTCTAGACCCGCAAGACTGGATGGTAGCGTTGGACTTGCAGGACGCCTATTTTCACATCCCCGTCCTGCCGGCCCACCGGCGTTACCTGCGGTTCACGGTAGGCCTGGAGCACTTTCAGTTTATCGTGCTTCCCTTCGGCCTTACCAGCGCCCCACGGGTGTTCACAAAGGTGATGGCGGTGGTCGCAGCCCATCTGCGCAGGTTAGGGGTTTCAGTCTTCCCCTACCTAGACGACTGGTTGTTGAAGGCGGGCTCGCCCCAGACAGTCGTCCACCACCTTCAGATGACGGCAGACCTCTTGCACGACCTGGGGTTCTCCATCAATGTGCCGAAATCACACCTGTGTCCCTCTCAAAAGCTCCTTTTCATCGGAGCGGTTCTGGACTCGGCGCAGTTTCGGGTTTATCCTCCGGAACGGCGGGTTCGGGATATTCAGGCTGTGATTCCCATCTTTCAGCCGTTATCCCGGGTTTCGGTCAGGTTGACGCTGCGGCTGCTGGGACTGATGGCTTCCTGCATCCTTCTGGTGCATCACGCCCGGTGGCGGATGCGGGCTCTGCAGTGGGACCTGAAGTTTCAGTGGGCCCAGCATCAGGGCAACTTGTCCGACCACGTCTTGATCTCGGAGGGCACTGCGAGACAACTGCAGTGGTGGCTTACGGACCGCGATTGGGTCAGGGGCAAGTCCCTCTCCCTTCCCCAACCGGAGCACGTTGTCGTGACGGACGTGTCCCTCCAGGGCTGGGGTGGCCACTTGGGAGAGGCAGAGATCAGAGGCATCTGGTCTCCGGCGGAGTCCCGGCTCCATATCAACCTGTTGGAGCTGCGGGCGATTCGTCTGGCACTGAAGGCATTCCTCCCCTTTGTCAACGGGAGTGTAGTGCAGGTTTTCACCGACAACACCACCGCCATGTGGTACTGCAACAAACAGGGCGGAGTGGGGTCGTGGACCCTTTGCCAGGAGGCTCTGCGCCTCTGGCAATGGCTGGAACGTCAGGGCGTGACTCTGACGGTTCAACACCTGGCAGGTTCTCTGAACGCCAGGGCGGACGAACTCAGCCGTCGGTGCTCGATGGATCACGAATGGCGTCTGAACTCGGACGTGGCGCGAGGCATCTTTCTGCAATGGGGAGAGCCTTGGTTAGATCTATTCGCCACAGAAGAGAACGCGCAATGTCATCAGTTCTGCGCGTTGGAGTTTCCAAGACGGCACTCGCACGGCGACGCCTTTCGGCGCGAGTGGAGTTGCGGTCTGTTATACGCCTTTCCGCCTATACCACTTCTGCCCAGAGTGCTGAAGAAGATCAGGCGCGACCGGGCCCAAGTTATCCTTGTGGCTCCGGACTGGGCTCGAAGATACTGGTATCCCGAGCTACTCAGCATGTCAGTCGGTCCCCCGATCCGCCTGCCCCTTCAGGAGGACCTTCTGTTGCAGCAGCAGGGGACGGTCCTCCACCCGAACCTGTCCAGTCTCCACCTCCATGCTTGGAGATTGAGCGGCGGCAGTGTAGGCCATTTGACTTGCCTCCTGAAGTCTGTGATGTTATTCTGGCAGCCAGGCGTCCCTCCACTAAGTCGGTATACGCCTGTCGGTGGAACAGATTTGTGGCATGGTGCACAGCAAAGGCTGTGGATCCTCTCTCTGCCCCTCTTTCGGAGGTTCTTCTGTTTCTTCTTTCTCTTGCCCAGCAGGGCTCTGCTCTGGGCACTATCAAGGGCTACCTTTCTGCCCTTTCAGCCTTTTTGAGGCTTCCTGATCAGCCTTCTTTGTTCAAATCCCCGATTGTAACTCGGTTCTTAAAAGGCATCACTCACATGTTTCCACCTGTTCTGTTTGTGATGCCTCAGTGGGATTTGAACCTGGTTCTGACCTTCCTGATGTGTGCTCCCTTTGAGCCCCTTCATTCTTGTCCTCTCCGTCTCCTGACTTTAAAGACGGCTTTCCTGGTTGCCATCACCTCTGCCAGGAGAGTGAGTGAGCTCCAGGCTCTTTCTGTCCAACCTCCTTTCCTGTCCATTCATCCTGATAAGGTGGTTCTGAGGACTAGACCTTCTTTCCTGCCCAAGGTTGTTTCGGCCTTTCACATCGGGCAGTCCATCACCCTCCCTTCCTTCTTCCCGCCTCCGCATCCTTCAAAGGATGAAGAGCGGCTCCACCGTCTGGACCCAAAACGTGCGCTTTCATTCTACATGGATCGCACACGCCAGTTCCGGGTGGATGACCAACTGTTTGTTGGCTACGTGGGTGCGAAGAAGGGACGGGCGGTTTGTAAACGAACCATCTCTCGATGGGTCGTCCTCTGCATCAAAGCGTGCTACTCTTTGGCTCGGAAGGAGCCTCCTGTTGGGCTGAGGGCCCATTCCACTCGGGCCACGGCGGCTACTACTGCCCTGGGCCGGGGAGTCCCCTTGCAGGACATTTGCCAAGCGGCTACGTGGGCCTCGCTGCACACATTTGCGAGGCACTACTGCCTGGACAGTCAAGTCCGGAGGGATGGCTTCTTTGGCCGTTCTGTCCTCCAGGACTTTCTGGTGTAGTATTGTATTGGTTCGCAGACCCACCACCGGGGTTGGTATTGCTGGGGTATGTATTCTAAGGTAAGGAATCTAACACTAACGTGTTTCTTTCAGATGAACAAGTTACTTACCTTCGGTAACGATATATCTGTAAGAAACATTAGTTCGTGTTAGATTCCTTACCGAACCCACCCATCCTCCCCGTTCTGCGAACTGATACCTAGGGTTAAGGTCATCCCTTTCAGGGCCCTAGTTTTACATGGCACCAGTGTTGGTTCTCTCATGGCTCTGCGTCTCCTGGCGCGGAAATGCTGTGTGCAAAGAACTGACGTCAGCGCGCGGAGGCGGCGTCTATATACTCCAGCGACGTCATCACGGCGCACGACGCCAACGACGGACGCGGAGCCGCAGGGGACGCCTGCAGACGACGCCTACCGACGCGCAGGGGTACTGCTACGCAAAAGTTTCCGGATCCAGACTGACGCCTGGGGATATTCTAAGGTAAGGAATCTAACACTAACTAATGTTTCTTACAAATATATCGTTACCGAAGGTAAGTAACTTGTTCTTCTGGCTAGGTTTGCGCTTTGGAAATATCATATGCATGCATGCATGCATACCTACATACATACATGAATACTAAGGGCCAGTGGGTCCTTCAAATAACCAAATGTGGTGATGCCTCCCCTTTTTGGTGCTGCCTCCACATAGCCCCCCTGTTTACTGTGCCCATTTGGCTGATCATGCCGCATTATCCTTCTGAAAGTGCTGTGCCTTCTGTGCAAGGGGGTGATAGAGCTGCTACATGCCAGATGGGTGATATATTCAGGCCAACATGCCTGTAGGGCGAAGCAATCCGCCACATTCCGGATACACCCTTGTAGAGTTTAGTGAGGGGGGCAGAGTCAGTCGCACGAGGCACACCGCTGCCAGGGCATTAGTACTACAGAATTCAGTGGCATACATTATTTTCCAATACTGGATCTTTCATAGATGCACATGCTGGATTCATCCCATCGTCGCATTTGAAGTCCCACGGTAAACGTAGATGGACAGTGCAGTGTTAAACCGAGACAGAAAAGCTTTAACATAAACACACAAGAAGCCTATTTACATCATTTAAAAAGATTAGAAGTTCAGACATTCCACACAGATCATAGCCTTCCCGTCCCGAGGTCCCCATGATCTGATTTTTACCCTTTGTTATGTATAAAGGGAGTCCCTTGAGCTCTGCTTAGTCAGTTACTGATAAGTTGGCCCTTTCTGCTTCTCTCTGTATTTCCGAGAGAATGTCAATCACCTCTAAGATTTCATGTGGCTGAGTCCTCTAAAAACAATCTTTGTAGTCTATGTGGACCCTGTGGCAGGAAAATACTTCATTCTGAAGACCATCAAAGGGACTGCTTATGTTGCTTATATCTCTACCACAAGGATAAGGATTCAAAAATGTGTCATACCTTTTCAACTAGCACCTTGAAAGACCAAAAGTGTTGACTTTTGGAATATGGCAGCACTTCACAAACCTCAGGTAAAGCAAAAAAAGTTCATGTTTACTTGGAGTGCTTTCTAAAATCTTCATTAAAGGAAAATCATCAATTTCTACAGAACCTCTTAGGAAATCAAATAAAAAGCTATGGGAGTAGCTGATGTGACTCCTGAGGTAGTCAATTAGACTGGAATCCCTTCAAAGTCAGTCCCAAGCTGTCCTGTGAACCATCAAGAAAGATCTCTGGACTAGTTTCAAAATCGAAGATGTCAACATCATCTTCTGACGATGATGATGAAATGTGATGGACCTTTTGGACCTGCACACATTTAACACAGTTAAAAGTAAAATATTAGACCCAGACAAGGAGGCATACAGGGAAATCGTAGATATTATTCGACTGCCTCTAGTCACTCAAAAGAGTCTAACACCAGGGGTTCATTTCAGCCGTTCAAAGAACATATTGATGATGGTACTTGGTAGTACAGATATAATAGCCATAATCAAACTACTCGCGCATGAGAGGAAGTGATGATCCAGGTCCCAATAGCCTTGATCAGGTATTTGTGATGTATGCGCACAGTATTATAAATGCTTCCTGGAATCTGCATCTGGACCTGCAAAAAAATCTTCCAAACTTCCGGATCCACCTCATTCAGGTCCTCACACAAAACCAATCATTCCACATTCTGCTGTGCATGTTCCTCTTAAACAAGGATGTCCGCTCCTTTGATGCAGCATTCCCCTTTGGCAACTCAAGCTAATCCACCAGCCAAAGGCAACCCATACTCTGACTATGACCAGGATGATGGTCAGTTGCAGCCAGTTTCCCCTCGATCTACTGGCCTGGAGTGGGATGATTATATTGCACCCATTTCAGGAGATGTCACCCCTCCTACAGCAGATTTGCATCCAGGTGACATTGGAGGTTTCACAATCTCATCAGCATAGTGTCTAAAGCGTTTTGACTTGCCATGCCAACAAACGAAAACAACCCTTTTCTTTCTTGCTTTTAAAGAAAGGTTATTTAGACAAAAACAGTAAGTGATCATATTTGGTCAGAAAAATCACGCCACAATAGCTGTGGCGATTCCCAGAATTGACAAAAAGATATATGGCACCTAAAAATACCCTGGATTGTCTCTTTGATCACCCATGTGCAGATTTGGTGGTAATACAGGCGAACGACACGCTGAAACCCAACGTCGCTATGCACTGTGCCACCCGGCATCAGCAAATGATTCTCCGCAAACAGTAGTAACATCTGTCATGGCGGACAATGCATTGCTAATTCTTGACCAATATGACCATCTGATATTGGGTCATATCGGGACTACCTTCCCCACTAGAAAAAGACTGAATAAAAAAGCAATACTCATTGAAGGGCAGAAAACCTAATCAGAGGTCACTGTCATTACAATACACATTGCAACAATGGGATTCAGACAGTTGGTTGTGGCAGCTGTTTTACACTACACTACACTTTACCTCTGAACCAAAAAAGGAACTGACATAACTGCCACCTGCTGGGCTTGATGCGATACTGTAGGGCTGTGGCCCCTTGGAGGTGGAGTAGTAGTTTTCGTGTTAACATAAATGCAGCTTATATGTCTATATTGCAGAGTCCTTCAACTCCATTTCCTTTAACAAAAAAAATTAATGAGATTTGTTTTAGGAAACTTACTAATTTCTAGTAACTTCTCTGCTCTTATTACTATTTTGGCTTTTTTTAAAGTAAGTTAAAGGAATTGGGCAACATCGCCTATGTTGTAGGCTGGTAAAATATTTAATATTATATGAAAAGGTTTGGAATGGAAAACAGAAGTAAATATCTTGAGAAGTGACGCTCCGGGATCCCACAAAAGTGCGGAACTAATCAGTCGCTTTGATTTCACTGGTAGTTCCCCTGAAGAAGAACTAGGATTAGAGAAGAGAAACCTCTCCTTTTTTGTGCATTAGCACCAAAAATCGTTTTTGTTTTTACACAGGGAAAATTGCGTCCCCTTTGTAGAAAGTTTCCCTAATAGGCCACTGCAGTTTGGGAATGTAATCCTTCATAACCCTGACTGAAAACCAACTTACTCAGCCTTTTTTGGAGTAGTATTGTGTTTCGGAGGGGAATGTTCCATGCATTTTGGATTATAAGCCCACCATACCACAATCCAGAACTTTACTGTAAAGTTAGTACTGCACAAACGCCAGAATACTAGCACATAATCCACAGTACTAATTTGCTTCTGCAGGCATAAATCTCTCCAAGTTCTGAGTCTGTGAATCACAATCTTAGAATCTGTGTTCCAGATTTTATTAGGTTTTTTACACACCAAAGTTGTACTTTGGCACGCACAATCTGTATTTCAAGCCTTTCGTTATTGTGGAAAATATATCCTAGGCACTAAGGGCCTCATTTATGAAGGCCTTCCGCCGCCGCTGCGTCACTTTTTCCCATTTTAAAAGTGACGCACCGGCGGCGCAAGACCTTCATAAATAGGGCCCTAAGTGTCGCCTTTAGGTTTTTAATGACCGATTGCAAAGTCAACCTTGGTCTTGAGTCACCAGTCTGAGAACAGTCTGTCATAGCTAAAATCCCTGTCTGCCTGATGGAGTTTCGATGTCTTATGTGCAGCTGCTGCTACATAGAATGCTCTGGAGACAGAGCAGAATGCAGAGTGGGTACCATATTTGTTTGTTAACGGGTGGCATGTTTTATGTTTATCTGAAACTGACTCCCAAGCGAAAATTTGTATCAGGAAAAATAAAAAATGGCCCTGAATTGCAGATAGTTTTTTTTCTCGCACTTTGGGCTATTGCCTGCCTTCACTGCTTGGGTGGGCTGTGTGTCGCATGCGTGTCCTGGGTAGGGAATACGACTGTTGACCACCCTTCATGGGTGGAAAGGCAACTGTTATTCTGTCCTTGTGGTCCAGGAGCAGATAGTAGGGTGGGTCAATTGTTTACATCAGATCTAGCTGCACGTTCTCTGTTAAAATGTGACAGTTTCCTCCCTCCCTCTAAATTAGAGGAGAGTTCCGAGGGTGTGGTGGGATGGATGAAAATACAATATGTGGTGGTCCCCCGCCTATTCCTACATGACCTCCTGCATCAGCACTCTTCGTCACAATGCTTGATAGTGGCATGGGAGCGATTGGTGTGAATAAAACCATTGTCTGTGAACCAGCGGCTTATGATTCAAATGGCTTCGAATAATATGCTGTGCCTACATTAAAAACCCATGCAGATGATAACATTCTGTTCGTGATCTAAGACCAGCATCTTAAATTATGCACCTGTGTGAGAGTCCTAAATCATTACTTATGCTTCTGTGCTTTTTTTTCTTCTTTAGGAACTATTTGAGCTTCCGGTAAGTGCAGACTTACTTTGTTAAATGTTTATGAATTTCACGTACATCAATAAGTAGTAGTTCTGTCTTCCAATTTTTAAATTAAATCTGTCAATTTTCGTTTTTCCTTTATTTTTATGTTTTTGTCTACTCAATGGACCTAGGTAGATTGTGTTTAAAGTTAAACACATATCATTAAACATCTTTTCTTTCTTAAACTAAAGTTATGATAATAATAGTTCTTGTTTTTGGCCTAGAAATACTAATGGCACAGCAGTGGGAAAGACGACCACCGTAGTCCTGGGGAAGAGACTTAACATTACATAGCAATTGCTCAGAGAAACACTTGCTTGAAGTTTACAGCTGCAACTCGAAAGTTCTGTACTGAGTGCAGGTCGGTTGCAGCAGTTGTATGGACATGGGTTATGGAGCAGCATTGCACATTTAGAAACCGTGCTTTAATACAAAAGAAATCTGCCTCCAAGACTGCACCGAGAGTGAATAGCGGTCATGGAAAGCGCGTTAATACCAACCTTTTGTTTCTTTGAGTGCTTTGAGTGAGCTCGTTAGTGGTGGGTTTACAATGTGTCTCCAAAGGGTGGCTAAATCACACCTATTACATCAAAAGATGCCCAAATATATTCTTAAATGTGGTTTGCAGGTATTTCAGAATAGAAACTCATTCATTAACCTAAAAGCCAGGGTCCAGTACAGTTCTGAGCAGAATTGCTCCTCTGCCTCGCCGAATCATGGCTGTCCCTTTTTGTGTGCTGTTCCCTGATGTATTTGTCATTGCAAAGACTGTGGTTGTATTCACAATTTACACTGTTCGACTCATTGTGACTAAAAGGAGGATTTAAAGCAGCATGATCCCTCTTTGCAAGTCACATTGCAGTGTATCAGTGGTTAGTAACCACAATTGCAGGCACAATCCATGATCGGACAATGACACCTGAAAAGGGATGTTATCCTTTCGCAGACTAGAAGTTTTCTGTAAGATGCAGCTTCCATTTTGTGACACTGGGCTTTCGTTAATTCACAAAAGACTTATTTTATTATTTGATTGGAGCTCCTGTCCCCTTAAGGGTCATTTTGGGTTGTGACAGAATTGTGCATTGTTGTAGTGCAAAATAAAATTCAGGTTGCAAAGCAGTCACGGTTTTTATACTGCTTTGTGACTTGACCGATGATGCATGTGGTTCAAACTGTAGGATTTTCCTGATTTTCAAAACTCTATGGCCAATGGAAACAGCTGGGTGCCACATTACTCCAGTAGCGGTGCCAATGCCGGTGTATTAGATTGGGGAGTTTGTCAGCCAGTCAATATCTTTATTCAACCATACAAATCATGAAGTACTTTACCAAAAGGAAAGATCAATATACAAAAGTATTTCTTTATAGCTAAATTACTGATAACAGGATTTCATGTTGAATAAACTATAACCATTTAAACTTTCATCAAAAGTTCTTAGTTGTAAAACAGGCAGTGTCCCTAAAACAGTTAAAAAAAAAAATAATCACATTAGGCTATTTAACAATATGACTTTCTAATACTCAAGGCTTTTTGAAAAAACTTAACTACCATAGTGCAGCATGCCTCAGATGAAAGCTGCTGTAGCATCAGAGCTAGCCTACTCTGTCTAATAGCAAATGAGGACAATTTCTGTTCTAGATAGTGTTGTGGCAGCAGAATAGAATTTACAAAGTAAACCAAGTGCAACATACTTTGCTCGAAGCGTTTATCGCATGGGCAAAATATGTGGGTCGATAGAGTTGGGAAATTGGACAGAATAATCAGTGTTCAGTCTGAAGAACGTCGAATAAAACGTGCTGGACCATTTTTATAAAATGAAAATGAGGCTCAGGGCTGTCTGCTGTCAAGAGATCAATGTGAGAGATTAAAGAGGTCTTACGTGATTCTGTCTGATATTTTCACAATGATTAAAATACAATTGTTTGATCGTTTGTTGCAGGCTTTATGGATTCAGGATCTACAAACAGCTCTAAGACTCCCAGCATGTGATAGGTTTCCTTTATATAAGTTAGCCAGGGAAAACATATGGCATTAACCAGCGGCATATGTTTATGTATTACAGCCGGTGAAAAATTTGTCTACTATACTCTTATAGAGATCAGCCGTAAAAGTGAGCAAATTTTGATTTGATCCTCTAAATAGGGCAGCCCTAACTTGCCATGGCAGATAACACTAGAGCACCCGCAAGGATCAGATAACTTTTCTCAGAAAGTTGTTCTTGGCTTTCTACAAGAGTCCACACCGGAGTGCGCTCCCAAAACTCAGCTTCATATGAGGCCACCTACATGCACTTACTCCTGTGTTTAGTCCAGAGCTCTTTTATGGGTTGATGGTCTAATTTGGAGTCCAACCTGAACAGGGTCTTCTTAGATCATGAACTGCTGGTCCTTTGTTTTTAAAACAGCCCCAGAGCTCAGAGGAGTGGAATAGTATGCCCAAATAAGTTAATATATTTACCCTCAAGACAAGTCCAGATCCTTCATAAAACTAGTGAAAACTTCCAGAAGGCCCTGAGGACCATTGGCAGTCCTGGTCAGCAGGACTGCGTGATCCGCAAACAGCAGGAGAGCGACTGGATCTATGCTCAATTGGTGCATATCACTCAAATACTTATCAGGTAGTTTTCAAGTCTATTATTGTACCTTTGATCTGTTAGCTATGTCAAAGGCACAGCTCCGGTTCATAAATTGCAAGTGTACTGCCCTTTTCAACTCTTGTTTACTTTCCAATGAGGAGATATAAATTAAGGCATTGGTGCACTGTCCCTCTGGGCTGTTGGAAGCCATACTGAACTTTGGAAGGAATCATGTTCTCTTCAGTCCAGGTTTCCAATCTTCTAACTAAACTATCCCTGTGATCTTGACTGTAGAATCATTCAGAGAGATTGGCCGGTCACGTCCCTAATCGTATCTCTCCCCCTTTAAAAAAGAAAAATAGGAACAATTATTGTCTCAGGCCATGAAGAAGGGAATACATTTTTCAGTTGCAGCCCGGATGACATCTGGTAATATGAAAGCCCACAAAGGCTTTTGGCTTCGAGTGGTTCAGATCTTAGATGTAACAGCTTGATTCGATCTTGCTCCATTTAAATATTATACCTTTGTTCTGTGAGCCTTCTAATGCTGCCCCTTATGCAATATTCAGGTTCAAGCCACCGCCCAGCATGTACATAGTGAGAGGGCTTTGATCACTAGAACTACAGGTTACAGTATTAAAATCAAGCATCCAAAGTTCCTCCTAACCAGTCGTGCTACCGTGCCCGCTACCTGTGAAAGTTACTATCTGTAGACTACTGAATGAGCAAGCCTCAGACGCGATTACCTGATAATGGTTTACCAGAAGGTTGATAAGAGCTTACACAGAAGGGTGGTGTTCAAAATGAAGTTGCCCTTCCCTCACTTGTCAGTTACAACGCACATTGAGGGCAGTAGGTTACACAAAGTTGTGTTAAGTCACCTATCCATAACGTGGTAATGGGCAGTGTGCATTTTAAGATATACCTGTCAGTTTCACAGTCCATGTTGTAAATTGATTCTGGATAGTGATAGGCAAAATTGTTTTTATACATGTTCATGACGGTATGTAAGTCGGAGAAGCGGATATGTAGCAACTGAAATATGGGTTATGAACTTTATAACTTTGGTGCTTGTGACAGATCCAGGAGTTGCCAGACCCCTGTGGCCCTTCCCACTAAAGATTGTAAAGCGATGGAAAGGTAATATACCCATTCATGTAAATAGTGCCATTAAAAAAATTATGTGAAATTCCTTTACAAATTCCTGTCTGCTTGTGTAAAAGAAAAAAGAAATTGGACCGATCCCAGCAAATTTTCATAAGGAGAATAGGCAAATGTCACCAAGGCTAGTGGTTTCGATTGCATGTTTACATTAGCTTACACCTTCTCTATTTAATGTGCCTGGTTTCATTATAACAAAAAGTTGCTGGCCCTTGTGACCTTAGTGGTGTAAACAGATTTCTGGTTTCAACATTATAAAGTCTCTACCTAGCGCTAGAAAAACCTTTATCAGCTGGCACTTGCAGGTGACTAAGACGGTCTGTAAAAGTAGCCATGGGAAGAGCGCTAATTTTACCTACCGTCAACTAGGTCAGTTTTAATTTATTCAAAGAATTCCCAATGACTACAGAGTTTCTGAAATTGATTAACAAAGTGACCTGCAGTATGTTTTTGCCCGTTACCCACCCACAGTACTCTTCTCACCATTAATATCTCAACAAGCAAATGTTCTCTTCCACCTGTATATCTCGGCAGCCAAGGAATATCTTTATTTTTCGGTTCCCACCACTCTTCCCTTTCTACTTGAGAAAGTACTTGCGCAACTCACGTCCCAATCATACATGGCGTGGCTGCCGGTGGCAATCGGAGATGTTTATTGTATTCTTTTGGGTCACTCTGTGTTTCCTAGGGCAGATGTTGAGGGGCTATGCATGGCATTAGTTGTTAATGTGTTTATTTTGTCTTCTAAACTTTTTGTACTGTTCCCTGTAATGAATGGTCCTGCTCTTTAAATCCATAAAGGAGCTAAAGAGCAGATGAAATGGGAAGCAAGAAATTTTAAACAATTTTAAAAACACACACACGTTGGGTGTTTTGTATTCCAATTCTGTGTCCTTTTACCAAAAAGAAATAGCTTTGACATTTATGAGGATGATTTTACACTCTATAGTCCTTTGCATTAAATGTGCACTTGCACAATCTTACTGTTAAACTACAACATGAATTTATTAAACATTTCTTAAAAAAAAAAAGCTTACAATCCACTTTTGTTCCTTCCTGTTAAGGCCTCTTATGAAATTGGAATTGTGAGACAGTTTCCATTTTCCTCCGCATTACAACGCATGGCTGTAGTTGCTCGTGTCCTTGGAGAGAAGAGAATGGATGCATATGTTAAAGGTGCACCTGAGGTGGTGGCTGGCCTGTGCAAGACAGAAACTGGTAACAATAACTTTTAACTGTCTCTTAGCCTTTTGCCAGCCTCTACACCACTTGATGGACAGTATTTGTTTAATTTAACTTTATTTCAGTTCCTCCAGATTTTGCTAGTATTTTGGAAGACTACACCAAGCAGGGGTTCCGGGTGATTGCGCTTGCTCACAAAAGATTGGAGTCAAAACTCTCGTGGCATAAAGTTCAAAATATTAACAGGTGAGAATATTATTTCATGATTTGCCAAGATCAAAATGGAGTATTTTGACGCTAAGCAGAATTAATATTCCCAGTTCACATAATTATTTGTTGTAGAGGAAACTTGCTTTGTCCCAGTTGTGATTGAATGCATTGTGCTGTAGGAAACATGATTTTCTTCGTGATTGCCATACAACCAGCTAGTTGCATTCTTGGTGATACTGGTAAGTTGTGCTTGGATACTTTTACTATAACAATCCATTTCACTCTACATTATTGCACAAACTGTCTATACGTGTCTGCATCTTAAGCATTCATTTTTAGGTTTTGCTTAAGACCGCAAGTGTGCTGTCCCTTATAAGACCTTTTGTTACTGTACAGCGGGCTCAGAGGTTGACCATTACCTGCCATTATTTGACTTCATTGTCAAGCTAATTTGCTTACTTCTTCGTCAACCTCTGTATGTTTTCCTTCCTCTTTGTGTGTTTGTTACTTCTATGAAGCAAAAGTATATTACTGTGTCCTTCTACTGCTCACTTTTTCAGGCACTTCATTTTGTTTTCTCTCTACAAGAGTGCATGTGTTTTCCTGCTGTCTACCTCATATACTTCTCACCTCTACATGTTCCTCCACTCTGCCCATTCCGCCCAGCTTGTCTGTGTGACGCCCAGCTCTTTCCTCCCACTCTCCATTGTTTGTGTGCTTCCCCTTCTCCTCCCGCTCACTCTCTATTGTCCATGTGCTACACACACCTATCCCCATTCACCTTGAAGTTGTCCAAGTGCTTTCCCCAGCCCCTCCGGCCCACCCTCTGTTGTCTGTGTGCTTCCCCAGACTCTCCCCCTCTGTTATCGATATACTTCCCCAGCCTCTCCAGCCCACCCTCAATTGTCTGTGCCCCTCCCTCCCTCCGTTGTCCATGTGCTTCCCCCAGGCCACCCTTGTTTGTCTGTGAGCTTCCCCTGCTTCTCCGACCCATCTTCCGTTGTTCATGTGCTTGCCTCAAATTCGTTGTTTCTCACCCACTGTTGTCTTAGTGCTACCCATCCCCTCTCGCCTGTCTTCTACACCTACTGCATTCTTCTCTTCTGCCTTCCCTCCCTCTCTATTGCCTTGACTCACAACCCACTCACCTGTTTGTGTGCTTTCTTCCACAAACAGGGGAGTTGGTTGGGAGGATTATGAGAAAGTGGTTTATTAGTTTGGGTGGCTCAGTATCCATCACCAATAATAGTCACTATTTGTTTAGATCCAGTCAAAGGCTTGATTAATTTAAACATGAGCTGTAGCTTAACTTGGAAAAATTGTGTGAAACATTTAGAAGTTTGAAAACTTAACACAATAAAAACCCCACTCCAATTTATGAAAAGAGAAAAATGTAATAAGCAAAATGACATGAAAACTATAGAAATCCAATTGAAGAACTAGAAATACATATTTTTAAAGATTTAAGTCGAAAAAGTACCATGTCCCTGGTGCCACCTAGGGAATCGCCCTATGATCCTTTGAGATTTGTGTGTCCTTGGATTTCAAGTGGAAGAGGGTCCAACCTTCTTAGGTCCTTCTCATTGGTCACATCTACCATGTGCAGCAGGTTCAGTCCACCTGATGCAGTTTTGCAAATCCAGCAGGTTTCTGAGGAAGGCTGGATGGGGGTCCAGCTTTGTAGGGTTCTACAGTCTGTAGGTTGGGGGCCACCCTAAGACACTGCTAATCCCTCTCTGACCAAAGGGTTCCCAGTCCCTGGCCTACCTACATTAGTGGAAGTTCCTGTTGGCTCTATTGCAAACGTGCTCAAAATACAAACGGTCAGGGTGAATCATGAAGGTCTTCAACCACACCAAACTTGGGCTCAGGTTGGGGTTTTGAATGTGGAGTGCACTCTGGTAATCCTTGTCTCCTCCCACATTTAACACTACAATCCATTTTGAGGCAGGCACTGTACCCTCAACAAACGCAGACAAAAGTCTGGTAGGTCAAAAGCAGGATCGTTCGACAACCAAAAGAGGATACACACAGGTGTCTTACCACACTGTTCCTTTCGTTTCAAGAGTGCCCCAAGTGTTACATGTGGCTCAACAGACTCGTAAAACAGGATTTGACAGTGTGCTGCCACAGGATTTGACAGTGTGTTGCCACAGGATGCCCACAGTCCCCATTGTGCATATTTTGCAGAGAGGAGTTCTCTCTGCCCATTCAGGTCAACCTATTGTTTGCTCCTGGAAGGCAATTTCACACGTTTCCTTTTTCAGATTGATTCAATGCTGAGCACAGCCGGAGAGCTGGCAGGGGCTTATGCTAATTAGCCTTTTTAACAGTTCAGGTAAGTAATGGGTAACTTTGTAAAAGTAAATCTTCTTTAATATTTGTTAAAAATCCCATTTCACAATTGAGTTATATTTTAGTAGATATTAAAAATAGTGGTTTAATAGTTTTCTTAAGAAACACACAAAAAGTGATGGGAGGAATACTTGCAATTCATCTAACCTCTGGCAACCGCTGGGGGTAGCATCCCAACCCATTGTTCTTTTGCTCAGCATGCCACCTCAGTTTGGATCCTGCAGAAGGCAAATCAGTCTTGACTCTGCTCCTCATGGGAATAGTCCAGTCCAAAGTGCCAGGCCATGTCCCCCCTGAACCGGAACTCAAGCGACCCAGGACTGTTTCACCCTAGTTTTTGGGTCGTCAGCCGGGTACAGTTTGGTTCCAGTGACACAGTGAGCATAGGATCTGCCTCTCAGGAAGGACCTAGCTGGGCAGTTCCGGCTGAACATTTCCAATTGGAGCAGAGTCAAGACAGAATTTACACGTAGCTGGGTCCAAACTGAGGTAACATGGTGTGTAAAATAAGGATGGATTGGGATGTGGCCCAAGTAATTACCAATGGCTGAGATGAATTAAAATTCCATATATCACTTTTTTGTATACTTTAATACATTTCTTAGTTGGTCCCATTCCTGAGATACAATATTAGTATTTTAATCTGTTCTCTCATTTTCCAATTGGACAGCTAGGCTTGCCACAGTGAACATAGTTTATAGAGCTTTGTCACTGTGGGTACGTGTTAACATTAATTTTCTACATACCCCACTTTTAAATATCATGCAACATACCATGTGGTCTACAAGACTTACATAGGGGTGACTTACTAAAAAAATTCTATCTGATAGAGACATCTAGCTGCAGATTCCTTACCTTAGAATTTCCTAGCCAGAGCTAATAACTCTCAGGTGAGGCCCGTTACCATTGTATTTAATGTTATTGTACAGGCTTATTAATTGTACAATTCATAACATAACATTTATTCCCGTGCATAGAAAATGGGCTCCTGGCATTTTGTTCTGCTTTAGAAATAATACAGTGCAATTAATTTCAGTCTCATCAGCAGGTAAGAGTGCTGAGGTGAAAAAAGCCTGCAACATTGTTTTATCCTTAGTCTACATACAGTTTTCCAAAGAGGCATTTGTTTAATTTTTTTACCTCACAAAACATTTACAAAAAATATAGTTTTTCAGAGAAGTAGCCACTATTGGCAATCCCTATCTTTAGAGTAATATCTCGCTGTGAATTGTAGATCTGCGTACGTAATTCTAATATTGAAAACTCTGTTGCACCTGTACTGCAATATTATTTTTTTTTCTTTTTAATATTTGTTGATATAGGGAGGTCATCGAAAACAACATGGTTTTTCTAGGCTTAATAATAATGCAGAACAAGCTGAAGAAAGAAACTCCTGATGTTCTTGAAATTCTGCGGAAAGCCAATATTCGCACTGTCATGGTTACAGGTTAGTAAGGGTTGAGAACGTGTCAATTTATTTTGTTTTTGCATGACTAGATGTACATATAGAAGAAAATACATCCTTTCTTCTCCAACTATTTTGTATTAAACCTCTCCCATCTTAAATTACTGTCCCACATCTATCATGATTTGCTTGTTTAGGAGTGCACTTGGAGATGCATGTGTATTGCTTTTTTCTTTTTTTCTGGTGAATACCTGACTTTTTTTTATTACAAAAGCGATTCTTGTAGAATATTACATTTAAAATGCTTATAGGAGCTTCAAATAGTGGAAGGGCCTTTGTTTTCTTTGAACAACTGTCTGTCATTACTGCTGACAGAGTTGTATGGAACATACTGATCATGTGGCTGCCTCTTTGCTATGCCTGTGCTAAAAATGTGGCTGTGTTTCCTCAAGTATCATTCTGACTTCCTCAAAACTCTGTTGTGGCACAAAAGAGCTTCGAAAAATGCACCAGACCACGTGGCTACCCACAGTCTGTAAAAACAGCGAACGCAGGATGAACAGCTTGGACAGGAAGAACAGTTTTAGGTGCTGCCGGCAAATTTGAATACTAAACAGGTTTGGTCTTTATCAAAAACTGACATTAGCGGGGCGTGGCTAGCAGCCGATGATGGCGGCAGCAACCTAGAGAGGCTCCCGTAGCAAGGCGGTTTCCCGCATCAATCCGCATGCCTATCCGCTCACTGCTCAGTCCGAAGAGGGTCTCCTGGGTGCGGTGACCGAACGGCGCCGGCACAGAAAATTTGGGAACGCTTGGACCCCGGTATCGGGACGAAACTTCATCCGCGTCCCTCGCGGAAGACAGGCCTAGTGACACGAGGCGAGCATCGGTGTCGAGTGAAACTTAAGGCCGGGCGGAAGTCCACCCTCCCCGGCGCAACCACCCGGAAGTAGCCGCTGACGACAACGCTCGACGCCATCGGCTGGCGATCCTTACCGCCGACCACTCCATCCTTCACGCTGTGTATCCGGTGGCGCTACGCAGCGGTGCCCCTTGGCTGCGCTCGACACACGCCGAAGGACCTGTGCGACACCAGTTGCCATTTTGCTTGACTTAGCCGAGGCCGCTACAGCTCAGCGACCGACGGCGGCATTCTGCCAGCGTCAGCGACCTCTGGCCCACACCCATTCTGGGCCCTCTGCACACCCTTCCCTCAAGCGGACAGCTGCGGGCGTCCGGCCCGCTCCATTGTAAACTTGGTCTCGCTGGAGAAAAATGGCGGGGAAGGGGCAGCGACAGACCGCCGCTCAGGCGAAACTGGGGAAATATGCCTACGATAACCAGACATCCACCCAACCTGAGCAGCGCAAATCCCTGGGGAAGGGCGCGGACAACGACGGTGCCAAGAAAGCCACGCTGGACGATGTACTACGAGCACTGGAGCAGGTACAGGCCACGGTGGGCTCGACCGCGGCGGAGGTTACCCTTATTAGAGCCGACCTCCAGAAAATGAGCGAAAGAGTGAAGCAGGTGGAGGTGGTGACTAAATCTTTATTAGAAGACGTTTCCGACCTACAAGTGGCAATGGAGAGACTGCAGGCGGACAATAAACTTCTGAAAAGTAAGCTGGATGACCAGGAGGGGCGTTCCAGACGCAACAACGTCCGTATCTTGGGGGTTCCGGAGTCTGAAATGAAGGGTGCCATGGATCTATATGTTGAGGATCTTATAAAGACTAAACTGGCCCCGAAGGGACTGTCCAACTTTTTTACAGTGGAACGGGCCCACCGGGTCCCGGGGGGGACACCTACCCCGGGGGCCACCCCGCGCCCCATCCTGGCGAGACTCTTTAACTTTAGAGACCGCGATGCAGTCCTCCAGGCAGCCAGGGTGGCACCGCCCATCCAAATCCAAAATTCACGGATCTCTTTCTTCCCTGACTACACGGCGGAGGTCACCCGTAAGAGGAGAACATTCCTAGAGGTTAAGAAGTCACTTCGCGACCAAGACCTGCCGTACTCCATGTTGTTTCCGGCCCGGCTGAGAGTGGTGGCCGATAAGAAGGTCTGGTTCTTTGACTCAGCGGAGAATGCCAGGGAATGGCTGGATGGATGGCGCACTGTGGACCGCACTTCCAACCGCCGACGCAACAGGACGGGAGAGGAGAACCGGCCGGGCTCGCGTTCTCCAACCAGGGACAGCGCGAATGGATCACCGTCGCAGGACCACTTGGGAGCTGCTGGAGGCGAATGATACGGCCACGAGGGACTAAAAAGTGAAACCTGGACTCCCACTCTGATTGTGCACCGAGTCGTTCATGGACGCTGGCCCGGACGACCCGAGGACTGCAAAGGGACCGCCTGCTTTGGGGGACACTCTCCCCTGACGTGCAAGTACTCTGTTTCTGACATGGGATAAGCGCTCTGCTAAGTTGGGGTGGCGGGCAGTTTTGAGTCCGTTTGGCAGGGAGGCAGGGTGGGGGGAGTTGGGGAGGGGATTTGTTCGTTTTTACGGGAAGTTCATGATATCGATCACAAAACGTAAAATGTGCTGTGCTGTTTACTGGAATAATGCTGGGGAGGTGGAGTCTGTGCCGATGGTTTCTGTCTCTAAGTTTCGATGGTGGTGGATGTACAACCTAACGTGATGCAGGCGGGGGAGACGCGATTGGGCGGCTCCTCCCTTAGGCTTCTGGCCTGGAATGTGCGTGGCCTGGGTGATAGAGTGAAGCGCGGCCTTGTTCTGTCCGAGGTTAAGCGTCATAAACCTGACCTAGTACTCCTCCAAGAGACCCATCTAATGGGTAACGCCACTAAGGCCCTGGACAGACGGGGGTATACCATGTTGACCCACTCAGAATTCTCCGCTGGGTCCCGGGGTACGGGTATCCTGCTCAAGAAGTCCTCCACTTTTATCACCCTTAGCACTAGAACTGATACGCAGGGCTGTTTTGCGGCAGTGATTGGTCAATGGGACGGGCGCCCCCTGACTATAGTTTCAGTCTACATCCCGCCGTCACTGCACTCAGTGATGTTGCCCGCCCTGGGCGAATTCCTACTATCCCTCCCTGAGGGAGACACCCTACTAGGCGGGGACTTAATTGCCCCTGCTGACCCACAACTCGACAGGTTCCCAGCGACCGCCCTCCCGGGGGGTCCTTCCAGATTTCGGCGCTTCCTTGAGGCACTGGGGCTGGTAGACGTATGGCGACATGTCCACCCTACACTGCGACAGTACACGTTCCATTCCACCGTCCATAATAGTCTGTCCCGCATTGACCACTTCTTGGCGTTAGGGGATGGGTTACAGCGCGTAGAGGAGGTGCTCATACACCCTAGGGGCATCTCAGATCACTCCCCACTGACTCTCACCATTACCTCACGGACACGAACACGCCACCGCGTCTTTCCGATGCACGCCTCTTATCTTAAGGTCCCTAAGGTCAGGAAGGCCCTGCAGACTGCCACGACACATTATTTCTTGGAGAATGAGCCTACCACAGCCTCGGCTGAGGTACTATGGGAGGCCTATATGACAGTCCTGAGGGGGCAAGCCATCAGCTCTATAACATCACATAGACGGGAGCAGGCGGCTGACCACACGGCGCTTGAGCTCCGACTGCGCGAAACCACCACTGCCCATGAAGTGGACCCCACTGAAGACACATTGCATGCACTCGCACTGGCCCAGCGCCTATATACAGATCACGCTCGGCACATTACACAAGGTCACATCACGGACACACTAAATCGAATATACGATGTGGGGGACAAGGCAGGGAAAATGTTGGCCTGGCTCGACAAAAGAGGGGGTAGCGTCAGAGGGATCCAACAGGTGAAGGACGAAGAGGGAAATATTCAGACTGACCCTGATCGAATAGTGGAGGCACTGGCTGCCCACTTTGAGAAAGTCTACACCCTGTAACGGGACGTCACTGCGATTGCGGCCCAAAGCGCACTATATGACTTGAACATCCCGGCACTACCACCGGAGGCTGCAACTGAGCTTGAGGCGCCATTTACTGCCGATGAACTGCGGATCGCCACTGGGGCCCTCCATACGGGCAAAGCGCTGGGGCCGAACGGTATTCCAATAGAATGGTTTCAAGACCGCACTGACGTTCTTGGCCCATATCTGCTCCGAATGTACGAAGAATGCCGTGCTAAGGGGGTGCTCCTACTGGACCAACGAACGGCCACGATCGTGGCTATTCCTAAGCCCGGTAAGCCCCCGGAGGACTGCTCCTCGTACCGCCCTATATCTCTACTTAACGCGGAAAGCAAAATTCTAGCAAAGCTTCTGGCAAATCGTCTCCTGCCCCACCTATCTGACCTTATCCACCCGGACCAGTCAGGGTTCATGCCCCACAGGAACACCTCGCTCAACCTCCGACGGGTGCATGGGGTGTTGGCTAAAGCGGATGAAATAGGCGAGTCCGCGGTCATTTTGGCCCTAGATGCAAAGATGGCGTTTGACATGGTGGAGTGGGCATATCTCTTTGAGGTTCTCCAATACATGGGTTTCGGTCCCGTCTTCATCTCCTGGATCAAACTGCTATACACCAAGCCAGTAGCACATGTGGTGGCGAACGGCCACATTTCGCACTCCTTCCCACTCAGGCGAGGCACCCGACAAGGTTGCCCTCTCTCCCCCCTGCTATTTGCGCTGTCGCTGGAGCCCTTGGCGATCCGCATCAGGACCACCCCCTTGCTTCAAGGGATTAAATGGGGGGAGGGCTGGGAGGACCGCATATCGCTATATGCGGATGATATGCTGGTATATCTGACAGATCCTGAACACGGCATTCCGGCTCTCTTGCGTATCTGCAATGCCCACGGAGAGGTGTCGGGCTACACTATCAATTGGAATAAATCCGAATTGTATGCCCTGACGGGCAACCACCCAACGGTTGGTTCACACTGCCCTCTGCGACTGGCCGGTTCCTTATTTAAGTATCTCGGTATTCACGTCACGGGTGACCCGGCGGAATACGAAAGACTGAACCTAGCGCCACCGCTGGACCGCCTCAAGCGAGATGCAAGCTTCTGGGCAGGATTACCGCTGACGATGCTGGGGAAAGCAGCCCTGTTTAAGATGAAATCCCTGCCCCGCTTTCTATATATTCTGGACAATACCCCTTTTGCTGTGCCCCCAAGGTACTTCAAGAAGGTGGCGGCAGTGGTCTCTGGTCTGTTATGGAGTAACCGCCCGGCGCGGATAGCTCACGCCAAGCTTTGCAAGGGCTGGTACGAGGGGGGCATCGCACTTCCCAACCTCCATCTCTACTATTGGGCGGCCCAGCTTAGACCGATCAATCAATGGTTGCACGCATCGCAATCAGACCCAGCATTCCAGGCGGACCGGGCCCAGCTGGGCGCTCGCACCCTGCTGGCCCCGCTTTATGATAAACGTAAGCTCAGGTCGCTGAAGGGGCCCACCAAGATCACAGTAGCCACCTGGCATGCAGCCACCGCAGCGCTAGGGTGGAAAGACACTATCACCAAGCTCACCCCACTCTGGGACTCACGTGCTTTGGGCAACCTTCGGACCAGTAAGGGGTTCTCCCGCTGGGACGACATTGGCATTTCGACAGTGGGGGACATGTGGGACCATGGGGCTATCATTACATTTGACCGCCTGAAGGAACTCTACGACATGGGGCCACGTGAAACCTACCGATATGTCCAAATCCGTCACGCACTACTGGCGGTTATTCCGGCGGGGTCAACTCTTCCCGAGTCATCCCCGCTAGAGGATCGCCTCTTGACTGACTACATGGTGGAAAAGGCCACCTCCCTCACCTACCGGAAACTCCTTAACAATTCCCCAGACCCGCTAGTGCCTCTTAAGGAGAAATGGGAGCAAGACGTGGGAGAGATGGATGAACATGAATGGAATGAGGCGCTGGCATCCCCTAAGGAAGCGGGCATATCCTCTAGAATGAGACTCATCCAACTCAAAGTTCTGCATAGAACATACTACACCAGAGCGTTGCTTCACCGCATACAGCGAGCCCCTGACCCCTTCTGCCTGCGGGGCTGCGGGGAGGAGGGCACACTCTTCCACACATTCTGGGACTGCTCAGTTATACAATCCTATTGGCGTCAGGTCATGCGCACTGTGTCACAGGTGTTGGAGGTCTCAGTGCTCCCTGAACCTCGAAGCTGCCTTCTCAATGTGTGGGAACCAACTGACTTGTCTCGGCATGGCCGCCTCTGGGTAACGCTAGGAATGATGGTGGCCAAGAGGGACATTGCGCAGCGCTGGGGGGTGGCGGACCTACCGCTGGCCTCACAATGGTGTGTAAATATGGACAGGGCCATGGTCACAGAACGGGCAGTGTATTTGAACAGGGCGTGCCCAAGCCAAGTGGAACAAAGTGTGGTCCCCATGGAACACGTACCGGGGCGAGATTTGTGATCCACTTCCTGAAGGTGACTCAATAGACTCGGACGAAGAAGACTAAATGGGCTGGGGGGGCTGAGTGAAGCGAGGGGAAGCACCGGGAGGGGGCGGAGTAACGGAAAGGGACGGCTCACACCTTACCTAGCACGAAGGGCAACGTGCTGTTGGCTCTGACTCTGAAGTACGCTTACACCTAACTGGCATTAAGTTTCATGTATAGATCGTATTGTGTCTTCCCGAAGTTTTGAATGTTCTTTCTTTAGGTATAAAACAGAAAATGAAAACCTCTTCACTCAGCATGGAACATTCGCATTTTTCCTTCACAATTTGTTTCTGGATAATTACCTTCACGTCCTCACGACTGCAGGTGCAATTGTATTGTAATAATGGATATTTTATTACTTAACACTTACTTAGCGGCCGGCCCAGTTGGGTTGTAGGCGACAAGCTGTGTAACAACTGTGAAGGCTCAATAAAGGTTTTCAAAAAAAAAAAAAAACTGACATTAGCAAGGAAGAAGAAAATAAAACATTTCGAGTTGGGACTTTATTATGTGTTTCCTGCCAATGAATGGAGGCCCAAACAGTAGGGGATACAGTTATCAGTGGAAAGGGGTTTGAACATCACACATTGTTGAACTGCCAGCCAGTTCAGAAAACAGCAGACACTGTGCTACTGTTGTTCATTAAGTATTAGTTTAGGTCAAAGTATGCACTACCAGCACACTCCACATGAGACATGATCACTGTTCTCATAGGTTTCAAAAAATAGGATGCAGCTTCAGACAGCTGGTAAAGAGACTTCAATATAGGCTATTGGGTGTGTTAATGACTACACAGGAGGTGGAATATCACCAAATTCAGATGAAGCAATGCTTTCCAAATGCCACGCTGAGATTATATCTTCTACCAATAGTATTTCCTTTTGGGGAAATTGAGTGCCATTAAGTTACAAGTTGCTAAAAGTTTTTGCTCTAAAAAATCTTAGGGTATTTATTTTACACGTCTCAAGTTAAAAGTATTTTATATAAGCATGTATCCCACCCTCAGTATGCATATTCAGAGCACTTCACATTTGCGCTTTAGTGGTGAGAGGTAAGTCTTGTTAACCCCCTCACCCATCTGCACCCCCTCCCAAAGACCAGAAAATGTAATCTAATCCCTTCCTGAACGTCGTTTTCACATGGCTAGAACATGGGTTTTTTTTGTGCCGACTAGACACCCAAAATTGAAGGAACTGCTGATTGTTCACAATAGCACAACTTCTCGAATAAGTCTCATATTTGTAAGAAGAAGATCCGAGTTTCCAGATGAGCTTTGTTTAACTCAAATGGGGATTTAATCTTTCACAATTATCTTGAAAGACTGCAGAGACATATGTAAAGTATATTTAAAAGCTATGATTGTGCTGAGTGAAGGAAGTGGGGTGAGACCTTTGGCCATATTTGGCGCCATCGATGTCTGATTAGGCAGTCTAAGCCCTGTCCTCATTGTCTACCATTTTGCCATAGGAGAGGTTGACTAATTTAAATTAAGTATTGCGAAATTTGTCAACAGCTAATAATGGGTGTTTCTAATAGTTACTTATAGATGAAGAGTCCTCACCTTTTGAATACTCCCTAGCGGCAGACAAGATCTGGGAAGTTTTCAGTAGTACCTCAGAATGCTGTCAGTTGCCATGGTGTGGCTCCGTACTGATGCCTTTTCACTCTGTAAATAATGTGCAGAAGCTACATAGACACTACTGCTGCACGCTGACATCAGTTCCTTCCTTTTCACTCCACCAGATGCTAATCTGGCATATCCCTCTGATTCTCTGAGACATTTTACCTCCAATTTTTCCTCAGTGTGCAATGGTATCCACTTCCTCAAAACAACCAGCTTTAAGCCCTGTAGGTGCTGGCGCAAACATATCTCTGTTACTGACCCACACCAGGTATGCCTGTGTGTCTGGGGTCGAACCAAGACTCGAAGGCCTACAGCAACTGTTCATCAATGAAGCCAAAGGGCGCATCAGGGATTGAGAGGTGAAGCTCTACATCGCCAGGCATAAAAAGACTTCTCACCGGCACAGCTTCAAGTCGTGGTCCATATCAAAAATACGATCTTGGTCCTGGTCCTGAAGTAGACTAAGCTGCTCTATGGGTCGGTCTGCATCACAGTCCAAATCATCAAGTAAGTCTAAAAAGAAGCACAAAAATGGAAGCGGGATTCAGAACCCTCTATCCAATCAGATTCTCTGAAAAGGCACGGGGCAGTGCCACAGCTCTCAATCTCGCTGCTGAAGTCGGACGACATCGGAAATGATGCCACAGCTAGTTCCGACCTAAACAGGATTTATGGGACAGCAGCCACACCACATCTGATCGAAGTGTTCCGTGCAACTATACTCCAACCCTCGGATCCCTAACCTACCAGTGGCCGGTTCACCCTTGGTGCTGGTTGGACCCTCCAAGCCCATCTTCCTCTAGCTGTAGTCCTGAACTCTCTTCTGGTACCACAATTCAAACTGGCCGCAGGCACTTCAACACTGACTCCCTTAACGCTGGAGCTGGGGTACCGATAGTTCAGTTCGACACCAGTCCAACCTTGACCAAAGTCACACCAGATACCACCTGAGGCACAACTTTCCCAACTTTAATTACTGCCTCCACAAGGCAGCGAACACTCGCTGTATTCCCAACATGGTATCAGTATGATAATTGGAACAATTACTTGTAGGTACTAGTGGCCTAGGTAGCTCTCCAGAACACCATGATAATGCTTAGGGCAGCCTAAAAACCTGACCTTCAGCTTCCCACCTTGGAGGCAATGTCCAGTGTATTAACAAAAGTCCTTCAGCGAAGACAACCTCTTCTGAGCCTTTTCTTCCATTTCATTAGGCACTGACGGATGCACCATTGGCGACTCAGCTAAACCTTATTCTGGCCCTGTCTGTCTTGTGGCGCAAGCTTCCTCGAGGAGCTCTAATCGAAGGCACCTTCCAAACCATTTCCCCAACTGGGAATCCAAGCAGGTGAAAACATTTGGAAAGCAAGTTTTTTCCTCTACTGATCTGGCACTTTAATCCGTTAACAGCTGCATGTTGGGACACTGTTTCCATGCTCTTTGGGACTCAGTGGCGCAAGTCCTCCCTGGTGTACCCGAAGAACTCCAACCATATCTTGCTCAGGCTATTCAAGATGATTGATATCAATCTAGTACATTTTAAAGAGATCAGAGCTACTGCACGCTCTCTGGACCTTTTAGCCCCACCTCTCCAGCCGCACCTGTTCCACTGCTCCTTTCAAAAATTTGGTAGAGGGGCCCCTTATTCAGGCTTCACAAGGAAGCTAGCAGTTTTGCAGTCGCAACTGTGGTGGGGACAACCCCCTGTGACCTAAGTCCTCTGGCTGTTCAGTCTCATCCCCCCCAGCAGTCCCACCTTTCAAACCTCTTTAAAGCGCCCTTACAAGAGCACAGCTGCCCAATGTTGGCAGAATCGACTGATTCTTCCTGTGTTTACAGGTAATTATGTCAGACAGGTGGGTCTTTTAAAACATGTGAGTTTCTGCGTGTGAGATGGACTATTTTGTGCTTATGACTTCAAGTGAAGATTCCTCGAATGAGTATTCGGATTACAGATAAGCTACTATTTCCTCTTTTGAGCAGCGATGAAGGAATTAACTTTGGGGGTCAAAAAGATTAGAATATGGGTTTTCATGTAATCAAAATGTTGGAATATCTGATTTTTATGGTCGTCTTTGCTTAATGACGATAATATTGCATACACAGAAAATACATGAAAATAGTATCATAAACATGCAAACTGCTATATCTGGGTTGAATCACCAGTTTTTCACTGCCAATGAGCTTGCAACTGCTCTGTGGCCCCTGCATGGAAGATAGAGAATTTTCTTATCAAAAGACACTTAATTCTGTAATTTGGTGCCAGGGATTAGATGTTGGAATCTCTCACTTCTGCTATGTCCGAGAGATGAGAACCTTCCTTTTTGAAAGACGCTGAGACATTTGGATGAATAAATTCTATGATTTCTTGAAGAGCCCAACTTACATTCAAAAGTACAATTTGGTAAGATGCATTTATTATATTAGATTTTTTTAAGATTAAACAATGTTTTTTTTTTGCATGTATTTTTTTGTGAACAGGTGATAATATGTTGACTGCAATTTGTGTAGCCCGGGACTCTGGAATGATTCTGCCGCAGGACAAAGTAATAATTGCTGATGCACTACCTCCAAAGGATGGATATGCAGCCAAGATAAATTGGCATTATGCAGATACCTTCAGAAAGAGCAACGGTGTGCCAACCATAAATACTGAGGTGCTGTAGATGTCTGGTTTATTCATTTAAATATTTAAGAAAATGTTTATTACAATTTGGCAATTGTATATCTTTTGAGTGTTCTATACAATACAGCATCTACTTTATTTGTTACCGTTTGTCATTTACCCTTACAGATTTTACATCCATTAAAGTCTGAAAATACATGGCTCATGAAAACTGATATGTAAGGTGCAAGCCTAACATTCCAGTGTCCCATGACTTGCTGTAGATTGTGCCTATGTAGCAAGGAGGGATCTAGACTACTTGCCGCCTTTTTCTGCAGTGAGGGGTGAGGAGGAGGGGGAACACCCCATGGGGACACAGCTTGGTTTGCTTCATATTCTACCTGAGAGTATTGACCTCTGCAGTCCTTTCTAGAGATGTCAAGAGTTGGCTTACACAGTAAAGTTGAGAAGGAAGGAAATCACCATGCCCTCTCTTTTGGCATGTCCTTGTGGTTTTATGGTCTTCTCCTCCTGCTTATCATTCTCTTTAACGTCAGCTGGCCTGCCTTTATTCCACTGATACTGCATTCAGGATAGTTCATTCTATTGCATATATTGTCATGATTTCATTCTCTTTTCTGGTATTTTTCTTTCAGTATCGTCTATGGTGTTCTTGTTTGTCTTTCTGTCGTCCCTTTGCTGGGTAGCTTGTAACTTTGATTTTTACACTGAGGATTGGGCCTGAATGGTGGGAGTGACTACACATTTCATACATGATCTGTTGGTTTAGACTCCTAATTACTTTTCCCTGTTAGCATCTCCGCTTAGTAGATGTTCAATGGGTTCTCCTACACATAACAGCTTCTTTTGGTGACCTAAAGCTTTGAGTGTGTAACCAGAGTGTTTATCCAGGATGTCATCCCTTTTCAGTCAGGAAATATTATGACTTACTTATAGAAGCACCGTTGGACTATATATAAAATAGTTTGGTGTACATTTTTCTCCCTATGGCTCAAACTCGTAACACTTCAAACATGACATCTTTTATTAACCAAATAATTCTCCACCAGTGTTTGGAGCAAGAAGATATGCTCCATCATGGACAGACCCTATTTGAAACCTTCAAACTTCACCATGTATCAAAACTGTGGAGCTCAAAGTTCTCGACTCTTTTTTCCCTTTGCATGCTTATTGATTGATAGCTGGTGTCTGGTTCTTGTAAATTATGCAGAAATGAGTTTCATAGAAGGCTGCACAGGTAATGAGATGGAAATTCTTTTTACGGAATATGAAGTGCATAATTTGGTGGAAACTGGTGCTCTGGCTGACATTGTTCCAGGAAGCTCTTGTAACCCAACTCAGAATTTTTTTTCCTGTAGCAAGTCTCTATTGAGTTGTGAGTATAACGCAGGTTTTCAAATTCTCCATATTTAAATACTTTTCCTGTACTATCCTTTCTGTTTGCGTTTGAGCCGCCTGAAACACATTTTTCTACCAGCTCTTTCTTGAGAAACCCCACCTCATTTCTTTACACCAGGATTAAACACACTAGTTATTTAACTAGTCAGTCTTGTAGGAATATATTATATGATGGTACTGTAACTTTTCAACACATTTCATGCTGGTGAACTGTGGTCTCTAATGCATAACTCCACTGGTGAGGTCAAATTTTATTATTTTGTTTATGATTATCTATGTTAAATAATTAAACTTTGCCAACTGTGTTGTCATACTCCATTAAATAACTAGTATGTTTTAGAATGTATAATAGATTTTATCCACTGTGGTAGGTTTTAGATTTTATAGTGGATTTTATTTACAGTTATGATTGTAATTTATATTGTATTATATCTATACAATAAATATTGCATTCATGTATTCACTGGTGAGGTAGGTAGCACAACCAGGTTCTTCATGCTGTTGAATAACTGCAAGAGAAAGGTAATCCACAAGTTGGGTTGGACTGCCCAAGAAACTAGATAGTTCGTTCATGTGAATTATCTTTTTAAAGTGCACATTCTGCAGGGCATTGGATAGCTACTGAAAGCTTTTATTAGGGCGCATGAAGCTTTTGTGTGAATAACGATTTGTCAAGATAATAGCCAGTTAATTAATTTGCAAGATTAAAGCTGTCTCCTCCTTCTGGGCCTCTTCTCTATTCCATCTGTATTTAAAAAGGGCTTTAGTCAGTACCAACTGGTTGAGGAGAATAATGGTCAGAGGAACACATGTTGGCCATCCTTCCACGATGTGTCATAACACACACCACACCTGTAGTTGGCTAGGCAACCCTTTTAATCTTCCCACCAGGGTTTGCAGTGGCAGCAAACCAAAACACAACTAGCTTAAGTCTTAATACATTTCATAACCCTCAGCTTAGTTTGACTCAAAGCAGCTGTCTCCCAACGCCATACCTGTACTATCTGCTTCGCTTTTCATTAACGAGAAAGGACGGCCTTCTTAATCCATTCAAGATGGTCCCATAAATGCCCTAAACACAGGTCCTATAGTTGTCTATACACAAACTTTAACAAAATCACAGTATCTACCTTGTCTACTCCGAGCATCATACCTTTAGTGCCCAATTGTAAAAGCCTGCTTTTGGGTTCTCTCGGCTTCCGGCAGAAGTCGAAGTATCTTATTGCCACCTGTTGACAGACCTGTTGGAGATCAGTGTGTGCTTGCTTGTGCCATTGCAGCAGAGGTAGCTTTCTCTACTCCCAAATTATATGTAAGAAATCCATTTCCTCAAAAGCCAACAATCCTACCTGTCTATGGGCCATCACATTTGCCACCCTGTTCCCCTGCTGTTAATCTTTGTCTTGAAGATTTCAAGAACTGCCTTATCACTCCACCACAAATCTAAACACAGTGACTATGCATCCTGTCCAATTTATCATAATTTTCTATTTCCTGCATGCCCCCCAGTTCCCATTCTCTGCAAGCCTCACCCCTAATCAAAGGTTCACTCTCTATCCTTTCACCATCAAGCTACATGGTCATCTTAACACCGGTTGAATCCATTTTAAACTAATTGAATCAATTTTTTTTATCTAATCAAAAGTCGTCAGATGATTTTATTATGCATGTGTTGCTTTCTCAGTTGTCATCTGTTAACGGCAGTGCTAGAACCCAAACCCATTTCTCCAATGAACATCTACAGTTGTTTAACTGAAACCCAAGGTCATTGGGATAAAATATTCATGGCGAAAATGCATTGCACACTACTTGACTGAATGACAAAAGTCCTATGTGTGTCTCTCCTCCTTTTCACACTGCAGTTCCAGGTTGCATCTTAGCAGTTTTTCATTACAATGTCTTTATGGATCAGATTAAAGCCAACTCTCCTCTCCTCCAGTCAAGAATGTCTAGTGAAGAAATCATGTTAATTGGTGGGTATAGGTTGGCAGATGCCAAGTACAGGGATGGCTCTATCAGGACTACATGCTTTGTCATTTTGTAGTGCAGCAAAAACCTGTCTTGCGCAGTCTCCTATCCACTTCCGCACTTTCAGGGCCCTTTTTTGACCACTCTTGTAGCCTGTTTACTAAGCGCTTCCACTAGAGCTTAAGTCACCCATCCCTAGTTAATCCTGCTTGCTTTTGAGTACATTCCCAGTGATTCAAACACCATCTGCAAAGTCTCAGCCAGATGCTTCCCTGCTGTTAAACCATCTCCCCTGACCAGGAGTTAAAGAAATGAGGGCATGGGTCAAAGAGGTTTTGTTTCAGGGAGCCTAGCTCTCTGTGCTAACATTGATACCGCTTTACCTAATAATTGTTCTTATGCCCTTTGGAAATGGTGATGATGGGCATCCCTAACTTGTTCCTAATGTTTGGGATGGTTGTGATCACATCGTAAATAATGAACATTACTAATGTAGGCATGTAGAATAAGTGCATATTACCTCATAGGTTCCCCTGATTCAAACGTTTGTCAGAACATGAAATGTCAGTGAGAGCCAATAGCATTATTAAATGTGTTGAACATCACAAGAAGGAAGGTCTGCCTTGGAACTGTTTGTATGGAATGTCCTTAATGTCCCTCTAAAGTAAGCATGTTTCAGTAGAGGTATGGCTATACTTAAGGAGACATGATGTAAGATTTGCTGTTGTGTCCCATAACGAAGTTCATATTTTCACAAAATGTGTTGAACAATCAGAACTTCCTTTCTATGAGGATTTGCAGGTGTAGACAGGAGTTCCAGAATCCGCAGTTTCGTGGATAGACATTAGATAGTTTGTCTTAAATGAGAACCAGGAGAGTACTAATAATTAAGGCTATGGTGTTGCAGCAGGCGGAGAAATGATCTAAGAGAGCTTGGTGCATTAATTCCCATATATTTATATAGGTATAATGGTATTTGAAGATGGAGTATTTTGTGTTTTCTGATAAATTAGTAATGGGAATGTAATTGATTATTGGGAAAAGGAGTAATGTTCCCATTACAATTTTGTGTGTCCACAATATAGGATATTCCTATTAAAATGGTCAGCGACAGCATGGAGGACCAACACCTTACGAATTACCATTTTGCAATGAATGGCAAGTCATTTGCTGTGATTATTGAACATTTTCAAGACCTTATGCCAAAGGTAGATATCCCACAATGGTTTTCTTTCTTTAAAAAAAGGTGAAAAGTTTAATTTCTGTTGCAATTTACGTTGTGAAATTAATCTCGTATAAATGTACGTTTTATTTCTCCAGCTGGTGTTGCATGGCACTGTGTTTGCTCGTATGTCCCCTGATCAAAAAACTCAGCTTGTTGAGGCTTTACAAAATGTAGAGTGAGTATCTGTCATCTTGTATATTATATACATGTATATGGATCTATATATACAATTGTTGTGTCCATGTTTATGGTCCATGTCTGCATTAAACGTATAAAACTGCTACAATGTGTAGATTGTGACAAAAGTGAATTTTCTCAAATATGATGTCTGTGTCCTCAAGTTTATACTAATATTATATCTGGAAAAGGCATTTCTGGGTCGAATTTCTTTTTTTTCCCATAACACATTTTATTAGGTTTTGCCAAGATAGCCTAGCCTATGGGCTGATGTGCTTAAGAAAAATTAGGCTTACAAACTGATTATAAACAATAACATAATACGTACACAAAGTCAATATAACCCACCTCACCACCCATCAGCCAAACCCAGAATTCTCCATGAACAAGAGTGCAAATTTGCACTTTCTCCCCCTCCAAACATTCCCATAGGTTCAAATCACTTCTTCAATAAACGAGTTAAGGGAGCAAATAAACTTCAGTATAATGCCCCTGTAGTCCACCCACCTTTGCCAGAATTTGGTATGTTTTTGGGGACATCCCCTTGCCTGGTACACCGCACCGTCCAGTCCCATAGAATGGTCTTAACCCTGCTTCCACACTGTCAAAGAAGAGGCGTGTTCTGCCTTCCATAATTTGGCTATTTCCCTCTTCGCCAGTGTTAATCCCAGGAATATGAGGGCGCGTTTGTATTCATTATCGCCAAGTCCATCTGCAATGTGTAGCAGAATCAGTCTCTAGTCCAGTGGAACGGCCCAGGAGAGAACCTCTCTGTAACAGGCGGATGTGCAAAACTCAACGCAACAATTTTTTGGGGCTCGCAAAACAAAGTTTTTACTTAATAATATAATGAGAATAATTCCAATTATCAGGATAGTTCCAATAAAGTCAACTAACGACTTGTTCTCTTCTTACAACAACTTCCAAGAGGCTTCCTCCACTTTCTTTTGTTCTCTCGGTCATGCCGTACCCTCTGACATAAAACAAAATACAAGGCCTTTTAGTCTTTAGGCTTCCTAGTTTTCTATAGTTTCCCATCACCAAGTCATCAGGTGCTTTTCTTGTTTTATTCTTTTCAACTCTGAACGTTTGAACTCCTAAAGTGGGCCCGGTGGGGTGAGTAACAAAATGGGAATTCATAGCACAGCCAAACAAGTGAAAAAAAGGAATTCAAACCAGATATAATTAAAAGGAAACTTTCAGGCCAGAGATGTCACGGATATGTAAATAAAGTGTTACCAATATTCGTATTTACCTTAGCTCGTATAGTCCTGTGGGCTACGCACATACCACCTCCCACTAACTATAACCACCAGTATCTGCGATCCCCCACTTGCCTGAGGCCACTGCTCCGAATAGGAGCCTTGGCGGCCTGGTCCTCATCACCTTTCCCCAGGGAAGCCTATCTTCCTCCTCCTGGATTGGTCATGAAGTCCCTGGTGTGGAGTCCCATTGGTGTTGGTCTTGCTCCTTACAGGGAGCTGTTCCTGTAATTCCCCAACTCCGGACTGCATGGGTCTCCTACTGCCCGGTCTCGCTGAGGTCCTTCAGGGCGTCAAACCCCCTTTCTCCGCTCCTGCTCTGTTCTCCTCGCCAGGTCTCTTGACATGTCAATCTCTTTTCCTCCTCTCTGCGAGTAGCCTGGCTTTGGTTTTATGTAGCTGATTTGTCATTGAGTTTTCACCCACTAGAATGGAGACCGAGTCTTTCTCGTGCCCATTGTGACCCGGCAGCCAAGTTTAGTGTCTGCCTCTAAAGGCGTTTCACTACACACTCCATGACATGAAGTCCCTCCCCACCAAAAGTGAGTCAAGACTGTACAACCACAAACCGTGTGTAGGAACGTGCTGTCTTCCGTTCGTCACTCGAGACATGAGGGGGGTTATCAACCCCATGCTCCATAAGCAGTATCTCAGATAGTAAGCCCTGTGAAGGTATTTAAGTAAGATCAAACAGACAAGCCGAAATGGCCGCCTCCTGGGGTGCCCATAGACCATCAGACCAGTCATCGTCATCTCTGGTGCTGGTATCCGCCTCCCTTGAACTTCTAAGAGCAGATAGCGTGTGTGTGCTGCACAACACCAATGAGCAATATATCTTAATGATCTTATAAGACCCAAGATATCATAAAAGGAGTTTGCCCTCCAGCGGATTGAACTTTGAGAGTGTTTCAAGGTGTCGAATATAGTGGTTAAGGGCGTGTTGAAGCTGCAAGTAATGATTAAATTGGCTATGATGTGATCTTCAGGTTGCAGCTCCTGGAATGATTTCAAGACCATACCATTCATTACATCTCTTAAAGTGGAGATACCTATAGCATCCCATTTCCTGAATTCCTCTAACCAAGCCGCTGGGTTTAATTTTCGGGTGCGCTTTTTTTTTATGGGTCTTAAATTGCGAACTCCAATATTCTGACTTTCTAATGAATACTTTTAACCACATATTCCTCTCCCTCACTTCCTTTATAATATTATCAGGTGCTAGACTGGGTCCAGAAGATTTCAACAGCTGTGCTCCTGCGTGCCAGTACATGACACCTTTCAGTTTCATATTGACTTTCTACCTCCCTGGAAGGGACGATGGCCCGCATGTAAATGTCACCAATGCATGTTGACTTTGTACGCGGATCCTGAGCTCCACCCCAAATTTTTCTTTTTCCTTGAGTTTTTTTCTACAAAATTCTCTTTTTCTGGTGTGCAAGGGAACTATATCTCCTTCTAAAACTATAGGGTTAAAGCGATGTAGTGACATTTGTTTATAAATATTTGTGACACATCCCATGAGGTGTCTGAGTTTGTCGCATGAATCCAACTCCTCGGAGGACTGTGCCCTTATAAACCTGAAAGCTGTACTTTGCTGAACTCCAAAAGAAGTATCTGAAGTTCCGCTCCTGCTTGAAGTTAAGGGTGTGGACCCTCTCCTGCTTTCCGGGCTGTTCATGCTACAGGTTTACTTCACGGTCCAAGTCTTTCGGTGAGTTGAAGCATAAGCACAAGAAGGCCAAGCGGGATTTGTCCGGGTCTCATTACTCAACGTAAGAAGCTGCACGCAAATCAGGGTGTCTTGTGGTACTCTCTCAGTCTCATGCTGAGGAGCCAATTCCTCAACTGATTTTGATGCACCATGGTTTCCAGGGTCCATCTGCATCATCGCAACCGAATGAAGCCTTTTAAGAGAGATCCTGTTGGGAATTTTTGGCTTTTGTCCAGGTCCTTCTGGCATGCCTTCAGGCCTCAAGAATTCAATAATGCCTCCGATCTGTATTTAGATGTTGCGTCTGCACTTGGTGCTGTCTTCGCCTTCTCAACCGTCCCCTGGTTCTTCTCCAGCATTGGAGCTGACTTCCAATCCAGCACTAACATCTATGCCAGCCCCTATAGCCTTATCTAACTGTGATCCATTTTCATCTCGTCCCGAAGCCGGATGAACCCATCCCAATTACAGTCCAACTCCGCCAGAACCATGCCTTTCTGTTTGAGCCGCACCACAGTACTCCAACAACGTTTTGGTTTGGACTATGATCAGAGCCAATCTGCCTTTAGTGATGACGATGGAGATGAGGCGGGTTACTTTCTCCAACACTATGATGATTATGACGACCATTTCTATAAGGAATTGCAAGAGTTCAGTGGGCTAGACACTTCCCAGGACTATGGGTTGTGCTCTCCCACTGGACGTCCAACAGAGGAGAGTGCCTCTGTTGCCATGGTAATGAAACGTGCAGTGGAGATACTGGATTTGGAACTGTGCTATAGAATTCAAAACTAATGTACTTACAAAAGTTATGTTAATAAATGCCATAAACAAGCACCAGGCGATTGACTTTATTTTTTTGGCACAGCATCCTGCATCAGAAAGTTTGGTGGCTCAGGCTTACATCAGTAAATGAGATGTATTCCTTCCCCACAACACCACGTGACAACGTCAAAATGAATTGAGGCAATTGAAGGAAGCAGATGATGTTCTCGGTCAATCTAGGTCTTTGGTCAGTCAGTTTCTGCTGTATGCTGAGGTAATATACCCAGGCTTTTTGGGGCATGGTTGACTAACTCTTGCAGGCAGTCCCCAGGTAATTGTGGGCCAACTTAGCTCAAATCTCCATCTGATACGTGGATCCTACATTTGTTAGTCATAGCCATGTTCTACCTTTCCTATAGATGTTCGACATGGCTATGTCCTACCCTTCCTTTTAGACCCACTGCACCTACTCCCTGCTTCAGATCATTTTTCAGAGCAGCACCTCTCCATCTTGCTCCAAGAAGTGCGGACTCTCCAGGCCAAAGGAACCATAAAGAGAGTCCCTGCACCTGAAATAGGAACTGAGTTACTCTAGCTGTTTCATTCTGCGAAAGGATTAGAGATCTCGTCCCTCGCAACGCCTTCTTGCGAAAGGGCTAATTCTACAGGCTCACACTGGCCTAGGTTCCGCCCGCCCTAGATCTAGGTGACTGGATTGTGAATTTGGAACTGCAGGATGCCTTCTTTCATGTGCCTGACCTGCAGCCCCAAAAACTCTGCTTGTGTTTCAAGGTGGACCTGGAGCATTTTCTATTTGTTATGCTCCCCCTTGGTCTCACCAGCGCCCCTCTGATATTCACGAAAGTGATGGTGGTGGTTGCAGTACATCTTTTGAGGTTCGGGTTTCCAGTTTTCCCCTATCTCGTTGATTGGCTGCTGAAGAGGGGCTCACCACAGACAGTCCTGAACAACCTCTGGACAATGACAACCCTCCTAACTTTACTGGAGTTTTTGATCAAAGTGCCGTAGTCACACCTGAATCCTTGTCAGAGACTCCCTTTCTTTGGAGCCATCCTGGATGATGGTGCAGGTTTGAGCCTTCCCTCCACCACAAGTCCAGGACATTCTGGCTACTATCCCAGCAGTTCAGCCTCTGGCCGAGGTCTCGATGAAAGTGGCTATGAGCCATCTAGGCTTTTTTGCATCCTGCTTGTCAACTGTGCCAGGTGGCATGTGCTGGCTCTGCAGTGTAACCTGTGATCTTAGTGGAACAAACACCTGGAAAAACTGATGGATTCCATTCAGGGTTCTTAAAAGACCACAAAAGACCTGTAATAGTGGCTCAACCACATTTCGACCTGCAGTAGACTCTTATACCCCACCCCTAGTTGACGCTGGTGACACATGCATCACAGCTGGGATGGAGAGATGTCACAGTGTAGAGGTGGAGAGCACTGGTCTCTGTCGAAGACCATCATTTTCTTGGAGTTATGGGCCATCCACATGGAGCAGAAAGCCCACCTATCATCTATTAAAGGGATACTGGTTCAGATTCTCATGGACAACACCACCCCCATGTGGTACTGCAAGAAACCGGTGGGGTCCTGTATCCTGTGCTAGGAGGCACTTTGTCTCTAGAGCTGGCTAGAGCATCTCCCTGATCGTGAGCCACTTGGTTGAATCTTTTAATTTATTTTTTTAATTATTTTTTTATTTACAGAGTTTTATATAGCGCGACCTTTACCCAAATCTGGTATCCGAGCACTTTGCATAGCACTAATTGCATTATATGAGGACACATTAATTTTTGTTAGGCATGGGGAGATGAAGTGATTTGCCTAGAATCACAGGATGTTCCGCGTTATTGCCGAGACTCAAACCCAGTTCCCCAGATTAGAGGTCGACCGCCCTAGCCGTTAGGCCAACTCTTCTCCTCCTCTTTTGATGCAGGTTTAGATTAACTCAGCGAGCAGCGCACAGCAGGTCACAAATGGCAGTTACACCCCAAGATCATCTTTCATCAATGGTTGGAACTCTGGATAGGTATTTGTGCCTCCATTGAGAATTCACAATGTTGAAACTTGTGTGCTGGAGTTTCAATTAAAGCTCACTCTGAGATGCATTCCATATAGAGTGGAGCTCTGAACTCCTGTACGCCTTTCCGGTCCTTCCCCGAGTTCAGAGGAAGACTCAGAACTATCTGGTTCCAGTTATCTTAGTGGCTCTGGATTGGGCTGGGTGGGCGTGGTACCTGGATCTTCTGTATCGGGCCTCCTATCAGTCTACCGATTTGAGAGTTAAAAAACAAATTGATAGTGTGGCTGACCAAGGTTAAGCACATCAGTTTCAAAATACACTCATAGGTATTGATTTTGTGCACATCACATCCGGAGCTTTCCACAAAAATGCTCCACTGTAGAGACAGATCTCAACTTATGCAAAAAAGGATGGTGCACCAAAGGTAAAGAGTCCAAGGCGTCGTGAAATTGTAGAAAATCAATCCTTTATTAATTCAAGCTTTAAAAGGCCTCAGCCAACGCGTTTCCTTCCTGTCGGAACTTCGTCAGGGCTTAGAAATCGCTTTATCAATCTCGTACAGAAAACAGGATGTGGGGAGTATCTACTATGTGTCCAGAGGGCGTTCTTGGGTCATGTGTATTGAAAGAAAACAGGCGGGAGCTTGTAGGGCGACCTAATATCCCCACACACAGTATAGGTTGCAATCCATAAAAAATCAGGGATCTGTATTATCCAGAAAAACCACGTGCCCGAGGACTTAGATAACCCTCTGTTTAAATGTAGAAAAAATGAAATTCAGGGCGGCGGTCATGCAGCTCAGAAAAAATATCAGGAATTGGGCGTATATAACCCCACGTCGTATAGAAACCTGTGTTTGCCCGTATACATGTATCCCTCCTAAGCACGCAGAGTGTGCGCCTTAGTAAACGTCAGCTGTCGATTTGAGAGTACCTCCTGTTGCAGCAGCAGGGCAGGGTCCTGCACCGGAACTGCTACAATCTTCACCTCCGTGCGTGGAAATTGAAAGCAGACAGTTGATAGCATTTGCTCTTCCTCCAAAAGTTGTGGATGTCATTCTAGCCGCCTTGCATCCTTCTACTAAGTCAGTCTACTCAAGCACTCCGACCCCCACTGTTGGTGCCTTTATTGCCTCGGGCCGACCATGATGACAAGTCATGCCCCGACTGCCAGGCCTTGACGTCGAAAGCTAGGCGGGAGCGGTCCCGTAAGCGACTCAAGATCCGGCGGTCGGCCCGTGCCGCTCGAGGTCCCGGTCCAGGAGGAGGTCGAGGGACCGGTCGCGGGGCCACATTCATCACAGCTCTGCGAGTCGACACCACTCATCGGGTTCAAAGTCCTCAGGTAAGTCGAGGCACAAGGAGTCGAAGAAGCTACAGCGCTCTTCTGACTCCCCTCCGACGCTCGCGCGACGCTGCCGGGGGTTCGGGTGACACCGCCCACGTGGCTCCGCCGGAGCCGCAAGCGCCGCATCCAGCTCCACACCCATCTCCACACCCACCGGTTCCTGGGCTGAACGCGACACCGGAGGAGATCAGCGCCTTCCTCACGGCCATGAGGTTGCGCTTCCCTCCGTCTGGTCCCGTCAAGGTGCCTTAGGGCCCCGCGGACCCGTCTGGGAGCCCAAGCGGGCCGGCAGCTTCGGCCCCGGCGCCGTCGGCGACTTAGGTCCCGACACCGCAGGGCTCCTCAGGATCCAGGCCTGGATCCGTGTCGACGCCGGTCGACCTTACGACCCCTCTGCCGGCGTCGTCACCAAGGGTGTCGCCCCCGATGCCGTCCTCGGGCGGCGGAGGCCCCGATCCCCACCCCGGATCTGGCGTCGGACCGGCGCAGTCTTCGGCGCCGATAGGTGAGCCCTTCACCGACGATCCGGGTCCATCATTTTTTTCTGACCTTCAGGAGATGGAGGACGAGGGGGATTGGGAGGGGTCTGAGGACCCTCTGGCACTGCAGTGCCAGTTGAGTCAGGACTGGACGGACGAACATGGGGAGGCCAGTGGTCTGGAAACTTCGCCCGACACTGGTTTTGTCTCCCCTCCTACTGTGGCTACGGAGGAGGGGGCTGCGTACAGCGTGGTGTTGACTCGGGCAGCCAAGTCCTTGGCTCTTGAGCTCCCAGTTGGGGCCGTGAGGACTAACCTCACTGAGGTACTCAAACCGCAGGCAAGCTCCTCAGAGCCTCTCCTGCCGTTCAACGAGGCCCTCACTGACGTTCTGTTGGGCACCTGGTCCAAGCCTTCCACAGGCCTCTCTGTGGATCGGAACGTGGCCCGACGCCACCGCCCGGGTCCGGGCGACCCCAGTTTCCTGTCCGTTCACCCCACCCCTGAGAGCCTGGTGATCCAGGTCTCTACTTCCCAGACCACATTCCCGACCGCCCCTCCGGATCAGGAAACCAAAAGGTACGACCAGTTCGGTAAGAAGCTGTTCTCCTCACTGAGTTTGGGGTTGCGGTCGGTCAACACTGCCTGCCTTCTGGGCCGTTATTCTCACTCTTTGTGGGATACGGTTGCAGAAGTGCTGCCGCAGTGCCCGGCGGAGGTCCAGTCAGAGCTAACCCAGGCCCTCGTGAAAGGAAGGGACGCAGCATGATATTCCATTCAGTGTGGACTTGATACCACGGACTCGCTAGGCAGGGCGATTGCAACGACGGTGGTGGTTCGCCGTCATGCCTGGCTGAGGTCCGCCAACTTTTCGGGCGATGCCCAAGCATTCCTTATGGACATGCCCTTTGATGGCTGTCGCCTGTTTTGCGACAAGGCGGACAGCGCGCTGAAACAATTTAAGGGACTCCAGGGCTACGGCCAAGTCCTTAGGCCTCGGCCAACGCCAGCCGACTTCTGCCTTTCGTGGCCAAGGAAGGGGCGCCCCTCACGTCCAGCTAGCCACAGGCCGCAGAACCCACCTCAATGCAGTCGCGGATGTGGTAACCGCCGTGGCGGTGCCGGGGAACACAGGCAAGGCCAGTCCACACCCGCCCCCGCAGCATCTGCCTTAAAATCCTCCGAGTTTTCAGGCCCATTCGACGCCAGTGGGGGGCAGGGTTCGTCATCACCTCCTCCACTGGCGCTCCATCACATCGGACAGGTGGGTGCTGCAAATCGTCCAAAGGGGCTACTCCCTCCCCTTCGAGGCGACCCCTCCAGCCATGGCACCGCAGTACCACCGCATGTCGGGGTATCACTTGCAACTTCTGCAGGAGGAAGTTACGGCCCTCTTGGCCAAGGGGCTGTTGAGCGCGTTCCTGGGCCAGAAGTAGGACGTGGTTGCTATTCCCACTGCTTTCTGGTACCCAAGAAGGGCAAAGGGGGCCTACGCCCTATCTTGGATCTAAGGAGCGTCAACGGCTTCCTTCGGAAGGAAAAGTTCAAGATGCTTACTTTGGCTCAGGTCCTAGCTGCCCTGGACCCAGAAGACTGGATGGTAGCGTTGGACTTGCATGACTCGTATTTCCACATCCCCGTCCTGCCGGCCCACCAGCGATACCTGCGGTTCACAGTGGGCCACGAGCATTTTTAGTTAACCGTGCTCCCCTTCGGCCTTACCAGCGCCCCACAGGTGTTTGCGAAAGTGATGGCGGTGGTCGCAGCTCATCTGCGCAGATTAGGGGTTTCAGTCTTCCCCTATCTCGACGACTGGTTGTTGAAGGCGGGCTCGCCTCAAACAGTCGTCTCCCACCTCCAGACTAAGGCCGACCTCCTGCACTCGCTGTGGTTCTCCATCAACGTGCCAAAGTCACACCTGTGTCCTTTCAGAAGCTCCTCTTCATCGGAGTAGTACTGGACTCAGTGCAGTTTCGGGTTTATCCTGCCAAACAGCGGGTTCGGGATATTCAGGCTCTGGTTCAGCCTTTATCCAGAGTCTTGGTCAGGTTGACGCTGCGGCTCCTGAGGCTGATGGCCTCCTGCATCCTTCTGGCGGATGCGGGCTCTGCAGTGGGATCTGAAGTTTCAGTGGGCACAGCATCAGGGCAACCTGTCCGACTATTTCCGGATCTCGGAGGGCACTGCGAAACAGTTGCAGTGGTGGCTCACGAACCGCGATTGAGTCAGCGGCAGATCTCTCTCCCTTCCCCACCCAGAGCACGTAGTGGTAACAGATGCGTTCCTCCTGGGTTGGGGGGGCCACATGGGAGAGAGGGAGATCAGAGGCCTCTGGTCTCTGGAGGAGTCCCGGCTCCACATCAACCTTCTGGAGCTGCGGGCGATCCGGCTTTCACTGAAAGCATTCCTTCCCTCTGTCCGGGGAAGTGTAGTGCAGGTGTTCACGGACAACACCACCACCATGTAGTACTGCAACAAGCAGGGCGGGGTGGGGTCGTTGACCCTTTGTCAGGAGGCTCTTCGCCTCTGGACATGGCTGGAACACCAGGGCGTCACCCTGGTGTTTCAACACCTGGCAGGTTCTCTGAACGCCAGTGCGGACGAAATCAGCCGCCGGTGCATAATGGATCACGAATGGTGTCTGAACTCTGACGTGGCGCAAGGCTTCTTTTGGCAGTGGGGAGAGCCTTGGTTAGATCTATTCGCCACCAAAGAGAACGCGCAATGTCTTCAGTTATGTGCTTTGGAATTTCCAAGGCGACACTCGCTCTGAGACGCTTTTTGTCGCGAGTGAAGCTGCGGTCTGTTGTATGCCTTTCCACCTATACCACTTCTGCCCAGAGTGCTGAAGAAGATCAGGCGCGACCGGGCCCAAGTCATTCTTGTGGCTCCGGACTGGGCACGAAGATACTGGTATCCCAAGCTACTCAGCATGCTAGTAGATCCTCCGATTCGTCTGCCTCTTCAGGAGGACCTTCTGTCGCAGCAGCAGGGGACGGTCCTCCACCCGAACCTGTCCAGCCTCCACCTCCATGCGTGGAGATTGAGCTACGGCAGTTGAGGCCATTTGACTTGCCTCCTGAAGTTTGTGGTGTGATTCTGGCAGCCAGGCGTCACGCCACAAAATCGGTACACGCCTTCAGGTGGAACACATTTGTGGCATGGTGCACAGAAAAGGCTGTGGATCCGCTCTCTGCTCCCCTTTCAGAGTTTCTCCTCTTCCTTCTTTCTGTTGCCCAGTAGGGCTCTGCTCTGGGTACTCTTAAAGACTACCTCTTGCCATTTCTCAGCGCCGGGATGCCCCTGGGTAACTGCGCGCGTTACAAATTTTATATAATAATAATAATAATAATAATAATTTCTGCCTTCTTGAGGCTTCCTGATCATCCTTCTCTTTTCAAGTCCCCTATTGTTAATAGGTTCTTGAAGGGCATCACGCACATGTTCCCTCCTGTTCCTTTCATGATGCCTCAGTGGGACTTGAACCTTGTTCTTACATTTCTGATGTGCACTCCTTTCGAGCCACTTCGCAATTGTCCTCTTCGTCTTCTTACTCTTAAGACTTCATTCCTGGTTGTCATCACCTCTGCCAGGAGAGTGAGTGAGCTCCTGGCTCTTTCTTCTAAGCCTCCTTTCCATTCTGTCCATCTGGACAAAGTTGTTTTAAAAACTCGTCTTTCTTTCCTGTCCAAAGTTGTTACGGCCTTTCATATCGGGCAGTCCATCACCTTGCCCACCTTCTATCTGCCTCCGCATCCTTCTAAGGAGGAAGAGAGGCTCCACCGTCTGGACCCAAAACGTGCGATCTCCTTGTACATAGATCACACACGCCAGTTCCGGGTGGACTACCAGCTCTTTGTTGGCTACGTGGGCGTGAAGAAGGGGCGGGCGGTGCACAAACGGACCATCTCTGGATGGGTCGTATTGTGCATCAAGGTCTGCTACTCCTTGGCTAAAAAGGAGCCCCCTGTTGAGCTGAGTGCCCATTCCACTCGGGCCACGGCGGATACTACTGCCCTGGGTCGGGGAGTCCCCTTGCAGGACATTTGTCAGGCAGCTACGTGGGCCTCGCTGCACACGTTTGCTAGACACTACTGCCTGGTCAGCCAAGTCCGGAGAGATGACTTTTTCGGCCGTTCCGTTCTCCAGGAATTTTTGGTGTAATCTTGGTCCGCAGACCCACCACCAAGGTTGGTATTGTTGGGGTATCTATTCTAAGGTAAGGAATCTAATACTAGCCGGTTTCTTTCAAATGCATAAGTTACGTACTTTCGGTAACAATATATCTGTAAGAAACAGTAGTTTGTGTTAGATTCCTTACCGCCCCACCCATCCTCCCCGTTTTGCGGACAAATATCTAAGGTTAAGGTATTTCCCTTGAGGGCCCTAGTTTTATGGCACCAGTGTCGGTCTCTGTGTTCTTGGCGCGGAAAGCTATGTACAAGAACTGACGTCCACGCACGAGGGCGGCTTCTAAGTACTCCAACGTCATCCCTGCGACCACAACGGACGCGGAGCCACAGACGACGCCTACCGGCTCACAGGGGTACTGCTACGCAAAACTTTCCGGATCCAGTCTGACGCCTGGGGTTGTTCTAAGGTAAGGAATCTAACACTAACTAGTTTTTCTTACAGATATATCGTTACCGAAGGTAAGTAACTTGTGCTTTTCTTTGAAGACGTGGTTTCTAATTTGAGGTGATTCATGCCCCTCCCCTGAAAACCACAATGCATCAGGATACAGATTCCTCCTCAGAGTGCTTTATTTCATTTTTCGCTAGCCCCGTCAAATATGTTTTGAGTGTTCTGGTATATGGCTATGTATCAAAATAATTTTTCACACTGTAGATTTAGAAAACAGAGGAATTTGCAGCAGCATCAGGATGCCTTTGAAGATCCTTGAGTCCGTTCTTATGAGAGTTACTTTTTTGGTTGCAGGTTATGGAAAGTACTCCATGTAAATTCTGCCAAGCTTGCAGTAATAAGTTTCCATGTTCAGACCATCTGCCTCGGTCGAAACATTTTTTTTGCAAAAAGACAATTCAGCGCCTTTGAAGCAGGAGATGGGCGTACTTGGTAGTTATGCAGAACCACGACTGCACTGAATCTCCTTCAGGTGACATTGCTAAAACATTGAAAGGATTAGAGTAGCCCAACAATTCAGCAGGCCTTTTCAGTAGTCCAAAAGCCCAACCGGAATAGAGCCCAACATCCCTCTTCAGAGTCCTCCGACTCTGAAGACGAAGGATCTCCAGTGCCCCCAATAAAGCCTGCACTTAGGATTAAGACCATGCCTGAGATTTCAGCTACTGACGTGCAGTATTGGTTGCATTACATCACATCCTGCCTTGAAAGGACACGGTCCCAAAACAGAGCGAGGACTGCACCTCTTGGAATCTGCCTCGCAAGAAGCCTCTGCTCAAGGATAAAGCCATGCCTTCGCCAACGTACCTCGTAAAAGGTTGGCAGTCTGTGCCATCAACCATGGTCAAAACTACTCACACAGGCCACAACAGCAGCACAGTGATGTTTAACAAACAATGCAACCAGACATAAGGCAAGGCACCATCTACATTGACCCAAACACAGGGTAAGCCATTGCCTTTTCTCCTCACGACTCTCATCCGCCTTATAAAAAATGTAGGTTCATATGTGGGGAATCTATTTCCATCTGGCCTATCCCTATACCCTAGAAAAGGAAGGCTGACACTGCTGCAGTGCAGCAACCACTTCTGTTTTTACAGAAGCCTTCTTACTTGTACTCTGAGGGAGAAATCTTAATAGAGCTACTGGCCCCCAAACCAAGAGCCAGGGCCATCAGAAAAACAGGAAGACTCCTGGCACGACTATAGAGTAGGTGCCTGTGTCGATCCATCCCTGGCGCTTTACCTTATTAAGGCTTTTTTGCCTAATGCCTTGGTTGTACACAATTATAATTAAGAGCAGAACGTGACAATGCACATTGATCAGCAGGAGGATGATTTTGTCATAGAAACACTTTCAAAGACAGAAGAAAGTAACCAGTACTTTACTATTCTCAAAACCATAACTATGTATGGACAATTTTAAAAGCCCAGTGAAAACTGGGGTGGTTACTCCATGTCATGGAAAAGGATTGTAAACCATCAAGCCAAGATCAGTTTTTCCTTTGTAACTGTAACCCCCAGGCTAGTTACTGATGCATGTGTCTAGGAAAACAGCACTCGTGCATGGCAGAGGGAGCATCTCACCCACTGAAAAGGAAAGTGGAAAAACTACACTGTTGGAAAGGAGGTTGGTACGGGGAACAGCAGCTCGGTGTCATTGTCAGCTCTGGGATCCTGTCAGCGTTCTACCACAAGCGTCCGTGGGAGCAGCAAATGAACTGTTGCAGCCCGTTTTCCCATAAAAAGGAATTGTGCAAGAGACTTAAGTTGTATCTAAAGGGAGTAGTGTGGCGCAGGGGCCAGAGCAGTGAACTACGGAGAACCAGGCTCACGGTTCGATCCCCGGCGGCAGCTCAGCTCAGCATCATGTGACTCTGGGCAATAGCTCACTTTATCTTCCTGATTGACCCCAGCATCTTGAAACCTTAAGGGGTGAAATGTTTGCGCTTTACAAATAGGAATTATTTATTATTTAACTTACATATCAGATGTTTCTTGGACTTAAAAGACATATTCTAGGCAGGTAGATACCAGTAGCCTCAGACAGTCATGCCTGGCTCCGAATTTGTCCAGAGGTTCAACAGAATACCATTTGTTGGCGAGCACCTTATGTACCTCAAGTCCAAAAGATGCTGTAAGAGATTTTAAAAAAGCAAAAGATACAAACATGGCAAAGGGCAGAGGTGTTCTTCAACACTTACAAGAAACGTCGGCTATTGGAAGGTCAAAAGCACCTGGCACCAGTGACTATTAATCTGACTCAGCCACAGCAGTCATTTCAGGCAGAAAGCTGGTTTATGATTTGCTTGTTACTCTAACCAACTGAGGCCTGTTGAAGTCCCCATAACCTACCCCACAATTCAAAGTTTGGCATATGCACAGAAAATTATATAAATATGCACAAACTCTTGGACCAGTAGGACTTGTCAGAGGGGGAAACAGACAGCTAAACCGTTGCCTGCTACAGTTATCTGCGAAAATCCATGCAACGTAATATCTGTCTACAAGCTTTAACGTAGTATAATAACTATACATCCTTAAAGACCTATTGGCTTCCAGTTATGATTTTTACACTAAATTGAGGCCTACTGCTTTGTAAATGTGCATAGTAAAAAGATTAGCCCTATGGCCTCTGACATAACTTTTTCCAATTAACTAATCAATCCTAAAGCTCGCTCACTGGCTTGTCACTATAACCTTGTCAGACCTTACTGTATTCTGCAAAAGCATTCCCACCAATCAGCTATCAGTATACTGTAGTAAAATTATAAATATGTACAGAATGACAGTTGTCAAGAACATTCTACAACCCTTCCTAAAATGGCACAAGAAGGATTCTCAGTGTGAAACTCTTTGAACCTGATGGTTTGTGATGGTGGAAATCAGTGCCAAATCACTTGCCTACAATGGAAATCTGAGATTGTCTGTATCAACATACCTCTCTACAAGCTTTAATACAGTGTAATGACAATCTGTTTTTGATGATTAATTGAAAATGCTGGTTTTAAAGCACAGTAAGCCAGGAACATTAGATGTTTTCAGAAACCTGTGTCAAATGGTGTTTTGAAAGCACCCTGTTCTCTAAAATGAATGAAAACTGAGTAAAAGATGAATTAATTATTTATACATGGGGCAGTGGGTTCTCAGTCATGGCACCTTTTGCGAAATGTTTGGCAAATGAAGCACTTTTAGGCACATTTTACAAACGTTTGTAGTAAAGGAATATGTTTAAAGGCAGTTCTAAGCACATTGGCACATAGTAATGTTTGTGCAGACATTATGCATTTAAGGACATGGTCCTCTTTTGTCAGCACTGTACGAATTGTACTTGGTCCTGTGAGGGAGACAGCAATGGAACTTTCGGAAGGACAAATGGCCAAGGTACATTTGGTGTTGTGCGCATAGGCACAGCCCAGGGAGTGAGTGTTACAGTCTGCCCTCTTCCCCTAGTCACAGGAGCAAGAAATGTATATACACCAAACCAGTCATCATTCTGCATCCTTGGCGACAGAGCTTAATTTATGGAGGTGTACTGCATTGACCAGTCAAAAAGCAAGAAAAGGAAAAACAGGTAGAGAAGCGAGCAACGGGAGACATCCAAGGTAAAACAGTACCTTCAGTAGTAAAAAAAAAAGACATAAACTGTAGGGTGTTGGAAGATAAGAGGCATGGGATGGAATCAAAAGTAGGCAGCCTTGGTATTCACAACCCAGATTTCAGTAGAACCAGCGACTGGCTCCTGAGTGGACCTTTGCTCTTTATTTTTATTTTTTTAATTAACTCTATCTGATCGAGACATCTAGCTGCAGATTCCTTAACTATTGAATTCTCCTCAGGCGCCAGCGGCTAGACTATGTCTGTACTAGATATTAAGTTACCGAAGGTAAGTAACTTTTACGTTTAGACCACTCATCACTGACTGGTGAGTGTCAGTGTTGCATTTTGAATCCAGACAGTCACTCTGTACTTATCTTTCTTTCTCTCTGTGGCCACTTGCACAGTGGTTCCAAATTGTCTCTGTGATTGTCAGGCAGTGCAGTTTAAATGAAGAGAAGCAAGAAAGCTCAACCCCTGAGGGAAAAATACCTTCTCCATTCCTCCACATACAGCAGGGCTATACTGACTGACGCACCACTTTTCTGCACTCTGACAGCAGTGCTCGAAAAGGTGTATTCATGGAACTCACATTGACTTGCGCAAGCAGGGGTTGAGGTGATTTTGGGCAGCGCTGAGTGGTCATTTCATGTGAAAGCTAGAATTTCGCTTGTTGTCTACAAAATAAAGATATGGGGTGGCGATTGCTGATAAGCAGCATTTCCCATCATGATGCCCCCTTGGTGTTGAGGGATTTTAAAAGAACTGTTTTTCAATTAGGACCATGGGCTTCCTTGTTCTTCTGTCCATATTCGTAGTTCTGTGGTTTCCCTGCCTGTCTCCCATATCTTGAGTCCACACATAAGTTTCCCTATGTTATCGCTTCCCAGTGTTGGTGGCTTTGGGTATGTTTCAGTACCCGTGTCAATGTCCCAGTGTTGTCAGTCACAATGTCTATCTGACCCTGTTCATGTGTCAGTGTCCATATGTCAATATATTTGTATAAGTGCTGTTCATGTGTCATTTTACTAGTTTCAGTATCAATTTGTTACTGTCCCAAAGCCAATTTTGCCATCTCACGGTTTGTGTCATTGTCTCAGTAACCTAATATCAGTGTGCCCTTGCAAGTTTTACTGTCCCAATGTCCATCACTCATTGTTCAATGGTTGTGTTTGTCGATGTGCGGATGCACTCGATGGCCATTCTGGTGTTCCAGTGCCATTACCTCCATACCAATCCTCTTGGGTTGACATCTTTGCGGCGGTGCACCCCCTGTTAATCAGTATCTATCTGCAAGTGTGGGAGGCCTAGTGTCTATGACCCTCCCTGGTATTTCCCTGTGCCAATGTATTTTCTCCAATGCCATTGACATAGTGCCAGTTCCATTATGCTGGGAGTCCTGGACTCCTGTCACTCCCTAGTGTTGGCTTCAGTACCCCTGTTTCATAGTATCCCTGTTTCAGATCACAGTGCTGGTATCATTGTGTCTGTGTCTCTACTTTAGTGTTTATGTGCTGCGTGTCACTTTTCTCCGAGTTTTTGTACGTGTTAGTGCATATCTGTCAGTGTCTATATTCCCCCCGCCAGTGCTCCAACATCAATGCCGTTTATCTATCTCCCCACCATCCAGTGTCCAAGCCTAATGTCCCGATTTCCCCATCTTTCAACGTTAGTCGTCCCATTGCTGATGGTCACTGCGAAAGTTCGTCTGTGGCATTATTACAGACACCGAAGACAAAATGGGGACATTGACATTCTAAAACTGGCTCAAGGGAAGAGTCCTCCTTTCAAGGTGTCAAGTGTCTGTGTACCCAGATAGGGTCGCAGTGGCAGTAACACTTGGCAGTGTTCCAGTGCTCACTGTCTCCAATGTCACGAGTTAACACCCATGTCCCTTTGCCAGCGTATTGAATGTATATACCACTTACTACCCCTGATGAGGTGTTGCCTTCCTTAATGGCAGACAGCATGCTTCTTCGGTTAGCGAGGAGTCTGTTCTTATTGGTTAGTGTTGGTTATTGGGATTAGCCTTGTGCGTTCAAGCAAGCCATTTCATGCATTTACTCTGGTTTCTTTGTGTTAGATTACAATAATAGGAGTCCTGTAGTCTCATTAGTGAGGGCGAGGGGAATTCGAGTTCATGTGTATGGTTTGAGGGGTTCATGGAGGAGCGGGAAGGAGATTAGGTATTGTTAGGTTCCAGGGGTATGATTTGTAAAGAAGGAAGATTTGGGATCTTTGAAATAAGTTGTGGGCAATTTGGAGAAACAAACAGGAGATTTAGGAAAGCATGCATGTGACTTAGAGTAGGCTGCCCTCCCATTGTAATGGCCATGGCTGTCCCATTCCCTTCTTAAAACGTAACATTGTCCTCGTTCGGCTCAGGTGGACACGTTTGAATCACTCCATTTGTGTCCCAGCCAATTTTTTTCCTAGGAAGTAATCTTACTTGTTGCTATTGTTGCTATCAGAAAAGTGAGTGAACTTCTGGCTCCATTTAGTCGAAGAACCCTCCATGCATATACGGAAAGGCCAGGTTTTGCTATGCACATACCCTCATTGCGCTTTGTACTGTGTAGACTACACTTGGTCCATCAGAAAGACCAAAAATCAGTTTAAGGCTTTTTGCCCAACCACATTGTGGTGACCTTATCTCAAAGGCAGGCCTTGCTAGGTGGATTGTAATGTACTCTCAACTGTGTTATGTCGAAGCCAACCTCACGCTACGTGCCTCGACTACCGCACAGTCTGCTTGCAAAAAAAAAAAAGACACATTGGCATTCTTGCAAATAGCCCACTAGCAGATATATGCAATGCTTCTGTTTGGCAGGCTGTCCACACACTCACCGCACACTATTGTGTGGAAATTTCTGCATGCCAAATACCACAGGTCGGGCTGACAGTACTTTAAGTCATGTTCAAGGTGTTTTCTACTTCTGCACACGGGCCACCTCTTTGGGGATTTGGGTACTACTTAATCAGTCTTAACTCGTCATATCAGCTTCAGTAGCACATGCTGCAAACAGGAAGTTGCACTTACCTGTAACAATTGGCTTGCAGCTTGTAGTGCTGTAGAAAAATATGCACACTATCCACCTTCCCAGATTGTGTATGTATCATTCATTTGTTTCAACTTACTCTTATTTATTTATTTATTTATTTATTTATTCAGAGTTTTATATAGCGCGAACAAGATCTTTACAGATATCAGAGCGCTTCACAGAAACAGCGGTGGGGATAGCATGAAGGTGACGCAACATAATATTGGGTGCAATGTAAAATTCAGTAGCATGATCGGATGGCAGTCATAATACAACATAATATTACTCAACATATATATATATATAGACGCAACATAATATTGGGTGCAATATAAAATTCGGTAGCATGATCGGATGGCAGTCATGTTCTAATAAAAGATCAATAAACAATCAAATAAGCGATAATATAAGACGCTACTGAGTCTTTCATACAACTACGATAAAAGTCAGGAGAACTAATGCTAAAGGGATTGCTTATGCCAGTATCTAAAAGTTACGGGGAGCAAAGGGGACGGGCATCGAGATTCAGTAGGCTAACGTGAATAGTCTAATAATAGATATTTAGTGAGTAGTATAAAAGGATCGACTATCCATCATGGAATTATGGCAAACAAGAAGAATAAACGAATTTAGATCCTGAATAATATGACATTATTTGACATTAGACAAACATGTAACCAGTAATACCTAAGCGGTGCGAAGTCTCTGAGCAACAAACATTAAAGTTCAGGTGAACTTAGCCATGAGGATGGCTTTCACCTCTTTCTTAAAGACGGCCGTGGAGGAGATAAGCCTGGTTTCAGGAGGGAGTGCGTTCCAGATCCTAGGTGCCATTCCTGAGAAGCAGCGTTTGTATGTTTTTTCCTTCCGGAATCTGCAAGGTTTCAAGAGTAGATTTTTTGTACTTCTATTGGATCTCGAACCTCCTGATATAGTCAGCTTTTGAGTGAGGTAGTTAGGTGCCTTGTGGTGTACGGCAGCGTGTGTCATCACAGCAATTTTCAGTTGTATTCTGGCTTCAAAGGGCAGCCATTTCAGAGATTTCAAGTCAGGGGTAATATGAGGGTGTTTTCTTGAGCCCGTAATGAGTCTCGCGGCAGCGTTCAAGGAGGCTCTTAGGGGTGCAGTTGTAGCTAGACGGAGACCACTGAGGGTCACAATTCCATAGTCTATGCGGGGGATGACGAGGGCTTGTACTGCATTTTGGAAGTCTTTGGCTGGGAGGAAGGGTTTCAGCTTCCTCAATGTGTTGATATGGAAATTGGCTCCTTTCGTTGCTTTGCTAATGTGCTGTTGCATGTTGAGCTTTGCGTCAAGTGTGACACCTAAGGATTTCGCGGACTCCACGATGGTGGGCCGGACATTGAATGCTGTTAGGTGGTTGAGCCAAAGTTGGGTGGTGGTAGATTTCGCAGGGGGTGCTATCAAAAGGAACTCAGTTTTCAGAGCATTTAGTTTGAGGTGATTGTCGGCCAACCACGATTGGGTCTTTATAAGAGTGTAGTTCAGGAGTTTGATATCTTCCGGGGATTGTACCTTTAGGTAGAGTTGAGTGTCATCGGCATACATATGGAAGCATACATTGGATGCTTGGAGCAGGGTGGCAAGTGGCTCCATGATGAGGTTGAACAGTGTGGGTGAAAGGGAGGATCCTTGTGGAACGCCTAAGTCTACTGGCACAGGCGAGGACAACACATTGTTGATCTTGAACATCTGAGACCGGTTATGTAGGAAGGAAGTGAACCACTTGAGAACAGTCACGGATAAACCCATTCTAGTGTTTAGCAGCTCAAGGAGGTTCTCGTGTTTGACCGTGTCAAAAGCTGAAGAAAGGTCGAGAAGGATGAGGAGGCATGACTCATTGCGATCAAGCATTTGGAGGGCGTCATCGATTATGTGAGTCATGGCCGTTTCCGTGCTGTGCTTCGCTCGGAAGCCTGATTGATGAGGGTTGAGGAGATCAAACTTATCAATGTGTTTTGTTAGTTGAAGTTGCACACATTTTTCCAGCAGTTTGGCCAAGGTGGGGATGTTTGTGATGGGACGGTAATTGTTTAAGTCAGACGGGTCAGCTGTAGGTTTCTTGAGTATGGGCGTGACTTGCCCCACCTTGAGTGAGTCAGGGATGAGACCTTGTTGAAGGGAGCTGTTAATGATTTTAGTCCAGAGTGGGAGGAGCATGGTGGTGAAGTCTTTTACCGCGTTAGCAGGCAGGGGGTCTGTGAGGTGATTAGAGGGCTTTAAGGTACCGAGCAGTCTGCGTATTGCATCTTCAGAGTAGATGTCGAATGAAGCCCACGATGCGCTGTTTTTTGGCTGAGTGTTAGACATTCTGATGTGAACAGGGTGTTGGCTTACGTCATTGAGGAGATCCTTTTTTATGTTGTCGGTCTTTAGCTTGAAGAAGGCGGAAAAGTCTTCACTGTGTGGGATATCGCTTGTTGGGTTGTTTGGTTGCAAGGGTTGCGGCTTTGTTTGACTTTTGACTAGTTCGAAAATCAACTCTTGAAAACATGCTCTTACTTTCTTAAGACACCAACCCTATAATGCTTTGCTTCTCTACAGTTATTCTAATTGTGGAAAATGCAATCCGAGAGGGTGTGTATCCTGGTGCATTATGGGTTTCAGGGGAGATATGAGTCTCCTCAAACCACTTCTTTAAAGAAAAGCAACTTGTAACATTCCACGCCAACACTAGATGGCAGGAGTGTGTACAGCAAACGAGACTACAGCGCTACAAGCTGCAAACCGATTTTTACAGGATAGTAACATTTTCTTTCCAGCGTTTTCTGACAGGGCACACATTCTGTCTGCTTCTCTACCTAAACTTTATGTCTTTCAGCTTACCCTAAAGAAAGCTTATGTGGACTATGCAGCACCTGTGCTGTTCTCTGGAATTTAACCGTGGAAGTGAATATTGGGGTGCCCACCTTAACTTGATTTTTTTCTCTAAGGAAAACTATTGGCAATATGGCAAGATCTGGAAAGTAGTAGTGATCTGGAGTATACTATTAATGCATCATTTCTGAAATAAATCCTTATGTTTGCAACATCCACCCAGGAGGTGCAACTCTGAGTGAAAAAGCGAGTGATGAAATATGTGGAGCATTTTGACAGATGACCAAGTACCCATCAACCTCTAAGAAAGTCTTTATAATGGAAGTAGAAAAAGCACTACACATTTAACCGGTACATGCATCAATCTCGGCATTTGCGATTCCTTAATTGCGATTTTTAAGGAATCGCAATTAAGGAATTGCAAATGCCTATGAATTAAGAAATCGCTAAATAAATTGCGATTTTTTAAAATTCCTTAATTGCGATTAGCATTTTGCGAATCGCAATTAAGGAATCCCTTCCCATTCATTCCTATGGGCCTAGAGGCCCGTAGGAATGAATGGGAAGACAATCTCAATTTGCAATTCGCAATTAGCTAATCGCAAATTGAGATTGCGATTTCAAGGGTGCAGGGGTGTCCAAAGGACACCCTGTTGCACCCCTGAAATCAAACAATGCACATATGTTGTGTACACACATGCCCTAAGGGCATGTGTGTGGACAACATGAAAGTTAAAAAAAATGCACAAATTGGCATATTTCTAACATTTCGCAAAATTACCATGAGGTCCAACCTCATGGTAATTTTTTCTCTCTAATTGCGATATCGCAATTTTGTTCAGTTTCATGCATTGCTTTTAAGGAATCGAAAATTGCAAAAATAGCGATTTCTTCACTTTTAGGATGATGCATCCCAAATAGTGATTTGGGAATCTCAAACGGCCGAATTTTGCGATTCCCACCGTTTGCGATTCCTAAATCGCTTGATGCGTGTGCCTGTTAAGTCCCTTAGAATCTTTAAGTAATGGAAGAAGTAAAACAACTAAAATATTGCATTATGTGGTCTTTAAGTAATTCAGAAAGGTACCTTAAAGTATCTGGAACACCATCCTAGCCCATATCTGCCCTCCCTCTTGCAAGGCGCTGAATATTCAATTCTTCAAGCATCGTCATGCCATGAGATAACCACCCGGATGCTGAACCACTCCTGAACTGTGGCTGCTCCCGCCCTTCCCTATTCCACAAACTCTTCCACCCACAGCTCTGCAAAACTCTGCTTCACGCAAGTATGACTGCACCATCTCTGACACATTTAATAATCTCTTGAGTTTGCATTGATTTGTTTTGAAGCAGTAAAACCCTAAAGCCTTATGCATTGATAGCTCTTTACTGTTAAACTACTCAATAGAAATAATTTCACCTCTCTTAGAAAAATAAATTAATTTTCTTTAATCTGATACCAAGGGATAACTGCTTTTATTTAAGACACAATTATCCAAGTATTTCACTTCAGGCAAGTTAGGGAGGGGGCATGTGACTGTCAACCAAGCCACCAACGCCCTTTGCGACAACTGAAATAATTGACCAGATATTTAAAAAGGGTTGTCTGCCAAACAGAGCAAATGAAGGCACATTTTTTTGCATTGAGGTGGCTTCCAGCTAAGTGAAAAATGAAATTCAAAGTTTTTTGCACCTTGCACAAAGCCTCATTTATTCAAGTGCCTGAAATGCCCGCGCATCCATTTGCTCCTGCTTGGAAGAACCACTCCAATAAAGCTCTTTGTATGGCCATAAAGGGTGAAAAGTAATATACAATAAGGAAGGATCATCCGTGTGTTAGGGAGTGTGCTTTTGGACTACTTGGACATGGTGTGACGGTCGCCCTCAAGTCCTCGTCAATGCAGAAAGAACTGTTAACCTTTCCTTTTAATACAATGATCTTCCTGTTACTTCAGCAAAACGTCTGCCCTCCTCCTCCTCTCCCTCCTCCTCCTCCTCTCACAAAGTTTGGATCCTATCCCGCCACTGCTCTTTACTCAGCCACAGCCCCCATCTCATATTAAATGGTTGAGTTCCCATAGGAACGCAGAACTCTGTCTGAAACATTTTCCAGGTAGTGCTTCGACTTACACGAAATTTATTTGCGAAATTATGCAAATGGTAGCATCCAGAAACAAAAAGTTAAATCCACATTGCTCATATCGTGGTCCACTCATTTTCGGTTATTTATTACCCATTTTTATATGTCATCAATCTTTCAACTTGCATCAGCCATCACATTTCGCTGTAGATCCACTTTATCAAGAGTTCAAATTTCTTTTGGTAATTCTCAATCTTTTTCTCAAAAATTCATGATAAAAAGGCCAATTTTGCATTTACCCTTTTCAAATCCTTTATGTACATATTTTTCTTCATGCATTGATTCGGTAACCACCTTCTATTCGTGCTATTAAAAAAAAATCTCGTTTTTATCGACAAAAACACAACTCTTCTGTCCTAGGCTCCGCTTTGTTAGAAGATTCTTCTATCTAAAAGAAAGTTTGTGAATCAGTTTTCTTTCCCCAGTTTGCACAATTCACAGTGCACAGAGTCAGTCTAAGTTCATGGACTTCATATTTTTTCCATGTTGTGTTCACACACCCCTCTTTCCTCTTGGACACTGGTGTGCTGACCAGTTCACAGCTGCTGTCAGTGAGAGAAAATTGGGTCAGGCAAGTTTCCAGGGTGAAATGCGATACATCAGTACAAACGATAATCCAAACAAGTTAATTCTGTGTAAGAGGATGTTTTTCTTACAAGGCGGCGTTACATGTGTGGCATATCCCGTGCTTGTAATAGCCACTGGTTGGTGGAGGGCGAGGGTGAGTATTGATATATATATAATGTCTGTATGTGTGGGTGAATGTGTATTTGTGTATGTGCTTATGTATGTGTATCTGTTTATTGACCATAAGTAGTTCTTATTACCCAACAGGTTGGAGGCCATTATGTTAGATGAAGTGTTATTGCTGGATATGAATCAGTGATCTAGCCTGTCTCTCTGATATCGGAGATGCCTCTAGCATGCTTTTGCTGCCTAGTCTGTTATAGTAATCCCTGTTGGTAACTCTCCCCCAGTGAGTTAGACTAATGTTTGCAGGGCAATATTTAAAGGTGTAATTGGACGCTGGGATTAGTATTACTGACTGTCCTTTTATTCGGCCATGCTAAACTAATGATGGCAAAGCCCGTAGACCTGGACTTGACAAGCTTGCAGATAAAAAAAAGAAATTTCTTCTTTGCAGACATTAAAAGAAGTACAAAAGTAAGTGTTAAAATGAAATAATTCTAAAGGTGAGTGCATAGGTTATTTTTTACTTAAAAAAAAAACATATCACCCCCCCCAAAAAATAAATCCTAACATGAAAGCAAAGATTGGCCTACCAGCCGTGCCACTGAAGTTTTCTACTTTCTAAGTGGATGAGCACATGTGCAAGAGAATTGCTGTCACTGTGGGCTGGCTCTCTCCTCCATACTGTAGGCAGAGGTGAACTGAAAGCAAAATGTAAATGACACTAGAACAGAGAAGTGGATGAAGAGGTCTGACCAGAAGCATCTCTATATGTATGTGTGTGTGTGTGTGTATAAAAGATATTTATATATGAGTTTTTCAAAATATGTTCTTAGCGAACCTAAAGCTGGCAAAAGCACTATGAACTCATTTGAGATGGGGCTGCATCCAGCCCCATGAAGCCATTTGCACAGCGTCATGCCGCCCCTGGCGTGCATGTATTTTCGAAGGTTATTTAACCATTTATCAGTAGTATTCCAAATGTTTCCTCTTGTTTTTAACTTCTCTTCAAACATTTTCATCTAATTTTTTTCAAATCCACAAAACCGATTAACGTGCCAATTTCCAGTTTTCTACTATTCAAACTGTGCCGATCCTGGCCTCTTGTAAGAATATGAATAATGCAATGTTCATCACAGGCAGTTTTTATTTCATCATCAAACCCAATGCATTTCGGGCCTTTAGGGGCCCTTCTTCGGGGGTCACTACAATTAATAATAGAAGAATCGACATTAGCACCAATATTCTTGAATACATGTATACTTCCAACAAGATTTCATCAATATTGCGCTTTTTCTGCGTCATATGTAGTTTGTGCATTGCATCTTACTTTACACATCTCCCCTTGTAATATATCCATAGCATACCCATCTTTCAAATATATCTTTCACCCGCTATGACTCTCCATTTCTACATCACTTTTGACAATTCCCAGATGATCCCAATCACTTTCTCTCCCTTCGCTATAGCCATCCCCCAACCCTCTAATTCACGTGTGAAACATCCCTTTCTCAAAGCGTGCTAGCTGCAAAGTTACCGCTGTTTTGAGGGTTTATAAAAGCTTGTGAAACAGGCATATTCTACATCATTCTTCCACTGCTCTCATGATGTTTAAACGGCAAAGTGACTCATCAAGTCAAAAACCTCTCTTCCACCCAACTTTACTCCGTACATGCTGTGATCAATATTAAAACCTGCAGTCCATGCCTTTCTTCCTCGAGCTGTTAGTCCGTTACCTGCTGCCTCCCTCTTCTTAAGTCTCACTCCCCGTGCGATCTCCCTCCCAATTAAGTATGCGTTCAAGATCCCCGCCCTGTTGTGTCTACCAACCATTACCAACTACAACTCCCAACATGCATATCTATAGTCCAGCGCTTTGTCGTTGCGTGTTACTGTTCTTTTTAAAAAAAATGATGAATGAAAAATGTATCACAATTCTTTGTTCCGTGTCCAAATTAGTTTGTGCTGGTTCCATACCACTTGTGATGAACCATGTTCTTCCGTCGTATTGCGTGGATTTCAAAGTTCTTTTTCATCTTGCTTTTCATTTTCATTTCTTCATATGCGGGTGCATTCCTTTAGGGTGGGGCTTTAGTATAAACGTCCAATTAGTGAAGGGATGCACACCCTATTTTACGTTTGCCTTGTATTCTTCAAGTTATTCATACCTTTGTTTAGTTTGCTTGCAGAACGGTTATTTGGCCTGCCCCATTGCCGTTAGAAAAATAAACTGATGGCCGAGTTTTTTTCGGCAAAAATCGAAAAAATTCTGGCCTCCCTACCGGCCCCCTCCACCCCCCAAGCATGCTCTATCACCTCACCTCTCCAAGACGCCCCGAGACTATGCACCTTCCCCCAAATCACCACTGAGATGTTTCTAAACATCTTACATACAGTAAAAAGGGTGCCCCGTCAGACCCAGCCCCGATCAGTAAACTCACACTGGTTGCTTCTACTGTAGCCCCCCCTCTTACCAACCTGGTTAATGCCTCTTTCAAAACTGGCACGGTCCCGGCGAACTGGAAAAAAGCTACGGTCAAGGCTCTTATAAAAAAAAACGCATCTAGACCCCATGGACCCATCTAATTTTAGACCTATCTCACTGCTGCCGGCCATCAACAAAATTGCCGAACGTGTAGCAAACCAACAACTCTCCTGGTTTCTGGAAACCAACCACCTCCTCCGCCAGTCTCAGACAGGTTTTAGACCGGGACAAGGGACCGACACGCACTGTTAGCCGTGGTCGAAGAAACTAGGAGCATTATGGACGCAGGAGGATCAGTGGCAGTGATCCTCCTCGACCTAAGTGCCGCCTTCGACACGGTGGACCATGCAACCCTTATACACCGGCTCGGTCTGACAGGAGTGGTGGACTCCGCTTTAGCCTGGATTAAATCCTTCCTCGAAGATAGATCCTTTCAAGTGTCAGATGGGTACACCACCTCCAAGGCTCAGTCACTCAAGTGTGGGGTTCCTCAGGGATCTTCCCTGAGCCCCACACTTTTCAATGTTTACATGGCCCCCCTCGAGGATGTTGTCAAACCTTTTGGCATTAAAACTATAATGTACGCCGACGACACACAGCTGGTCGTTTCCCTCAACCAATCAGACAATTCCCTCCCCAATCTATCTAGTTGTCAAGAGAAGGTGTACCAGTGGATGTGTGACTCCCGGTTAAAACTAAACGGTGATAAATCAAAAATACTCCTCCTGGGAAATCCGAACAAAATCCCCACATCCCTTCCCTGGCCGCCATGTATGGGAACTCTACCAACCCCCAAAACCGAGGTAAAAAGTCTGGGGATATGGCTGGACCAGGATCTCAGTTTCAAGACTCAAGCCAGGAAAACTGCGGGAACCTGTTTCAGCCTCATAAAGATGGCACGAAAAATCCTCCATCTGATCCCCTCCCAATCCAGGAAACTCCTGATGCAGGGGCTGGTGAACTCCAGATTAGATTACGGCAATGTGTTGTATCTGGGGGCTCCAGCCTCTGTAGTCCACAGACTACAATGTGCACAGAATGCGGCTGCAAGAATCTTAACTGGAACCAAAGCGAGGTGCTCGGCCAAACCAGCCCTCAGAAACCTGCACTGGTTGCCAGTGAAAGAACGGGTCAAGTTCAAAACCCTGTGCATTTCCCACAGAATAATGCATGACGAAGGCCCCCCCATTCTTAGACCACTTCTGAAACCGCACCAGTCCAGTAGACAACTAAGATCCAACTCCCTATCTCTCGCGAACGTCCCTAGGATTAGGAAGACTAGAACTGGCGGTCGCCTGTTCTCTTACAATGCCCCCAGATTGTGGAACTCCCTCCCACTCTCTCTGATGCGAGAACACAATCACCTTAGTTTCCGGAAGCAACTAAAAACCTGGCTCTTCCCTTGATTACCTCTCCCCTGCTTCCCCACCTTGCTGGATCTATGGTCACTAGCGCTGGGATGCCCTAGGGTAGCTATGCGCTCTATAAATCCCAAATCAAATCAAAATCATTTGAGATGGGGCTGCATCCAGCCCCATGAAGCCATTTGCACAGCGTCATGCCGCCCCTGGCGTGCATGTATTTTCGAAGGTTATTTAACCATTTATCAGTAGTATTCCAAATGTTTCCTCTTGTTTTTAACTTCTCTTCAAACATTTTCATCTAATTTTTTTCAAATCCACAAAACCGATTAACTTGCCAATTTCCAGTTTTCTACTATTCAAACTGTGCCGATCCTGGCCTCTTGTAAGAATATGAATAATGCAATGTTCATCACAGGCAGTTTTTATTCAGCACTATGAAGCCATAGATCTTACAGAAGCCCTTCGTTAAACATCAGACTGACATTTGTACTAATGCTATTGCTTTAGGTATAGTTGCTGCACTTTCTAAAATCAGACTTCCCTGAAGGCAAATCAATGTGTTACTCTGACCCATCTAGTAGATAACCTTATTTTACCCTGAGCAATTCAGCCAGTGTGTGCCATTTAGGATGCAAGTAGGGAGCACACACTGCTATGATACAGACTGGCAGCAAGTGGGTACCTTATGATCTCTGCACTCGAGAACAACTTATCTCTGTAGATTCTTGAACCAACATGCTATTGTGTAACAATGTTATTGGGCGCTGTTCAAACAAGCTGCGGGTGCACATTGCTGTTACCCTGGGTATTCCATTGAATGTTTTTTATGCTGTCATGGATAAATATGGTGGGATTAGGGGTGGGCAGAATTGCCTTTTTCCCATCAATGCTAAGCAGAGGCAAAACTGGGGGTAATATCTCTGTTTCCACATTCACCTCCTGTGGACTGGAAAAACAGATTAATGCAGGAGAAATGTCCTGCAGAATAAGAATTCCTTGGTCTGATATTGAGGGATGTAAATAAAAAGGAATTCTCGTGCTTCTTGGCGCTGTCAGTGATCTCCCCTTGTAATTAACGTAACAGTAGTTACGTTACGTTTATTACAATGGTCGGCCTCTGACAGTGGTCTTCAAAAGACATTCCCCCCCCAAAAGGAGAGCTTGAGTATGGCGCTTGCCAGGAGGTCTCTTGAGGTAGGCACTGCACACAGCCAACACTGCCAGGAAAGTTGCTTTGAAGTTCACTGTGAGGGACTGCTCAATATAATTACCTTAATTCAGTTAGTAATAAGGTAAATACACCAACTAGCCCCTCATAGGGTTTCTGAAAGCCACTGTCACTGCCCCCCCAGCTTCTTTTTCTGCATGGAAATTACAGTACCTTAGCGCAGTTTACAGTGCACAAAATCTGCAATGAAATATATCAAATGCCTGTGTAACTAAAACATGGCCTATTCTTTGGTGTTAAATTGTGCTCCATATGAGTGTCAACAAACAATATTTAAGGCAATCAGTCCTATTTGATATTATTAATTGATTGCGTAAAAGGAAAGTATCTTCTAAAGGTGTCATGTGTCAAATGCTTTTGAAAACATTGTTCTTTTTGTCTAAAGAAAGAACTTGAAGACTGATGTTTTTCTTTTCACTTGCTAGTTACTACGTGGGGATGTGTGGAGATGGAGCGAATGACTGCGGTGTAAGTATGTCTCACCTGTTGTATTGGCAGCTCTGTTCCATGCATGTTGTGTATTAAATCCTCCCAAGAATCACACGAAAAGAGAGGCCGGGGTAGGGTGGTGGTAGCTGCCCCAGAAATATTTGTGCGCTATTTGAGTTTACTCAGAAGCAACCTGTCCTTTATACAGTTTACTTGTGTATCATTTATTCATTTAATGAAGAACCATCAATGACCGCTTAACCTGCAAGACTGATTCGTCCCGAGGTGTGATCTCCTTTTGACAAAATAAAAGCAATCTTGCATCTATTGTTAAAACAAATGTTTTTTCTCTCATTGAATTTATGTGGTAGAGGAGATTGCTTCTTGACATGTGCTTAAATTCAGTGAGTATCCTATTACTGCAAAATGTGAAATAGGTTATGGTTTCTCCATCTTCTTGACAGCAATATCATTAGCACCTGGTTCATCTGCATGAGCGTTTGACAATAAGCCTTGAAATCATGAATTCAGAATGCACTGCCTATAGTTGATCACTTCACAATGGAAATGTTACTAACATGTGAAAATAGTTAGTTGCAATTGGTTTGCAATTATGAGCTCATTATTGAACGAGTTACGCCGTAGGTCAGTTGAGGTGCATATTGTTTCAGAACTGAAAATGGATGTGTTGAGTAATTAAATGTATTTCACGAAATTACATACTTATGTTTGCGCTTACCAAAATATTTGGTTATGTATGCACATGCGTGTCTTTGGTAGACAGACATTATTGTGAATATGCTCTGCAGCACTGGGCAGATCCGTCCAGGTTTTTGATATGCACCTCCTAGACAGCCACTTTGCTACACAGCAGCAAATGCTCGAAAGCCACAGTGGCCTTTATGCTTTAAGACAATGCCCCAAGGGCTGAATTGGCTTTAAGGAACAGCCATGTTTTGCGGAACCTATGTCAACGGAACAGTCGTGACTGTGTGTTCCGCCATCCCTCGAGCTTGGCAGCGGACTGGGAATGTGGTAGTCTGTTTCCAGGGGACAACAGGAAAGTGGTCCACCACAGTTGTAAATTGTCTCCCATATATGCCCAGCAAAACTGTTTTGCATCCTTGTATTATAATTCCGAAGCGGGCTTATAAGGTACAGTGCAATTTGCATGCAGATCAAATGGTGTTTCTGATGATGCACTATAGTTTAAAGGCAAAAGCCTGTCTAAATAATCGTGGTCTTGGAATACTAATAGATATAACTGTATTGAAAATGACAACAAATGTAAGCAAGATGTCAAAAGTGTAGTCTTGTGATTAAATTTCCCAGCATCTCATGGTGATTGTTGCCCCCCTCTCCCTTCCCAGATTGCCTGAATTATCTGCCCTTTGAAAAAGTGCAGTTAACCTGTTTGAGCTGAATGAGGCATAGACAAGCTCTGTGTTTGTAGGTTGTTGAACGTAATCAACCGTTTTTTTAATCCTGTTATTTACTAGTTGTATTTCCATGATGTGACTCATTGATACTTGCATACATTTATATGCTTTGCATTAAAAACCAATGACAATATATTTAAGAAAAATAATGTGCCATGTTTGCACTGCCAAACCTTTTAAATGCACCCGGCCCTTGGTTTGGTACCAGTTATTTTTCTGAAATCTACTGTTTGTGATAGTTTATGGACATGGTAAATTTTGTATAATGTGGGTGTACCTAAATTGCTTCTGTACCTCTGTACAGATGCCCAAGTCAGTTTTATTACATTGATTCAATTGCAAGTGTGTTTGTGTTAAATTGGAGTTTGTGTTGTACAAAGGTATAGATTTCTGTTTATATCCATTGATCAGGTGCACTCTAATTTCCCCAACAGAGCACTTGGTGCATTAAACTGTAAATACCATTGCTATAAAAGGAATGCAGAAGCAGGTGCTCAGTTGCAATGTAATGCATTGCACGTTGAGGCCCGGATTTGCAGGGCTCCTCTGGCGGCTCCGAATGAGGAATAATGTGTCGATGTGGTTGTACAGCCCTGATTTGTGCACATTTTCGTAATTTCAGATCTTGTTTCCCTAAACAAATTTCTCCACGGGATATGTGTAGGAACTTGTGTGGGGAGGAAACCTTAGGAGACTAGTCATTTTGCACTACTCTAAAGTTCTAAATTTGGTGTCTGATTTAGGCCTCCAAAATGGCATTCTCTATGCAAACCGGTTTGCAAGGGTGTCGTAGTTATGAGGAGGTCTGGGTTTTCCACTATTAAATATCAGTAGGTCAAACCTGCTGAAATATACCATCTGAAAATACCAGGTAAGTATCAGAGTATGGAAATTGTGGTGCAAAAAGCACTCATTCACATGTTAATCGCCATTGCAATTGGGAAACCTCCTAATATGTCTTATATGTCACACCCATTACATACTTAAACTCTGGGTATTGGTATTTAATACCTTTCATAAATAGCTTTCCATCCAACATCTAATCGAGGCCTTAGTAATAACCCCAGCACTTGGAATGTGAGCCTGACCTTTGTATCTATTTTGTGAACTTGAAAAATGTACAGTTAAATTCAGGGACCCCCAGGCTAGGGTTTGTAAATTATTTTCAGTTGGGATTGCAGGAAGCAACATTTCACGAATTGTTGATAAAAAGACACCAGTCCAAAACAAAACAAAAAAGTTTTAAATGGGAATATGGATAGCTCTACAATTATAGTACTATGTTGTCTAAGCCTCGTCTCCGCTGTCTTGTTTATGAATGTACATACCTTGTGAATCAAAAGATGTTCATTCCATGGCTGTTTATAGTAATTGCATTTTCTACTTGCAGTTGTACTAAAACAGATTCTTAATTCCCATGTGAACTGGTAGGCACTAAAGCGGGCACACAGTGGCATATCACTGTCTGAACTAGAGGCGTCTGTGGCATCACCTTTTACCTCCAGGACGCCCAGTATTGCGTGTGTCCCTAACTTAATTAGGTAAAGCAACAGTTCTTTTCTCCCATCATTACTGTCACCCTTGATTCTATAGTGTAACATTTTAGAGGTTTACCACACCTACCACCTGATCAAATTCAATGTTTTCTTTGTTGGTCTGTCTTATCTACCAGATTTGTAATGTCCTGCTGCAAAATAATTATAAAAATCTACATCTCCCCTTTCTTTTTGTGATCTCAGAATATGTTTTTGTTCATAGAGTTTTCTGTCTTTGTGTGTGTATGAATTTGTACGTGTATCACACCATGGTGATAATTGCCCTTGATTATATGGACAGTCAGGTTGTGGTAGGGGGGGCAGCGGCAAACCTCAGCATGACGGTGTTGAAAATACTGCCATGATGATGTGACCATTCCACGTTGCAACTCTGCAGAGTGGCTAGTGAAGACCGCTCTTGCCAAAGACCCAGAGGTCTGCGAATGTCTGGGATTGCACATCCGTGCAGGACAAATCTTGCACTTCGAAATCACAAGCACCATGATTACCCTTAGGATTGCTATTCCTTGGCAACGCAAACACCCCACGCCCACCACAAAGGGGATTCCGTTGGACGGGTTTGCTAGATATTATGCTTATTAATGAGATGGGAGTAACTGGAGTAGTGTCTCCCTCCTCCTAGCCCTGGGGAGCAGGAGGCAGAAATAGAGCCAGCTTCGACCCAGTGGGTACCCACCCCTTGCACCTTTAAGTCACATGAAACTCGGGGAGCAAAAAACGCCACTCGATTCTAACTTGGCCTAGGCACAGGGGAGGTACTGCCACCTAATTGGGGCTTTCCGCGCTCCACCATTTCCCAATAATTGTCAGCTGGGTGGGGAGTGTCAGTTCCTTGGTGGGAGTGGGCCAACGTCTCTTCGCCAAGGTGAAAATACAGGCCCCACTTTGTAATATGCGTGGTATATATGTGCAAGAAAAACATTTTTCTTGCACATGTGAAAATTATTTCTTGATGTTAAAACTATGAAATTTATTTCTTAATGTTTTTCTTTTCTCAGGGAAGGACGTGCTGCTTTAATAACCTCCTTCTGTGTGTTTAAATTCATGGCCTTGTACAGCATTATCCAGTATTTTTCCGTTACTCTCCTTTATTCTGTAAGTATTTATCTACTAAGACTAAGTTTGATGTGCAACTGTTTGTTCCGATTGCCTTATCTAAATTGTCCTGCATTAAGTACGTAGTGGGAGAGAGAGAGAGCAAGTTCAGCACAGGGACATTGTTTGAAATGTGCGACCTCCTAAATCTTTACCATTTACATTAAATGGTGAAACCAGAGTAGACAGTGTTTCAAATATTCATGTTTTCTCCTAAAAAAGCTATAATTATGTTTATAAGTTTAAAGTGGTTTATTCTTGCTTTTGTTTTCAAAGTTGCAGTAAAAAAGACCCATTTTCTGAAATCATCTTGCTTTTTTATTTTTTTATTTTTTATTTTTGGAAACCTTTATTGTGCATAAACAGCAAACAAATACGGGCCTACAACCATCTGGCCGGCCACAAAACTGTAAGCACTGTTGCAAACCATACGGTACATCGACAGTAGGGTGATACTATTAGACAATCAATTGAGGTTACACTGGACCATGCTGTACTGCCGATACACAGGAAAAGTGAGGTTAATTTAAAGTTTTATAAAAAACAATAACAAGAATTAGGTCCAGGAGAGCCATTGTCCAGTCAGTCCCACTACAGAACAGGTAGTCAGCAATCAGCAGGCGAGTCCCATGGGACAGGGTAACGTTGCAATCAAACTAGTGGCATCGCAAAGGTCACAACAGGATAATTAAGCAAGCACTACGACGAATGCAGACAGGAACCCACCCAGCTTCAAGCCAAACAATAGCCCAAGGACAGAAAGAAGACGAGAAAAGGTGAAAGAAAAGAAGAAAATGAAGGCCCATAGAAACGAAAAAACGTACATTTAAATCCCCCCACCCTACACGCATGCAGAGGCTACGGCCTTCCCCCCCCTCCCCCCCCCCCCCCTTGCAGTGTGTCTGTCGCCCATTAGAATACCCGAAATGTAGAAACAAGAGACAAAGGAAAGAAAAAAGAAGGAAATAACCCATACTAGAAAGCCGGAGGAGGGCCCAACACAGTCGTTCCCGGTCAATCCCACCATGCAGTCCATCCCCACCCCGTGAAATAGAGAAACAATAACAGTCTCATTTACGGTATGAAACGGGGCGAGACATCCCGGTTCGCACATTCCAACGCGTAGTTATAAGTGTTCCAATCCGAGTCCCCGCCAGCCTGTCAGTCCCGGTCATTAAACAGAGTTTTTCAGCCCTGGCCAGAACGCGACAGTCCCCCTAAGCACAGCGTCCGAGGAGGGCTCGATCCAAACATGGCCGGGAGGTAAAATGGCCACCGTCGATGAAGAAGTGGGAGGTAGGGACAAAATGGAGGTCCACAGGCATCAGCCGAGCCACAGGCAAGCAGGAAAAGTACCCCCAAACTCACAAATCGACATACATTCCGTCGCTGGGAAAGAGGTACTTGGGAGGCAGCAAGCTCAGGGGGATACAGTTGCAGCGTGAATGGAGGTTGAGGAAACAGCAACATCCCAACAAACAAAGTCTCGGACTCCGTTGGTATTTGTAACAATGTATCCCCAGTAGGACTGTCGGACTGCCATTCACAGGAGTCGTGGCATAGAGAGATAATCCTCACCTCCCTTTCAGTGCTCGGCACCTCGACATCCCCCTCCGCGACTGACCAAGTCGATTCCGTGCAGCGCCGAGAGTTGGCCGGTCGGACCCATTCCGACCGCCGTGCTACATCGTCGCCCATCTTGCCGGAGAGTGCTCGCCATTCCGCCCTGAGCTCAACTAGTGCATCAAAGATATCCCGGCAGGTCGGCTCCGTCTGCAAGCACTGCTGCTCCTCAGTGCGAGACGATGCGTGCAATGCAGCTCCCAGTTCGCTGTCGGGCAGGGGGCTGCAGGTACAAGGCGAGAGTACAGTCGCCGCTGCAGAGAGGGCAGCCGCCATTTCCAGAGCCTTGGGAGGTGCACAGCAGGAAGGGGGCGAACTCAGTCCCAAAGAGTTAGGGTCCGGGCAAGTATCGCGCACGATTCCGGAGTGTTGCAAGGGATAGAACACTGCCGCCGCGATGCAAGTCGGGGCAATCCAGGGGCGACCCACACAAAATGGACGGCGCAAGTCAGCCTCAGCCAGGGGGACGATCGCAACAAAGGAACACTTCACCCCCGTGTACCGATCTCACAGGTCGGGGCTCCCAGGGGCATCGAAAGGGATCCGTCCGACACCCCCAGCAACGGTGCTGCGAAAGAATGGATCCACGTTTCCGGGGCTCAGCGGACTGCAGCCGGTCTGGAGGTCCACGGTGGCAGGGAGCGACACTGGTCTCAGAGCCTGGACACGGAGACCGCCGCCCGTCACGCCGATATCTCCGGAAATCTGGCAGGTAGGGACCTCGGTGGAACACCGGGAGTGTCAGTGCGGTCGTAGCTATGTTCCGCTGCGGTGCGAGGTCGGATTTGCGGTCAGGATATAGGTGCGGAACGCACAAGCTTGCGGAGCCGGGAATCGAGCGTCCGTTCAGGTCGCCATCTTGGCTCCTCAATCGAAATCATCTTTCTTATTTTCCTTTAGCTGTTCACTCATTCACATTTATTTACAGCCTCCTATCAAAGTAGCAGCTAAATCGGCCAGTACCCTGTCCGAGTAGCACCATGCAACCTTGTGCCTCTTTTTCCACAAACTTCAATTATCTGATAGACACTTCTAGCTGCAGATTCCTTACCTTAGAATTGTCCCCAAACGTCAGACTGGATCCAGACATTTTTCTTGAGCAGTATCCAGCATGCCAGAAGGCTGTTTCGTTCGGCTTCCCGGGGATGGTCCACGCTGGAAGGGACGTGCACAGTGCCCACATAGGCACCACTCCAGTGCACTGACATCAGTTCTTTTCTTTCCGTGCCAGTCAGCGCAGATGCAGAAAGAGCTACCCATATTCAATTTTTGACTGGTCTTTATCAACTTCTTTTTTGACATATTTTTGGGATCCTTTCACCTGGTGTGGCATATATGTCCTCTTTAAAAAAAAAAATTTTAAAAGCTGGTTTAAAGCCCTGCGGCTCCTTTCACCTACAGATGTCAGTGACGGACCCGCAACTTTTTTGCTTCTGGTGTGTGCAGCACAACCTGTGTAGACTGCCGCACCATGCACCCAAACGCCTTGAGGGAGCGTTCCCTCAAGCTCCTTGCCGCTTGACATAAGACAGTGCATCTGAAAGAGACACGTTAGTGATAGATTCTTTACCTTAGAATATCCCCAGGCGTCAGACTGGATCCGGAATTTTTTGCGCAGCAGTACCCTTGCGCGTCGGTAGGCGTCGTCTGCGGCTCTGCGTCCGTCGTGGGCGCCGTGATGACGTCGTCGGAGTGCTTAGACACCGCCTCCGCGTGCTGACGTCAGTTTTTCTTTTTTCCGCGCCAGTTAGCGCAGATCTGGAAAGAGTTGTACCCAAGTCACTTTTTGACTAACCTTTTGCGATCCTTTTTGATCCATTTTTCGAAGTCTATCGACTCCGACGGTGCCGGTAGGAATGCCCGGGTTCAAGCCCTGCGCCGACTGCAACCGACTGATGTCGGTTACCGACCCCCATCGCCGGTGCCTGCACTGTTAGGGCCTGGACCACGACGACAAGTCCTGCTCTGACTGCCGAGCTGTCCCGTAAGCAACTCGAGCTTCGGTAGTCTGCCCCGCGCCTCTCGAGGTCCCGGTCCGAAAGGAGGTCGAGCGACCGGTCGCGGGGCCGTAGCTCCCACAGCAGTTCCGGGAGTCGTAATCGGTCTTCGGGCTCAAAGTCCCCCCCCCCCTCTGACACTCGCGCGACGCGGCCAGGGTTTCGGGCGACTCTGCCCACACGGCTCCGCAGGTGTTGCGGCCTGCCCCCCACACCCGCCGGTCCCTGGGCAGGACGCGACGCCGGGGGAGATTGCTGACTTCCTCATGGCAATGAGGTCGCTTGCTCCTCCGTCGGGTTCCGTGGTGCCTTCGGGCCAAGCGGTTCCATCTGGGTCCCCACGCGGGCCGGGTGCTTCGGCACCAGCGCCGTCCGGGGCTTCGCCCTAGGCGACTTCAGTCCCGACGCCGCTGGGTCCGGTTCCGGATCCGGGATGTCGCTGGTCGACCTGATGACCTCGCCGACGCCGGCCCCTAGGGTGTCGCCCCCGGCGCCGTCCCTGGTCCTGTCCTTGTTTCGGGTCCGGCGCTGGAGCGGCGCCGCTCTCGACGCCGCTGGGAGATTTTTATTTCAATGACCCGGCCCCATCCTTTGAGCCTGAGTACCAGGCTGTGGGTGACGAGGACGATTGGGAGGGGTCTGAGGACCCTCTGGCACGTGAGTGTCGGTCTTCTGTGGACTGGACAGGAGAGCTTGGGGAGGCCAGTGGGCTGGGCACTTCGCCCAACACTGGCTTTGTCTCTCCTCCTAGCGTGGCTACGGAGGAGGGGGCTGCTTATAGCGTGTTGCTGATATGGGCGGCCAAGGCCCTGGGCCTTGAGCTCCCCGTCGCGGCCGTGACGACTAACCTCCTCACTGAGGTCCTTAAACTGCAGTCAAGCTCGGCTGAGCCTCTGCTGCCGTTTAATGAGGCCTTGTCAGACGTTCTTTTGGGCACTTGGTCCAGGCCCGCCACAGGACAGCCTGTGGATAGGAACGTGGCCAGACGCCACCGCCCGGCTCTGGGTGACCCTTGCTTTCTGTCTACCCATCCCACCCCTGAGAGCTTGGTTATCCAGGCCTCCAATTCCCAGACCGCATTCCCGTCGTCTCCCCCCGACCGGGAATCTAAGAGGTACGAGAATTACAGAAAAAAGATATTCTCCTCCCTAAGTTTGGGATTGCGGTCCGTTAATATCGCGTGCCTCTTAGGCTGCTACACCCACTCTCTGTGGGACACGGTCGCGGACGTGCTGCCACACTGCCCGTTGGAGGTACGGGGTAGACACGGCCAAGCCCTGGTGGAGGGCCGGGATGCAGCACGGTATTCCATCCGGTGTGGGCTGGACACTACTGACTCTCTGGGCAGAGCGATGTCAACGACGGTGGCGATTCGTTGTCACGCCTGGTTGAGGTCCGCCAATTTCTCGGCTGATGTCCAAAACACACTTATGGACATGCCGTTTGATGGCCGTTGCCTCTTTGGCGACAAGGCAGACCATGCGCTTGAGTGCTTTTAAGGACTCCAGGGCTACGGCCAAGTCCTTGGGCCTCTCGGCTCCGCGCCAGCAACTGGGTGCCTTTCGCTCCTTTCGTGGCCAAGGAAAGGGCGCCCCCACACGTACTGCCAGCCACGCGTGGGCAGACTACCATCCAGCGCGGTGGCGGGCGTGGAAACCGCCGTGGCGGGGGTCGGGGTCCACGGCGAGGCCAGTTACCTACCCCTGCAGCATCCGCCTCAAAACCATCCTAGTCCGTGCTTTCAGGCCCATGTGACGCCAGTGGGGGGTCAGGGTTCCCTATCACCACTCCCACTGGCGCACCGTCACATTGGACAGGTGGGTGCTGCAAATCGTCCGAAGGGGCTACTCCCTCCCCTTCGAGACGACCCCTCAAGCCATGTCACCGCAACACCACTGCGTATCGGGGGATCATTTGCGGCTTCTGCAGGAGGAAGTTTCGGCCCTCTTGGCCAAGGCGGCCATCAAGCGCGTTCCTGGGCCGGAAGTAGGGTGTGGTTGCTACTCCCACTACTTTCTGGTACCCAAGAAGGGCAAAGGGGGCCTACGCCCTATCTTGGACCTACGGAACGTCAACGGCTTTCTCCAGAAGGAGAAGTTCAAAATGCTGACTCTGGCTCAGGTCTTAGCTGCCCTGGACACAGGAGACTGGATGGTAGTGTTGGACTTGCAGGACGCTTATTTTCACATCCCCGTCCTGCCGGCCCACCGGCGCTACCTGCAGTTCACGGTAGGCCACAAGCACTTCCAGTTTACCATGCTCCCCTTCGGCCTTACCAGCGCCCCACGGGTGTTCACGAAGGTGATGGCGGGGGTCGCAGCTCATCTGCGCAGGTTAGGGGTTTCAGTCTTTCCCCTACCTCGACGACTGGTGGTTGAAGGCGGGCTCGCCCCAGACAGTCGTCAGCCACCTCCAGACGACAGCAGACCTCTTGCACCAGCTGGGGTTCTCCATCATTGTGCCGAAGTCACACCTGTGTCCCTCTCAGAAGTTCCTTTTCATCGGAGCGGTTATCGACTCGGCGCAGTTTCGGGTTTACCCACCCGAACAGCGGGTTCGGGATATACAGGCTCTGATTCCACTCTTTCAGCCTTTATCCCGAGTTTCGGTCAGGTTGACGCTGCGGCTTCTGGGGCTGATGGCTTCCTGCATCCTTCTGGTGCATCACGCCTGTTGGCGGATGCGGGCTCTGCAGTGGGACCTGAAGTTTCAGTGGGCCCAGCATCAGGGCAACCTGTCCGACCATGTCCTGATCTTGGAGGGCACTGCGAGACCGCTGCAGTGGTGGCTCACGGACCGCGATTGGGTCAGAGGCAGATCCCTCTCCCTTCCCCAACCGCAGCACGTAGTTGTGACGGACGCGTCCTTCCAGGGCTGGGGAGGCCACATGGGAGAGGCGGAGATCGGAGGCCTCTGGTCTCCGGCGGAGTCCCGGCTCCATATCAACCTTTTGGAGCTATGGGCGATTCGTCTAGCACTGAAGGCATTCCTCCCCTCTGTCCGGGGTAGTGTAGTGCAGGTGTTCACAGACAACACCACCGCCATGTGGTACTGCAACAAACAGGGCGGGGTGGGGTCGTGGACCCTCTGCCAAGAGGCTCTGCGCCTCTGGCAATAGCTGGAACATCAGGGCGTGACCCTAGTGGTTCAACACCTGGCAGGTTCTCTGAACGCCAGGGCGGACAAACTCAGCCGCCGGTGCATGATGGATCACGAATGGCGTCTGAACTCGGACGTGGCACAAGGTCTCTTTCTGCAGTAGGGAGAGCCTTGGTTAGATCTATTCGCCACCAAAGAGAACTCGCAATGTCATCAGTTCTGCGCGTTGTAATTTCCAAGGCGGCACTCGCTCAGAGATGCTTTTCGTCGCGAGTGGAGTTGTGGTCTGTTGTACGCCTTTCCGCCTATACCACTTCTGCCCAGAGTGCTGAAGATCAAGCCCGACCGGGCACAAGTCACCCTTGTGGATCCGGACTGGGCACGAAGGTACTGGTATCCCGAGCTACTCAGTATGTCAGTCGATCCCCCTGTTCGTCTGCCTCTTCAGGAGGACCTTCTGTCGCAGCAGCAGGGGACGGTCCTCCACCCGAACCTGTCCAGTCTCCACCTCCGTGCTTGGAGATTGAGTGGCGAAAGTTGAGGCCATATGACTTGCCTCCTGAAGTTTGTAACATCATTCTGGCAGCCAGGCGTCCCTCCACAAAATCGCTATACGCTTGCAGGTGGAACAGATTTGTGGCATGGTGCACAGCAAAGGCTGTGGATCCTCTCTCTGCCCCTCTTTCTGGGGTTCTCCTCTTCCTTCTTTCTCTTGCCCAGCAAGGCTCTGCTCTGGGCACTATCAAGGGCTACCTTTCTGACCTTTCAGCCTTCCTAAGGCTGCCTGACCAGCCATCTTTGTTCAAGTCCCCTATTGTAAATCGATTTCTGAAAGGCATCACACACACACGTTTCCACCTGTTCCCTTCGTGATGCCTCAGTGGAACTTGAACCTGGTTCTAACTTTTCTGATGTGCGCTCCCTTTGAGCGACTTCACAACTGTCCTCTCCGCCTTCTTACTCTGAAGACTGCTTTCCTGGTTGCCATCACCTCTGCCAGGAGAGTGAGTGAGCTCCAGGCCTTATCCTCTAAACCTCCTTTCCTTTCTGTCCATCCGTACAAGGTTGTGTTGCGGACAAGACCCTCTTTCCTGCCCAAGGTTGTCACGGCCTTCCACATCGGGCAGTCATTACCTTGCCCACCTTCTTTCCGCATCCCTCGAAAGAGGAAGAGAGGCTCCACCGTCTGGACCCAAAACGTGCGCTCTCGTACTATCTGGATCGCACACGTCAGTTCCGGGTGGATGTCCAACTCTTTGTTGGTTACGTGGGCGCTAAGAAGGGGAAGGTAGTGCACAAGCGGACCATCTCCCAGTGGATCATCTTGTGTATCCAGGCGTGTTACTCCTTGGCTAAGAAGGAACCCCCTGTTGGTCTGAGGGCTAATGCCACTCTGGCCACGGCGACTACAACTGCCTTGGGCCGAGGAGTGCCCTTGCAGGACATTTGCCAGGCAGCTACGTGGGCCTCTCTGCACACGTTTGCCAGACACTATTGCCTGGACAGCCAAGTCCGGAGGGATGGCTTCTTTGGCCGTTCCGTCCCCCAGGACTTTCTGGTGTGATTATTGGTTCGCAGACCCACCACCGGGGTTGGTATTGCTGGGGTATCTATTCTAAGGTAAGGAATCTATCACTAACGTGTCTCTTTCAGATGCACAAGTTACTACTTGTGTAACGATATATCTGTAAGAGACATTAGTTAGTGATAGATTCCTTACCGACCCACCCATCCTCCCCGTTCTGCGAACTGATATCTAGGATTAAGGTCATCCCCTTTCAGGGCCCTAGTTTCATGGCACCAGTGTTGGTGTTTAGCATGGCTCTGCGTTTCTGGAGCGAAAAAGCTGTGTCTAAGAACTGACGTCAGCACGCGGAGGCGGCGTCTAAGTACTCAGACAACGTCATCACGATGCCGACGACGGATGCGGAGCCGCAGACGACGCCTACCGTCGTGCAAGGGTACTGCTACGCAAAAATTTACGGATCCAGTCTGACGCCTGGGGATATTCTAAGGTAAGGAATCTATCACGAACTAATGTCTCTTACAGATATATCGTTACACAAGTAGTAACTTGTGCGACAGTCTCCATCCCGGTGGCGCAGCTCTCTACCAGCGACATCATTGCTTTGAAGTTTTCCAGATCCAGTTTGACTCCTAGGGGTTGTACTACAGGTGAATAATCTGCAGGTAGAAGTATGCATCAGAAAGATTGTTCCCACAGGTAACCTTTTCTTACAGTGCTACACTTTACCTCTGGCGCAACCACTCAAAGAGCATTCTTTCGCCACATTAATTTATGTGTTTTAGATTCCTGCTTCAAGCAGACTGCCACATTGTTTATGGTCCTCATTATGTTTGAATAGACGATGTATAGTAGTGCTCCAGACTGTTTTTCAGACACATAAGTGGTCAGGGTTTAGCCATATCTCTTATTCTGTAGTAGTCCACGAGCCAAGTGGGACCAAAACACACCTTTCGGTTTCTGATTGCACTCATTTACTGTGAAAATACAATTTAGGTTAAAGGTTTTAGAACAATGTTATTGGTGTTTTTGTAAATTGAGTTGAAAAATAACAACTAGATGCAATGTTTCAAATATTCATGATGTTTTCTTTGTAGTAAAATAATTTACTAGATTAGGAAATTCTATTGGATAATGAGGGGAATAATGAAGTGAGGATGTATAGCAAATGTCAACCTGAAAGCACAGCAACAAGCAGGCAGCCTTTTCTTTTAAGATTACTTCAACTTCTCTTCCCCAGGCTTTTTTCTAAATTGCATAGTGCTCAAGACACAATAAAAGTCAATTTGAAACTTAATCCTGTAAAATGTTGTCATATTTACAACTTTATAGTATTCTCAATCATTTTATTGAGTATTCTGAGGAAGCTGCAACCATAGTAATTTTCTCAGCAGTATTCCTGAATTTTTTTTGTGAATTCCATGTTCACTTGAGGTAATATACAAAATAAGTGCTTCTTCGAAAATGTCCAGCCAAATGTAAATGTACTTACTGTTCGTTTTCCTATTTTGAAGCTTCCGCCAATTATGGGGTTATTTATTTCCCATTCTTAAACTGGTTGTATATCTACCCTTGTCCATGACGGAAGAAAGGAACAGATGTACAAACTTATTTTCTGGTTGCACACCCTGTGTTTGGGTAAATCGCAGGGTTTGCAGAAAGAAAACGTGTTTTTCTGATGTACAAACCTCATTAAGCGATTCAGTAACTTGTTACCAAATCGGTAAATGAGTTTAAGAAACCAGTCGTCAACGCTATATGGAAGGGAAGTTTTTAGGGCGTTCCTTTAATATAGCAATTCCTTCTGGTGGATATTAATGTTTCGCAACCAAAATCCAGTCACAAAACCGCAATATTTTACCGACCCCTGAAAGATGGTGGAAATCCGTTTCCAAACAGGAAGGTGTCCCTAAGGAACCTCTTTTCATTTTGTGAATGGTAAAAAAAACAACATATTTTGCGAGTATTTGTTGGTCCATGGAACCAATGACGCCTTTTAAAAAATAGTTTTGAGAACTTTTTTTTTTTTTAATATGCATGCCAATTTCCTTTAAAGAAAATGGGCTGCATTAAAAAAATGCTTATTTTTAAAGCAATTGCAGACATGGGGGTCACCAGACCAGTGACAGCAGCAAATCATAGTGGGTTGCAATTTGCGACCAACCAAATCAGTATTAAAGAGGTAGGTTGAATTGCAACCCACTGCGATTTAGTATTTTGAGAAATGTCCTATTAGTGCATAGGTCGGTTGACAAAAACTCAGTAGTGCTCAAATTGCAACCAGTTTTCTCGAATCTTATCTTAGTACATCTAGCCTAAGTATTTGAAAATAGTTTCTGTAGGGATTTGCCTCACAAACACATGGTTACCCAAAAACGTACAAATGTATTGGTTTTCACCTGCTTCGCAAGGTATTCTCTACTGAAAGGCATACTCTGTGCCCCTTGTTGCATTTTTACTCCTAGGTAACATTACACCAAGGTGGTGTAGTATTACTTGTAAATAAGTAGATTTACATGTGTATACTTACATTTTGCCCATTACAAAGATGAATTTGCAGTTGTGGCATTTTGCGCTTGCAAGATGAACTTGGGTGCCCAAATGACCATGTGAATCTGGCTGTTGTACTTTTTCTGTTGATGGCCAAGTAACAAAATTAACATTAATGATTTTATTTTATGTATTCGTGTTTTTCTTTACTGAAAACTTGGTTTGGTGAGACCGATATTTCATTGTGGTTTATCATTTCTTTTATAGATACTGAGTAATTTAGGAGATTTTCAGTTTCTCTTCATTGATCTGGCTATCATTTTGGTGGTGGTGTTTACTAGTGAGTATATGGCTAAACTACTATTTTATGATATTGCACCCTACGTTGTAGAGTTTTATCCCATCCCTTTCTCTTCTGAGTACCAAATATTAAACCGCTTTTGTGCAATTACAAGCATACTGCAGTGTTTAGTTTACATCTCCATCTTGAAATTGATAATACACTCTCTTACAACACTCAGCAAGCGGATATTAACTCCTGGAACTGAACACCAAGATTCCTGTCAAAAGTTATTTGTTTTTACATACAACTGTCGGGATTGACCATGTTCTTGAATATCCATTGTTTGCAGGATAATAGTTTGATCACATGGCTGTAGGCCAAGACGAGAGCCCAGTGTTCTGCCCAAGTGTTAGTCAATTATATTAATTATATTTGTGCTTTTTAACAACTGTTATCATTTGATCTCAAGTTCAAGAGCTATGCGCCGTCATTCCTGAACCTTAGGAGAAAGTGTAATATGTAGAAGCCTTTCTTTTATGTACTGTGAATTTTAATTAAGGATGGTGCTTATCTAAAAAAAGTGTTGCAGCCACAATGCTGTACAATATCTTAGATCAGTATTCACTCTTTAAACATGAAGAATATCTCACTTTTTGTGTTTTCCCTACTAAAAAGTTGAAGATGTTGTGATGTCAATTCTATAAAAGTAGCAGAGAGGAAACATTTAGGCACAGTCTGAATCGCAGTAACATGTGGAGTGTTATGTAATATTTAAATATAGCTGAATGTGCTCATACCATTTAGTATTTGTACTTGTACTGCAATAAAATAATGCCTTTATGTGTAGTGTACCATCTTGATCTGTAATTTGCTTTGCTAAGCAGGAAATGATTACGGTTGTTACAAATTGCTAAAGAGAGGATGAACCCTGTTTATCAGAATTCAGATGTGCGCAATCTAGCCTCGGATTGCTTACCTTAGAATATTCCCCAGGTGTTAGATTGGATCCGGAAAATCTTGAAGTGCCTCTGCGTGCCGGTAGTTCCTCCACACCAGAAGTGACGTGTGAAGTACCTATATTGGTGCCACCCTACCACCCTAGCACACTGATATTAGTTATTTTCTTTCAACGTCATCACCACAGATCTGGAAGAGCTGCCTTAGTTCTTTTTTGGACTACCTTTTCAACTTTTGTGAAAAAAATATATTTGTGAGCTAATCTACTAGTGTGCATTAAGGATGCTCCCTAGAAAAACCTGTGGGGTTTAAATCCTGTGGTTTCTGTCACAGGCAGATGTCTGTGACAGACCCCGCCTGGATTCCTTGTGATGCCTGGAGCTGGAGTAGGACTGCAAGGCCTGCCCAGACTAATGCTTGATAAACCCCAAGGTGGTCCAGGAGCGTTTCTCAAAGCTCCTGGCCGCCTGACACTGGGTGACTCTGCCCGCAGTCACCCCTGTGTGTTGTCGTTGAGATCAAAAACCTCGTCCAGTAAGTCTCATCAGAAAAAAGTCCAAGAAGTCAAAGCGTTCTTTAACTTCACTGAGCCGGTCCAAATCATTGAGCAAGGTGCAGGAAGCAACATTGCTAATCTGTGCCCCGCTTGCATGCTTCAACCACGAAGCCAGAGTCTGGGTTCGTTCTGTGCCTCCCAGAGTTTCCTAGAGCCAGAGCAACCCCGTCCAGTTGAAAAAATTCAATGCAGCTATGAACCTTCTATTTGGGCAGGCTGACTCATTTGGATAGCCTTTAGGCCCGATAGGTTTGGCAGGTGCACCATTTGTATTCCCGCCGGTAGATTTACCCTCTGCGCAAGTTAAGCTCTGGTGCCAACAGGATAAAGACTCTGGGGGGGAATACGATTGGGGGCAAATCTAAGGATCTTTATGGGTATCCTGACCCCCTAGAGGAGCCCCTGTCTGAGGGTAGCCGGTATGAGGAACTGTCTGATGCCAATGGTCTGGACATCTCCCTGGACACTGGCCTAGTTTATCCTCCTAGGGTTGACACGGAAGAAGGAGCTTAATTTCCCATGGTAGTGAAGAGGGCGGCTGATGTCCTCGACCTTACACTGCCCTAGTCAAGACCAGCATCTTGACAGAGGTGCTTCAACGGGGATAAGCCCCCACGGAACCTCTTCTCCCTTTTAATGAAGCCCTCAATGGGAATCTGCTTGGGCCTGGGCCAAGCCCTGCACAGGCGCTTCTGTGCACAGGATGATCACCCACCTGGTAGATCCAGCTTTCCTCAACCAGCACCCTACCATGGAGAGCAAGGTGGTCCAGGCCTCCTTGTCCAGGGTTAACCCTGGTTCTTTCCCTACCACACCACTGGATAGGGAATTCAAGAGGCTGAGCATCTTTTGCTAGAGGATTTTCTCTTCCACCAGCCTTGCACTGCTGTCAGTGAACACTGTATTCCTCTTGGGCTGTTATTTCCACACCGTCTGGGATGTAGCTGTGCAAGTGTTCAATTGGTCATGGAGGAGGCCTTAGCCATCCTGACCCAGTCTATTGTAGAAGGCAAGGATGCAGCGAAGGTCACAGTGCGCTCCTCACTGGACACGACAGACTCACTAGGAAGAGCAGTTGCTTTGTCTGTGGTGCTTCGTTGCCGCGCCTAGTAGAGGTCAACTGGCTTTTCCGGGAATGCCCAGTCATCCCTTATTGATATGCCCTTTGATGGCACTCGCCTACTTGTTGACAAGGCAGATTCAGATCTGAAGCTCTTTATGGGCACCAGGCCCATTGCCTGGTCGTTGGGACTTTCCATGGCCCCAAACCAGCCCCATTCTGCCTTCTGTTCCTTCTGTGGCTATGGTAGAGACGACCAGCTACATATGTTTTCGCCCAGCCAACAGGACCAGCAGGCTCCCCAAAACTTTTGTGGCTGCAGATGCAGCTCCCACAAGCCACATGTGACCCAAGGCCAGAGATCTGCCCACTACGCCACCCCCTCACAGCCACACCTTCCTAATCCCTTTAACTTTCCCTCTCACCATCACGGGCAACTGGTTGGCAGCAGGATCACACACCACCTTCCCCGAAGTCAGTTAACATTCTCAACAGCCCATCTAAGGACGTCAGGGGTCCCAGTCTTCCCCCTACCTTGATGGTTGGTGTTTTGAAAGGAGGCACGCCCCAGAAAGTAGTCTTCCACTTCCAGACTACGGCAGACCTCCAGCAGTTGCTGGAGTTCGCTATAAACGTACCACAGTCACCCCTAAATCCCTCTCAGACGTTTCCTTACTCTGAGCCTTTCTGGGCACATTGGAGATACGTGCCTATCCTCCGGAGCTGCAAGTCCAGGATATTAAAGCTATGATATTTTTGCTTTGCAATGGGACCTGAGGTCCAAGTGGGTATAGCATCAAGGGAATCTTTCCGAACTGTTGCAGATATCGGTGGTACTGCAAAAGACCTGTAGTGGTAGCTGACTAAGTACAATTGGGTCAGCGGCAGACCTCTCTCCCTTCCCCACCCGGATCTGTCAGTGGTGACAAATGCGTCCTTCCTGTGTTGGCTTGCCCATCTGGGAGAGGGAAAGATCAGAGGACTCTGGTCTCAGGCGTGTTCTCAGCTCCACATAAACCTGTTGGAGCTGAGAGTGATTTACTTGGCATTGAAAGCTTTGCTTCCATCCGGTGTTTATGGACAACACCACTGCAATGTGGTACTGCGACAAGCAGGGCGGGGTGGGGTCATGGCCTCTGTGCAAGGAGGCCCTTTTCGCCTCTGGACATGGCTTGAACGTCCAGGATATTGTTAATGTTGTACAACACCTGCTGGGATCTCTGAAAGCCACAGCGGACAACAAACTCAGCCATAATGCCTTGTGGATCATGAATGGTGTCTCTATCGCGAGAACATGCAAGATATCTTTCTCAACTGTAGAGAGCCTTGGTTAGATTTATTTGCCACTGCTGAGAATGTGCAGTCTCAGTACTTTATGCACTTTGGTGTTGTCATAGCGGCTCTCAGAGACTCATTTTGTCTGAAGATGGGCCAAGTAATCCTGTATTCCTTTTCTCTAATACCTCCGCTGACTTAAGTTCTGTGGAAAATCAGGCAGGACCAAGCCTCAGTCATCCTTGTGGCTCCAGATTGGATGCAGGGGTATCCTGAACATCTGAGCATTAGTCCTCTTATCATACTACCTCTGCGGGAGGAGTCTCCTATCACAACAGGGCAGAGGGTCCTACACACAAACTTGTGCACACTCCCCCTTCATGCATGGAGAGTGAGCAGCAGCAGTTGAGAGTTTCTGATCTTCTCCTGAAGTCTCTGAGGTATAACAGGCAGCCAGTCATTCATCAACAATGACCATAAACGCCTGCCATTGTGCCAAGATTATGGCTTGGTACATTGAAAACAGGATGGCCCTCTTTATGCACCCTTGTCCAAAGTGTTGCTGTTTATTTTGTCATTAGCCTGGCAAGGCTCTACTTTGGGCAGAGTTAAAGATATCTTTAAACCATCTTGGCTTTCTAGCAGTTGCGAGGTATCCGCAGTCCCTGTTCAAGTCACCTTTAGGGACCCTGATCCTGAAAGGACCTCAGCAGTGCTTCCCCCTAAACATTTTGTTATGCCCCAATGAGACCTTAAGTTTGTTTAAAGCTTGTTGATGTGTTCTCCCTACGACCCCATGCATAGCTGCCCTCTAAGACTATTGATGACAAAAACAGTCTTTTGGTGGCCTTTACATCGGCCAGGAGGGTCAGTGGGCTACAAACACACTCTGTTCACCCCCCATATGTCAGCTTTTTACAAGACAAACTGGTCCTCTGCATACATGCCTCATTTCTGCCAAAAGTGGTGGCACCTTTCCACATCAGCATCAGCCAAAGCATCAAGCTGTCAGCCTTCTTCGCTCCGCCTCACCCATCCAAGGAAGAAGGGATACAAGAGCATTGGCATTCTACATCATTCGCACCAGAGAACACCAGGTGGGAAAACAGCTCTTTGTTAAGTTCTCTGGAACGAAGAAGGGGATAGCAGTGCAGAAACACACCATGCCCGGTGGGATTGTGCTCTACATTGAGATCTGCTATGCACCGGCCAAGAAGCAACCCCCTGAGGGATTGCGGGTTTGTTCCACCCGATCAAAGGCGGTGACCACTGCACTAACTCACCCAGTCCCTGTCCTAGACATCTTTCAGGCTGCTACGTGGGCATCACTGCATATGTTTACCTAATACTACTGCCTAGACAGTCAGGTCTGTTGTGCCAGACACTTGGCCCTTTCAGTCCCCCAGGACTGTTTGGTCTGAGCCAGTTTGAAGACCCACCTCTAGGGAGGTATTGCTTTGATATCTATTCTACAATAAGAAATTTGCAGCTGGAAGTCTCGATCAAATTAACAAGTTACTTACTTTGATAACATATTATCCAGTAGAAACTTTCTAGGCTCAGATTTCTAACTGACCCTCCTTGCCAACTTCTCAGTTTCTACGAACCGGACTTTCTATCTAAAACTCTCTGTAGGTCCATAGTTTCTGCCCACTGATCCATCAGCCTTCTGACATGGCTCAGTGCACCTGGCACGGAAATATTCACAAAAAGAAACTGATGTCAGCGTGCTGGGGTGGAGCCTATATAGGCACGTCACTTCCTGTGTGGAATCGATTGACGACCCCTACCGGCTCGTAGAGGTGCTGCTCTAGATTTTACAGATCAGTCTAACACACGGGTAATATTATGAGGTGAGGAATCTGCGGCTAGATGGGGATTCTACCAGACTAGGTGTTCCCGAAGGTAACTCGTTTTTTTATGACACAAATGCATTGGTTCCAGAATTAGTTGATGTTAAATAATAGTGTTCTTATGTTTTTTTTTTACAGTGAGTTTGAATCCTGCCTGGAAAGAACTTGTTGCACAAAAGCCCCCATCTGGCCTCATTTCTGGTCCTCTTCTCTTTTCAGTTCTTTCCCAAATTCTTATCTGTATTGCCTTCCAAACGTTAGCTTTCCTTTG